>NC_090923.1:100697262-101000292 GCF_040938575.1 Ambystoma mexicanum | reverse complement strand
ATAGAGATCTACCCCGAGCTTGTTTCTTTGAAAAACGACTGACCCTGAGTTAGATGTAGAGGAGCGAAGGGCTCGAGAGGGGAGGTATTAACGGAGTGATGGTTGAAGATATTTTGGGCCCAGGCCCCCGAAAGCCTTCTGGACAATGCAGGTTTTAAATTTAATCCATGAGTCCACTGGGAGCCAATAAAGGGATTTCAGAGCTGGAGAGATACGATCCCAGGGCTCGAGGCCAAGGACAAGTCTTGCAGTTCTGTTCTGGATTAGTTGTAAAAGGCGGAGAGTGGAGGCAGGTAGATTTAGAAAGAGGCTGTTACAGTAGACCAACCTAGAGAGAATCAGCGCCTGGGAGACTGTGAGCTTCTGAGGGAAGGAGAGGAAAGGTAGAGTACCTTTAAGGAGTACCTTTAAGGAGGAAGTTTGACTTTTTAGACACGTCAGAGATGTGTGAGGAGAAGGTAAGTGAGGAGTCAAAGATGACCACAAGGTTCTTAGCCTCGCAGATAGGAGCAGGAGGAGGGCCAAGAGAGACCGGCCAGAGAGTGAGGGCAAATGATGGTGAAGGTGTACCAATGAGGAAGATCTCAGTCTTGAAGGAAGCCTGAAGATAAGTTGGGTGTCATCAGCATTGCACTGAAAATGTGAGCAGAAAAAGGAAATTCAGTAGGCTGAGAGTTGCCAGGTATTGGTTTAAAAGCCAGGGCGAGAGGTTAGACCCCTGGAGAACACCAGAAGTAGAGAGGGAGATAGAAGATAGGAAAGACTCAAGTTGTACCTGGGAGGGTCAATCAGAGAGGAAAGAGGTCAGCCAGGCCAGAGCCAGATTGGTGATACCCAGGTTGTCACGTAGACGATTGAGCAGGGTGGTATGGTTGACCGTGTCGAAAGCAGAGGAGATTTCAAGTAGGATAAGGACAGAGGGAATGTTAGAGTCAATGTTGGAGAGCAGGTCTTTGTGTATATTCAGGAGAGCAGTTTCTGTGCTACTGGCAGCTCTGAAGCCAGATTGGTGTTCATGGAGGGAGCCAACAGAATCAGAATAAATGTTAAGCTGAGAGATGGCCAGCTTTTCCAGAAACTTACACAAAAAGGGAGTAATGGAGATTGGGCGATAGTTAGCCGGACAAGAAGGATCAGCTGTGGGTTTCTTGAGGAGAGGATGCACAAGGGAGTGCTTCAGAGGGGAGGGAAATGATCCTGGGGCAAAGGAGAGGTTGCAGTAATCGGCAAGGGCCGGGGTGAGGGTATCGATGTGGTAGGGAAACCATGGCCCAAAATAACCTGTCAGTCCTAATTCCCCATGACACACATACACCTTTACAACATACATGTATGGCTTATTGTAATGTGGAGAAAGACATCCTAGGTTTCCCCAACAATTACTCTATATAGTGAACGGGAGGAAAAGACAACCAACCACCCCTGAAAAGCCTAAACCAATGAGATCTGAAACTATTCAAATGTACTTATGCAATGTCCTCTCCTCTAAATATACTAATTGTAGCTCAGTTAAGAAGGCTCAACTTAACCAATCAGCTGACTATATTATTTGCTCTGACAGTACTGAGACGAGGAAGAGGAAAAAAGCCCTGACAGCTTAGTGAACCAGGCAAACAGTGAGGCTGGACTCACACACACAGGAGTGAGAAAGAATGTGAAATTGCATTTATGAAACAGTGATATCCTGGCAGGAGAGTAAACCAGGAGTCAGAAAGAAAGCTAACTTGAATCATACGCAACAGCAACCTTCTGGCAGGAGAGTACACCAGAAGTGGAAAGCAAAGTAAACTTGGAAAAGTAAAATTGTATGAGTTTATTGAAGGGAGTAAGCATGCCACTTTTTGAAAGATAAATGAGAAAAACATAAATATCCTGGTAAGGGAGTATGGCAGGAGTTTTAAGAGGAATAGTCATAGGAGAAAGGAAGAACTGTAACCCTTTGAAACCAATGGAAATACAACCTGTGAGAAATTGAAAGGGAACTAGGATTGAGTGACGTTTTGATTACCAGAAGAAATCTAGGGGGCGAGAAACCCCCTTTCTTGGTGGAACTGTGTTATTCTTTTCCTTTCTGCACATTAGAACCATTTGTGTTTTGGAACTTGGAAGGAAGCTACAAGTGATAGCTTATGTGAATACCCTTGTGCACATTGTATTAAGTTTAAAGTGTAAGGGTCAGTTTAGGGTTTGGACACAGGGCAAGATTTTTTGTTTAATATCCTGACATAGACATTCCTTAGTTTTGTTGAGGCAGGGAAACCCCTCTTAGAAGTAGGGATAGATAGGATTTCCCCCAGCCCTCTTTTTCTTTTTGATAAATAAAAGTCTATAGCCAATACCCAATGTGCCACTTTGTGTGTCTGAGTCTTACTCTTGATCCCTTATAGTACGTATAGAATCTGTATTTTTCGAACATTTACTCTGATATATACATATATATGAAAACTCATAGACTGACATGCAAATTGTTTACATGTATAAAAGGTAAAACTCCTATTCTCCTATACTTATGAAATGTCACACTAAAGTCAAATCTTACTTCGAGTAAGTTGTCATATGTATAGAAATGTGCATTTCATAAAGCTTTTCACCAAAAACTCAAAGACTACTTATACGCCAAATGAATTCACCCTTTTTTTCAAAACATCGTAAATTGCATGCAGGGGACCACCAAAGTTATCACTTTTGTGCTGGTGATTCCCCTGCATAAAGTTTGAAATGTCCATCAAGTGGAATGGACAAGGAAAGACTAAAAGTGACGCATACTCACTTGTACTCTTTCATTTTTCCACTCCGTCTCGTGATTTGATTTAGCATTTATTGAGCGTGCACAAAGGCACCATGGCGCTATAAACCAGCAAAGCAAAAAGAGACCATCAGCTGACCTCAACTAAAAGAGGAGGGTCATTATGTTTTGATGAAAAGCTAAAGGATTCTCCATGACCCACACCTCACGAGGCATTGAGTTCCAGCGCTTGGTGGCCACTACAGGAAAAGCACAACCACCAACACAGGAGAGCCGTAACTTACGAACTGCAATAACTGTGTTATCCTGAGAGCTGGGGACATACTGACAAAACGTTTGTTGCAGATACTCGGCCCCAGTACGTGAAACGCCCTGTGTACCAAGCATAGGGATTTAAACTGGACACGTTTCTCAAATGGAGCCAGTGAAGTTGGTAAAAAATAAGAGAAATGTTGGAAGAAATGAGACCTGGGACACCACACGCGCCACAGAATTCTGGAGTGACTGAAGTCGTCATAGGAGGTATAGTGGCTGGGCTAGGTTGAGTGAGTTGTAGTAGAAATGTACACAATGCTTTTGGAAATGTACACTCAGCCTGCCAATACGCTTTGCAGGCAGTGTTTACAATGGATTCCTATAGAATTTGCCTGGCTTTACCAGGTGCAAAACCAACGCAGATGCAGGCGTACAACGAAGCACACCCTCGAGACAGAGGAGGTGAGCATGGCTGAGATCTTATCTCCGCTCTGTGCACCTCCTCTATCTTGTCAGTGCAGTAGAATGAGGCAGCACGTTAAATGTAGACGTAATAGCATTTTGATACTTTCATTTAATGCACCGCCTCCCTGAAAATGAGGCTATTACACTCTAAACACTCATACACCTTACACCAAACATACACACAAGCTATTATGACACACAGTCTGATGCCACATGCTCTTACGCCACACACACTTACTGAAAACTTGCTTACAACACGCACGCTTACGCCATGTGCTTGTAGGCCATACATTTTATGCTACACACTTACACTACACTCTTCTGCTAAACGCTCACACAACATACACTGACACGCAATATGCACAAAACTCATACGTTAGACTGTCATATGCAACACACTGACAAAACAAACACTCATACGCCACGGACATAACATACACTCATAAAACCAACACATATATCATATACTCATATGCTATACACTCATTTGCCATACACACACAAGATACACTCACATGCCCATATAGCACACACCTGACACGCCTATGCCACACACAACTATGTCAGATGGTCCGTAAATACTCATGCGCACTACATTCATATGCCATACACACGACATAAGCACATATGACATAATACATATGCCATAAACTCACACTACACGCCAATCCAGCATATGCCCTATGAAATTCAGTACACTCATATGTGATACAGCTATGCACAAAGAAATCCTACGCTATATATACAGGGCATCCACTCATATGGCATAAACTTATACAACATACAATTATATGACAAACACTTATATACAGCATCCACGTATACGCTATGAGGCATACTCCCCACAAAAAATAACAGAAATAAAATTGAAAATAAAAATACTTTTAAAAAAGAGTTATGGTTACTCTAACAAAAAGGAAAGTCTACAAACATGTATGTGGCATATGCGGTTCAGGTGTATGCCGTATGTGCATATGAGTAGAAATAACAACTTTAAGGTACACACACTCCCTCTATACCTCTCCCAATTCAACTATGAAACTCCAAGTATAAACATGCACTCCATACCACTACAAATCCAACCTTAACACTTACTTTGACAGTTAGGCAGGTTACATCAATACGATAGTTCACTTGAGTGTTAAGGTTGGATTTGTGGTGGTATGGAGTGAGTGTTTACTCTTCAAATTTTATGGTTGAATAAGTTGTTGTACAGAGTTGGCGTTTCTACCTCAACGGACATGCTCATGGCGTCTCGCGAGAGGCTCCAGTGCAAGTCTTTGTTAATCGAGACCATTGTGACGAAAAGCCACGGCACTGAAAACGCCCCTGGGTGGATGGTACTCACTCATTGAAGGGAGCTTCTCGGGACAGACTTGGTTAGGAAGGCCATTTGTGTGGAAGAGGTTTTAGACAGAAGAAAGTGGAGCAGATATCACAAGCCTCTGACAAGCATATTTAAAGGTCTGCGCATTTGACCTAAAAAAAGGACTCGGGATACACATGACCTAAGCCAAAAAACTTCCTAAGACCCGGCTGACAGCGCCTATATACAAGGTAAATGGGATGAAGGTGCCTGCGACCCTCCCCAACCCTTGATCTCATTGAGACAAGCCAAAATCACGGTCCTGAAGAAGATGATCAATATTTTTCATCGAAACCGGTCGACCATTTTATAACTAAGGATATCCCAGAAACCAACCCGGGATACCCCGTGAACTAAACCATATAAAACTCTCTAGTATGGATGAAGTTCAGTGTTTTTAAATCTCTTCTATGAATATTCTATCGTTCTTAAAGAATCATCAAGTGATCTACGACTCGGGGACCACACACTTCTTATGAAGGTCAATAAAAGAAAAAATAGTTCCTCTCTGAAATGTGGCCCCAAGTTCCTTTGAAACAACAAAAGCATCTCTGAAATGGGCAGCAGTCCCATACACCCCATGCCTAAGGACAGAAGCCCCCATATGCTATGAGGAACCTCCTGTGAAATTTGTCCTCTGAGGTCACCCATTAAATGGTACCAAAATAAGGATAAGCCTCCACACTGAAATTGTGGAGCCCAAAAAGTGTTCATGTGTATGGTTGCCAACAGCGGCACAGAGTCTTCCTTCCATTCCTCAAGATTCTGCCTTGTGGTCTCTGTGCATAAAGTAAATTATTCTGCCCACAATCACTGTATCTAAGAGGGCCATCATCAGGCTGCACAAGGTGTAACTCCTCCTGTTGATTTACAATATATGACGCTTGTTTGTTAGCAGTTGAAAACATGGCTACTCGTGAAGCAAAATGCCTTCTTTTGACTATTATTAATATTGATCATTCTATCAGGGATTCAAAATAGGAACACTGTGTGAACCCTACTGTGCCAAACAAATTGGCGCTGTGGTTTCCTTCACCAAGCACCCCTTACAAACTGAAAAAAATGTAATATGCAAAAAAAAAGTATGGAAAAAACCTCCAATCCAAAAGGTCAATCAACATTTTATTTGGAAAAAGATTGCCATCTTACCATCTTCTGAGCTGGCCTGGCAGCTTCCTCCCCAGGACTTTTCTTTCCAAGACATGCTAGTTTCCAGGCGTCCTGGACCTCTTTGTTTAAAACACAGAACATAAGCAGCACTGCTAATCCCTATAAGATAACAGTAAGGAGAAGATGGACATTACAGAAAGGAAAGGTTACATCTCAGTGATCTTATTTCTGTAAATAGGATTTAATGTGTCCACTCGTTATTGGAATCATAAATCAAGGAAGTGTATTGTTTGTACCAAACAAAGGGAAGAAATTCTCAGATCTCGACCGAGGGTCTGCAACCTGTAGCTCTCCAGATGTTTTGGACAACAACTACCATGACCACACCCCATTTAATATGTTGGCTGAGTATGAAGGCAGTAGTGTCCAAAACCTCTGGGGAGCCAAAGGTTGCAGACCTCTGATATAGTCCAACACACGCACCTGATCCCTGAGGCCTTCTTATTACCCATGCTCATATCTTTGCAAATCCTGGATGCTCAACATAAACGTTTATCTCCCTTAAACCAGGCATCCCATATCATTTGACTCTCCAGATGTCTGGGACTGCAACTCTCATGAGTCCTCTAATTTGACTTTGCCGGCTAGAACTGATAGGAATTGTAGTCCAAAACATCTAGGGAGCCAAAGGCTACTGCCTTAGCCACAAGGCATTTCAAGGCTCAACATAGTGATCGAGATAGAAGCTCTGGTCATATGACAATAAGTGATGCTGCAGGGTGCTGCCAGGTATAGTGGTACTCACAAAGAAAAGGACAAGCAGAAGTGTTATGCAGGTTTGAGCATTATTGGCGGGGGCCAAAGGATCTTTTGCAGATTATGAATACAATTATTCAATGAATGATCCTCTTTAAAACAATACATAGTCAGTAACCTGCTCAAGAAAACTAGCTGAAATATTAACAGGAAACATTGTAGATGCCATGTCCAGAATTACATCATCATGCATTTATTTTATTATCCATTTATTTTGCACTGCACTTTGACATTCTACTACCCCACTTCTAGTTGTGAGATTCAGGGAGGGATTAGAGCAAAACAAAAGAGGTAATGGCTGGAAGGTTTTGAATTAATCTTAACCTCTAGCATTGCTCTGGGCAACCCTCCAGACCATCGCCTGCCAAGCCATTTCAAAAGGGGAAAGACCGTATGCAAATCAGCCTTGGTCCCACCCCCAAAGGGGCAGTCCAGCCTGAACTGCTTGGTCACATCGTTTCTGCACAAGAGGACAGTCATCCCCAGACATGTTTCGGCCTCAATGGGCATCATCTGTGAAGAGTAGCTTGGGTCTCTATGCCCAGCAGGCACAGAACCCACGTCTGGGCCTAGCAGTTCGGGCACTGCTGCTCCCATTGGTGGCAGTACCTGACTGATTTGCATATGGCTAGACCCCTTTTGCAAGGACGCAGTTGGGCTAAAACGCTGTCGTGTGGAAGGTTGCCCAGAGCAGTGCCAGTGGTTCAGATTAATTCAAAACCTTCCACCCATCACCTTTTCGATTGTTGTTTGTCTCCCTATGTGAGAGAGGGTATGGCCAGATGTGGGTGCCTTGCTCACTGCACCATAGGGAACCAAGCTGCATCTCACCGATGAGGCCCAAGAAGGCTGAAACCTGTCTGGGTTTACTTCAGTTTCCATGCAGAGGGGACCTGGCCTAGCAGTTCGGACAGGGCTGCTCCCATTGGTGGCAGTACGTGACTGATTTGCATATAGCTGGATCCCTTCTGCAATGGCGCAGACCTACAAAACGGTGGTTGCCCAGAGCAGTGCCAGTGGTTCAGATTAATTCAAAAACTTCCCGTCACTTATGGGGTTTTTGATTCAGGGAGGGATTAACTGCTTTTCAAATGCTTCAACTCTGCATCACACACCGGCACTGGAGCCCTCCCCCTGTCCATTGCAGGAAATCTACTTCTACTCTCTCATTAAGTGTATATACTTCTGAGCAGTCTCATATACCCAACCTATGCCCAAGCCAACCTCCTTGTCCATCTGCTCTCCATCCCTGCCACCTCTTACCATTTTCAAGCCTAGCACTCAGACCTACACTCTCATTGTCCACATATGAAAATCCTGAATCGTGATTGGACCTAGGCATCTTTCCAGCCCTCAACCCAGCTCCCAACATACTTCTCACTGAACATCTACCAACCAATTTATGTGACTCTTTCTGCCGTACTGGTGGCAGAAATGTTGCAAACTCCAGAAGCACAGTTGCTGAGTAACGAAATACGCTACAGGTGACGTGGATTTTGAAGGATGTGTAGAACAGGAAAAGGGATAGGCCAAGGAGGAAGTAACGGCTTTGAGGAAGAATGTACATTAACATTAGAAAGAAACCAGAAAACATTTTTTAAAGTTGCTTTGTTAGCAAAGAAGTCAACATCAATAGAGGGCACGGGAAGGCAAAGGTAATCCATAAAATGTTCCCACTGTCATGTTATTTAGGAGCAAAATTGAGCTGCCAAGAAGTTTACTTGGAATCTTGCTCAGATACCAAATGGATAGCTTATTCGATAATTTCTTTATTATCCACTCACATGCACTGTGCATCATTACTTATGACCAAAAAAGGTTCCTTTAGCCTGTGAAGAACTGCAAGAACAAGCACTGAACTATTATTCACAGACAGAACATGCAAAGTTCAGAACAACTGATGGCAAAGACATCTTGAATGCACCGCTTGATTCATACTGTTGGATGCAGGCTGGACCACCTGAAACCTACAAGATAGGATCAGAAATGCCAAGAGGCTGTATCAATTAATCCAGAGGGTTTCATGACCTTAGGAGCCTTCATAGTGATGGGCACTTTGGAAAACTGAATGTGTGGCGCTGTCTGCCCCACAAGGAAGCCCAACAATGATCAGATTGCTCAAGCTAGAAATGATTCAGCTGGTCACTCAGCGATACAAAAGAAGCAGTGTAGTATCACAACTCTGATTCTAAACAAATCGATTTTCCTAAAGGCCCATGGGCCGGGCACTGAGACTGATGACAGGAGGAGTAAGAAAAGGCAAATCAAATGCATGAGCTGGTCATTGTCCTGCAGGCTGGGACCAGACAGCACAAGACTGAGTACAGGTGGTGAACAGACAGAACATGGCTATATGGTTGGCCCAGAGGAATATTACCTGCAGACTGCAGAGGATAGCATAGAGGTAGTGGAAAGCCAGGACACTGTTGTTGACAGCCAGAAGGCCAAAAAGCCAAGTAGTGCTAATAAACAGAAGGAGAATGAAGGAACCTCGCAGTGTCATGCTGCAAAGAGAGACAAGACACAAAAACAGGGAGACAAAGGGGGTTAAAAGCTTTCTTTAGACCTTTGTCCAATTATGATACAGTAGGGAGAGGGACAACAAGGAGAGCGAGGTGGAGACTGGGTGGAGTAAAGAGAAAGAAAGTGATAGTGGAGATAAAGAAGAGGGACGGGAGAAAGGGAGAAGCAAGAGGGCATCGTGGAGAGAGAGAAAGAGGAGACAGAAAAAGGAGAGAGAGATCGCAGACAAGCAGGCAGAACAGAGAGTAAACCTATTCATATGAGAATATGGGGAGATAAAAAAAGAGACAGTCAGGAGGGCAACATGAAGGTGGCACTCAGACACAGAGGTTGAACATACAGAGAGAAGCACAAAGACTGTGGGTGGGAAGGCATGATAGACAGTACTTGGAGACAGAGACTCAGACTGTAGGTCAGAACCTCTGGGTGAGAGACAGTACGAAGACAGTAGGAATAAACAAGTTGGGAAAAGAAAGGAGAGAGACTGTGACATGAGGGCAGCATGGAGACAGTGTTCAGTTAGTGAGAGGCACTAAGAGCAAGGAACAGAAGGGGAAGAGAATCTGCAGGCAAAGAACTGTGGGGGAACGCAACTAGCATATAGAGATGCTGAGAATAGAAGGTGTATGAAAGTGGAAGATGTTGGAAAGGATAGAGGATGAGAGAGCAGCATGAAAACGCAACTCACACAAAAGCTGAGTTGCAGGCAGGAGATGTGAAAGTAGCATAGCTACAAAGCTGAGACCAGAAGGCGAGGTAGGTAGGGGAAGACACATGGAACTGGAGAAATGAATGTGAAGTAGATACATAGAGAAATATTCGCCGGAAGTGAGACAGTATGCAGAGACATCAAGGAAATGGAGAGTGAGACACATGAAAAGAGACAGATTGGGCAGGGTGCTAATTAGTGTGTCGAAAGCGACAGCGGAAAAGAGATAAGCATACAAGTTTGGAGTGGAAGAAAGAAAGTCTGGAATTACAATGTCCAATAATAGAGATGGCAAAAGAAAGGACCAGATGGGGACAGACATGACGGAATAAAATGGAGAGGGCAGGAAATGCACCCTCAAGGGGCAGAAAGAATGGTGAGAGAGACTCGGAGATAGGGAAAGAGAATAGTCAACAAGGAAAGCAGTGTGGAGCCAGGATGAAGAGACAGACTGAGGGTGGAGAGACAGCAAAATACAATGGGGTAAAGAGAGAGTAGTCCTGGTACAAAATGAAATACAAAGTGCTGAGAAAGGGAAAAGATGACCAAGTATTCACCATCATTGAGGCAGAACAGGGAGGCAAACATGTGGGAAATAGATGATGTAGAAGCAAGGGAACAAGAAATGGCAGACCATAACAAATAGGTCTGCAAAGTGACTGTTACAGAGTCAGTAGAGGAACAGCAAAAACATTGGCAGGGGAGAAAGAAGCAGGGAAATGTGACACAAACAAAGCAGTTAAGGGAAGCAATGAAAGGACCAAGATACAAAAAGGAAAATACAGAGAAAAACTAAAGGATGTAGAGACACAGTGGGTCCGTAAAAGACACAGAAGGATAGAAGGGAAAACATTAGTTGTACAATTTACTTACTGTGTTCATGCAAGCAACTGACCACATTTGTTCCACTAAGGCACTTATTAATTACAGAATAGCGACTTTCACTGTCACAATAAGCTGATCAAAATACAACAAGGCATGAACGTGTACACAAAGAATTTGTACTATTTTACACCATGGGGATATGCAGCACACTGTAGTCCTTGTTCACTAGCCCACTGATTTGAAGCATTTCAGAAGAAGAGGGACATGGGTCTGATTTGACTCAATTGTTGGCTTCTCTCATATCAGCTTTAAGCAAGGCTCAAACCCTGCCCTAGTTAGTCATTCTTTAAAGTCTTTCTTACCTGAGTCGTCTAGAAACAAGTTGTTAAATGATATCACCTTTTGCAACGTCAAAACACAAATAATCAGTTTCACAAACGATATTGCTGAAAATCTATGGCCAGGGGATAGACCAGGCTCAGAGTCTGAAAGTCCTTTGCCCTCCCACCACTCCAAACAGGTGGCAGATCCTTGATGGGGAGTGCAGGAAATGTGCCTAATCCCCCAACTGTGCAGATGTTCTCTGGTAATATCCAGGACATTGGTACCCAGTGCTTCGAATGCAGCTTTTTTTTAAAAACAGATTGGTGCTCTAGCGAAATGTTAATTATGGGATGGTTTGTGACTTTTTCTGAGACAGCTGCATGCATACCCTTTTATAAGAGCTCAATGCACTACATGCAAACATCATTTCTCATTTCATTGGCTCACTGTGGCAACCAGAATAAAGTTCCAAATGCTTTGTATTATGACCAAGTCCTTCTGGGGCTAGGGTCTATACAACCTACAAAAATTGGTCCTGCACTGTACTCCAATCTATCTGACTAGAACATTTCCAACCTGTCTTCCTCCACTCCCCCTCCCTTTCATCTTCTATTAACCCTCTTGCCTATCTTCACGCTGTCAGGTCCCTGGTAAAATAGACACTAAAACCTGTCTGGTGCTTTGTTGTCATTGTAGTGAGTTTATAATGTTTATTATTTGCTATTATCAGTTATCTTGGAGTGGTTTGGGCCTTAACTTTAGTTTTCAGAAAGCTGGTTGGAGCCCAAGTCGAGATGGAGGGAAGGAACAGGAGTTGTGATTGGTGGAAGGGAAAACAAAGGACTGGGTCAGGCATTCTAAACTGCCTTTCATTTGAGATTCCATGTATGCAGGTCATGTTTTTGTTTGCTCCTGACGTTTGGGCCTAGGTGTTCAAGAGAAATCATCAGTTTCCTGAAGAAAAGGAATTCAAGACAAGATTCACTCTGAGAAGATAAAGTCTCCATTGAAGTACAGTGTGTCAGACTTGCTAATTCAGCTTTTCATAGTTAAAAGACTATCCTCTTCCTTGGAAATAACTTCTAGGAAGTATATCTGGTTCCTTAGGGGTTCATTCTTCTCACTTTCCAGTGCACATGTGTTCGCGTGTTGTTTTTGTTGAGTGGATCGCAAGGAAACTCTCTAATGGCCTGTTTGCTTACCTTGTTCAGATGCTTCTTCTTTCGCAGCCCCAGTGACACGTGGGAGATTAACTGCAGCTTTGCGATCAGCTGTTTTCAAATAGAGGTGTTGAATTTCCGGGCTGAGGATACGTCAGCAACAACGTGTCTCTTGAGGTGAGGTTTGGGATTTCCTTCCCTAAGCAAGGTAAGCGTTTCACACTTCTTTTTTCCGGTGCTGGAGTAATTATTCTATTTTCTTGCTCCCGGATTGCGCTGTGACAGTGTGCTGTTATCTGACATTATCCGTTTGTTCTATGTATATAATGAACTCAATTTTTAAAAGCGCAGTGTGCGCGGGACAAGTTTGAACTGCAGACAGCTGCAGTAACATTATACGGTCACAACAAACTTCTTTCTAATTTTTAAAGGTGCAGTATGCGTGGCCACAGTATGTAACTGCAAGGAGTTTTCTCTTCCATGAAAATCTAATTAAAGTACCAGATCACATGCAGGAGTGAGGACATTATTCACTAATGCTGACTTATTACATGGTGTGCTTTCATGAGGAGAACTCTCAATTTTCTGTGACTGTTCAAAGAAATATAAAGTATACTGCCTCTGAATTGCATGGACACTATTCTTCAAGTGCCTGTTGACTCCATGATGTGTTTTATTAGGAGACCTTCACTCAGTGGCAGTTTAGACCTTTACTCAGTGGCACAGTGGAAGTATCCCAGGGGTTGACAACCGTGACATATTAAAGCCTACCCCTATTTCTGTTGTCTCCTAATCCCCAGAGGGGTCTGAGAAACTTAAGGATGTTTCTATGCCTTCTAATGATGCCTCACAAGAGGGGGCTAGACCTAACATCACTCAACTAGATCAATCAGTTCTTGCTCAATGGCCAGATCTCATGGCCAGTATTGTGAAAGAGTTACTCTAATGCACACGCCCTTTTGATCTCGGATTATTGGCAGACTCACTCAATAATTGGGTGGCAGATTTGCGCTCATCGAGAGTCAATACTGCTTCACAAACTAATGAGCCCCTTAGTCATGTTGCTGAGATCCAATCATTCAAACAGGGCAACAACTGTCAAGTTAACATACACAGTGAGTTGCTGGAACAGTCGTTACAAACTGATCTCCCCATTAGAGAGTCTGTGGCGCCTAGTGTGCCTATTGTGGTTACCAACAAAAGTATACTAGCATTACAGGCCCAGCACCGGAACCATCTCCTCCCGCCTCGGCATTTGCTCAGAAATTGGGTCAAAAAGGGATTAGACAACTTTTACCAATGAATGCCATTCCCAAGGCTGGATCGTCGCAGAATCTAAGCTAAAGAAAGGGTCAAATGCCTAAAATAGATGACAAGAGCTTGCATGACTTTGTTATGGACAAGAGACATTTTGTTATTTCCGATATCTGCAATTTTGATGATCCGGAGCGCAGAGAAGCCTTGCGCTATAAGGTGCTTGCCTGGCTAAGGCAGAGAACTGGGCCGGGTGTGGTCAGATTACCTGACCTGAAGTTTATCTGCAGGTTGGAGATTAAAGAGTGGTGCACACATTCAAATAATGTATGCATATTAGTGGGTTGTGGGTCTAGTACGCTACCTGCTTTTTTAAGAAAGTGTAAATACATTCCCAGAGGATCCTCCATTTGTAATCTAATTCTCTGATGTTCTTACTGTTCCTGTGCATGCTCCATATTTCGTGTTGTTTGTTTTTGTTATTTATACATCTCCGTTTGTATTGATTGTTGTTGTTGTTGTTCTGCGCCCCTAAGCCTTCGGGTACCGCGGTGCGCATTATAAATGATTAAACATAAACATATAAAATCTATATATAGATGGGAGTGTCGCTCGACGATGTTACTTGATCGAGCACTGAGAGCGAAGTGAGCTCTGAAGACAGGGACTGTAAATGGGGTGATAGGAAGCGGATATAAATTGTATATCAAAAGCATAAGCCCTCCAAAGTTTTTGATAACAATTTTATTGAACCCCAATACTTTTTATATAAACTTTATAGGAAGCAGAAAATGATATCTTTTTAATATAAACATGTATATAACAAATATAAAAAAAAAAATGATCTATACATTTATATACAAATCAATATTAAAAATCATATTTTTGACATTGAATTGTATATGAAAAATAATATTACAAATCATATATTTTGATACAGGCATTTATATTAAAAATAATATCAAACATCTTTTTCGATATAGACATTTATATAAAAATTACATTTTTATTTAAACTTTCCTGAAAATGTTGATATAAAATATTTTGATATACAAATACACACCAATCTTATTTGAACTGGCTTTGATACAGAGTATAAATAATGAAAAGCAGTTTAATGTATAGGTAAAGTGTGCTTCCCAGAGTCCGTACAAAAGTCAAACTATTGTTTCCAAGGGGTCTACAGCATTTCATGCGCGGTATGGATGTGTCCCTCTGTGACCCACCAAAGAGATGTGAATCAACACTGCAGAGGTTTACTATTACGACAAGACATGGGGAATACTGGGAATGTGGTGACTCAGAGGGGTATTCTAGCCACATTAGCAGAAAGCACAGATGGGGCTTATATTTAGATTGCAGGAATACAGGGTGTTTGTGCCAGTTGTATAGACAAACAGTCCATGTGAATACACATGAACAATGTTTAACAACTAAAACTAAGGGTCGTTAGCAAGGCTATTTTTAACTTATGACTGAAGGCCGGCACAGTAGGCATCTGCTGGCTGAACTTATTTTACCAAGTATCCGGGAAATAACATGCCCTGCTTTTGTTGATAAGAAAAATGGCATTGGTCCCAGGAAGCATCTGCAGGGGTGAGGTTATTTTTAGATGTTGTTATAACACATAGGAAGCAGTATGCATGAAATTGATTGTTCTGGTTTGTTGATAAAAAACCATTTCTGCAAAGTAAAAAGAAATACATAAATCTGTGCATTGTTGATAATTAAACAACATTGAGCTTCTATCCCTTTAAAAGGGGTTCTCTGACTGCAGCAGGGGTAGTGTCAACCCCAGTGTTAGAAGACCTGCATGATGACACCCTGCAGTGGCAACTAATTGATTTGGAAGTGGTGATTGCAACTCTGCCCGGGGTGCCTTTCTTCTCAGCTGGATTTGATCAGGTGTCTGTAAATAGTGGGCGAACGCCTGCACAGTCTGGTAATAGAATCTGGGCCTGCTGTTTTTAAAGAGGTTTATTTCAACAACAGCAGAAATGAATGTGATTTTGGGGGGTATTTCAATACTTTAATGTATTATTTTTGTGGTTTTTACAATTTGTGTGGTTTTATTCAAGCTTTAAAAGGTTTTTTTCTTTACTGTATTTATCAATAGGCAGGCCTTTTTGAGGCAGGCCATGAGACAGAGCTTTTCTGAGACAGTCCCTTTTTGAGACAGGCTGTGCATTTTTAAACTAAACAGCTAAAACAGCTATCTGTTTTTAATGACATGTTTGCAAATGTATAGTTTGCTTAGAATGCTCTGTGGTTTTGCATGTCGGCTAGGATAGCACATAGATGTTGGGTGCGCCAGATTTCTATGCGTGGAACTTGTGTTCTAGAACAGTTGTTCAATACTTTAATGTATTGTTTCTGTAGTTTTTACAATTAATGAGGTTTTATTCAAGTTTGATAAAGCTTTTTTCACTCTATCGATAGGCAGGTCTTTTTGAGACAGGCCATGAGGCAGGCTCTTTCTGAGACAGGCCCTTTCTGAGACGGGCTGTGCATTTTTTAACTAAACAGCTATGTGCTTTTAATGATGTGTTTGCAAATGTATAGTTTGCTTAGAATGCTCAGTGATTTTGCATGTCGGCTAGGAAAGCGCATAGATGATGATAGCGTCGGATTCTATTTCTGTGTGTGTGTGATATCCAGAGCTTATGTTCTAGAACTGTTTTTGAAATTTTGACTACAGCGCTTAGAAAGAAGTTGAAAATGTGTAAAGGGTTTTGTGAGTGTTTATAGTGCCACTACACAATCATTCAGACACTTCAATATTGAAGCTTGGAACCCGCAGCCCTTATTGCTGTTCCAAACATTAAAATAAACATTAAATAAACCCTGACTGCACTTTTGGGGTACTTTTTGTTTTGTGATGTGTCATATTTGCTCACGCACAATGCCTTGTCTCAGATTGACAGTGCCGATAAAGTTGATGAAATATTTCAAATGCATGCAATGTGAAGTTTGTATGTGGGTATTTGATTTTTTCACCAAAGATCACACATGTCGCACAAACACTATATCCATATATTTATTTTGTATAGACTGTTGCCATGACAGATTCTTTTAGGGTGTTGAGTGTCAGGGTGCTACATCTTACTTGATATGTTTGTGGATGTGTTATGTATTGATCGACTGTGCCAGTGCATGTTTTAGATTGTGTCGGATTCATTTTGTACTTCCAAGTAGGCGCTACATTTTATTTTATTCTGCATGCAAAGTGGCTCAAAGTCAAATAAAATTTGTCTAATATCTGTCTACAAGGGAAGCACAGACTATTGCCATGCATATTTACATGTGAAAACTGCAAGGTCTGCTTTAAAACACAATTGTGAAGTAGAAATGTGCCAGGACTTTTAAAATACGGTTCTAACTTTTGCAGTGTTTTATACAATCTCGACACGCCCCAAGATGCAGTGGATTCGATTTTTTGGCAAATATCACACTGCGATTCTTTTATATAAACGGATTGAAATTTCAATTTCAACTTAACATTAGTTAATAATGTCGATGCAGGACGGTAGGCTGTTCTTACATCTGTCTCCCGATTCCTGCATTGTGCAGGCTGTTAGATGTAAAAACCAGCGACTTGCATTCTGAAGGGGCTAACTACATGGGAACTCTCACATTAGGGAGCAGGTTTATCTTAGGACATATGTATGTCTTTTTTTTATTTAGAGCGACTGATATTCTCGTTGGTTACCATCCACAAGTAAGTTGAGTTTTGAGTTGGATTCATGTGGAAGATTCTGAGTTCATAGTTTGATGTGGTAATATAGAATGATGGTGATATTATGTTTGGTTGTAGCACCGATGTGGCAATGGATCGGAGAAGAAAAAGGTCAGTGGGATCACAAGATGTATGTTTTCTATAATAAAATTGAAGAATTGGTTGATTGATTGATGGAAGGACTCTTGTTCGTTGATGTTTCTTAACAGCTCTCCATTTTGATATTAAGCTCGATAGCACGAGAACACGAAGGTTAGTGTTAGCATTGGAGTTTATAACCTCTGAATATGTACATTAGTTTTAGATATGCATGATGGCATTACTCTTAATGTATACCCTTTCGATTCTAGTAGATTTATTTGAAAAGATAACACTCTCACTTGATTATGGGGCCAGGAGTCCCGAAACGCATATTGGAAATGCAAACATTTAAATAAGATTTCATCTTGATTGATGTTGTATTGTTCCATATAAGATTGTTATCTGGAAATAAAGATGTGTATTGAAAACTGCTGAACACTTTGTAACATGTATCATGCTCCTCTTTGTTTTTCTGAAAACAGTTATACAGAATACAGAGTGTTTTATGAATGTTTTCGACATATGATTTAAAATGTCGACTAGAATTGCATATATATGTTTATTTTTTGTGATATTTGAATTTTTGATTATGAAAAATCATTGAATAAAAGGATATGCGAACAAATAGAAGGGAGTTTATTTATCCAATGGGAGTGACTGGGTTAAAATCATCAAGTGTTTGATGGGCTAAAGTATATATCATCTTTGTTGTTGATCATAAGGGCTGCTGGATTGCCTGGGCGCCCCAACGCATGGAGTTCTTTTTTGGGGGGTTTTTCATTCATCAAAGGGCCCGAGAATGACTTGGGGGTACCCGACAAACAGAGTTGTTCTTTTTTTCTGTTTTTGATTCATCAATGGCCTGTGGGCCCCCGACGAGCAGAGTTGTTCTTTTTATTTATCAACGGGCCTCGAGAACAGGTGTTATGGGGTGTCTGACAAACAGCACCCCATTGTTTTCTATAGGGGCGATGGGATGGGGCGCTATATCTTGGATGATTCATTATAACTTCTAAAGTTATGTTTGTGTGATATACAATGCATGGGGATTATACAGTTTTAAGGGGTGTATTGTATCATGTTTTTATTCGCCGTTCAAGTTATGCTACAGAAGGCCATGCATTTCATTTGTTTCACATGGCGATTAAGTGCCAAATAAAGTTTGGGGAGTTTTCCTAAAGTGCTACTGGCAGTAAGACTTTGGTAAGCTATCCCATTGGTTTGTAGATCTCCAACTCTTAGTATCAGTCTGTACTAGCTCAGTATCTTGGTAGTGTGGCAGTTAGGCTGATCTTAAAAGGAAGATGTGCGCTGTAGGTAAGTCCACTGAATCTTAGCTAAACAAGCACAGCAAAGAAGCACTTACACATATATTTATATAAAAGATATATATTCATTATATTTACACCAGAATCACTTTAAATACTTCATACGTTTACCGTAGAACTTTTAGGAATACTAGATAATACACTTCAAAGTGCACTTTCACTTTTGTGTTAGTGCACGGTTACATTTGTAGCAACATTAGAAAGGGAAAAGACAAGGTTATCGTATTATTGGTAATTGCTCCCTCATGCGGTTTTCAACAGGTCATACGGTAAAGTATTTACTCTGCAAACGCATATAGAAAAGTCACTTAAAGGGAGGGAAATAAGTGGTTAGTGCAACATGAGCTTAGTTCAAGGTTCTAGAGACGGTTTCTTCGCCTGGCAAGTTGTTTAAGTTAAAAAACGCAACCCTAGCTAAAGGCAGTTCGGAGAGGGCTTGAAGTCTTGACAAACAGCGATAATGAAGACTTCCTGCAAATTTCTATCAGTGTCTAAACTTATTGAAGCAGAAAGTTAGCAACTAACAAAGGATACCTGAAAACGGACTTGAGAAGGGGGTGCAAGCAGCAGCTAGGGTTAGAGGTAAGAGGGAGTTACCCCTCTTGATTTTAGGCCTTGAGTTCTCCAAGGCCTAAATAAATAATTGTACTTATTATACATTTGTCCTAACTTGCATTATTGCTGAGTGTTCAGTCTATGCTTAATGGACCCCTAGTCGAGGCCTTAAAGCTCAGTCACTCTTCTTTGATAGAGTTTGGCAGGGATTTGCTTTCCATGGTCCCCGGAATAGGATGGCCTCTCAGAATCTGTACACAGGGCTGGTCCTGAAAATCCATCTTAATACCTGCATTGCTAGGCATAACACCCCAGCCTCGTTCGGAAAGAGACAAGGACTACCATTTCATAACGTGAAAATGTGCAAGGGAGAGCGTGGGCTTACGTATTGCCCACATATGTGGCTCTGATATAATTAAATGCTGCTGTGCATCATGCCTGGTCCATCACATTCCTGGGGAGGACATTCTATGAGTATGCAGGACATAGGCAACAGAGATCACCCAAGGTGCTCAAATTACAAACTTAAGAAGAAATGTTAAGAAAAGATGAACGTTGATGACAACGAAGTTTGTAGCATAAAAATACTGGCTTTGAAGAGACAAGAATTGGGCACCGACCGCGTTTTCACTGCGGCTATTCTAACCTTTTCACTGTGGTGTTTTTATTGTGCCGTTTTGTCATTTAAAAAAAATGTTTATATTTGTTGTTTGTTTGGCGAAGGGGATTGGGGTGTGGTGATTGGCAGGGTGAGATGGTGGGGGTGGGTATGAACGGGTTTGGGTGGATACCCTCTCAAAGAAAATAAAAAGATTAGTGAGCGAAAACGGTCATGATGAAAACACCACAGTGAAAATGTCAACGGTTAAAATAGCCGGGGTGAAAACGCCTGAAACTGTATAAGAGAATATAAATGTGTGACTTTCTTCTGAATTCTACCCCTTTCCACCTGGACTGTAATTATAATGAAAAGCATGCTGTATCGTATAGTTTGGCACAAGTGATCATGTGATTTGTCATACATTTTGCATTTGAGCTCTACTTGTTAGAGGCAACATTTTAAGATCCTTTAGATTTAATGTAAAAGATCTACACTTACAGAACAGACTTTTTCTTTGTTTCCTTCTGGCCTGGTGAACACAACAGTTTAGCCACCATGAGGAACATCACTCCATTTATCTGAAAGAAAAGAGGAGAAGTAAAATCATTAATTTCAAATCCTACTTCTGCATGGATGATCTGAAATCTCCGGCCAGAGGTTGTACCTAGTAGTGCAAATGTTTTTTTCAGTTCACAATTGTGCTAACTTGGAATTTTATAGATTACATGAAGACCTGCCTGATGCTATTGCTCTGTGTCTGCTTTGATGGGGGGAACTATGAAGGGGTTTAATGCCTCCTGCATGACCACTTCTCACATAAATAGCAGGCATAGCTTGGTCTCAAAGATGAATGCAGCAAAGTGAAGATGTGTAAATTAGCGCTCAGTGGTGACAATTGACAAAGCTCACATGCATATTGTAAAATGCATGAATTGTGCACTAATTTGTCTTATTGCGATTAAGAAATTGAAAGAAAATACACTAGGAAATGTCTTATTTTATATCCCTAGTTATGCCCCGTGTCACTTTCCTGTTTCATATGTGAGGATGTCTTGCTATATTCCTCTTTGCTCAAATTTTGCTATTCAAATACACGGATGGTGCCTGGTAAAACATGTCGATATTTAATCACTGGTCACATGAATATGTGGACAGTTGGTTTAAAAATCATAGAAAGAGAAAACTCAAAAAATATATTTGGAGAAAGTGAAATGAAAGGCGTGAAAAGGAAATAAAGCAAGCTGTGAAAGGAATTTAGCATAGCCAATGAACTGTAGCATGGGAGTTCAGAATAAGTTCTAATTCGAATAATTGTATTACCACAATAACAAGAGCAATCGGTCCAGCAAAGCTCCAAAGTAATTTATCATGTACGGAAATCCAACAGAAATCTGGGTTGCCATAGCCTTCTGGGTCCAATCCTACAGCTAGACCTGGTAAAAAAGAGAACAACATCACCTCTGGTACTAAGACACAACTGGGATCATTGGGATCACCATACAGAAGACCTTACATTTTGCATGCACATTCACTGGAGTTACTGAAAGGGTTTGTTTCCTCTGACAATTTAAAGTGTATGCCCGCAGTGAGCAAACCACGGCTCCAGCAACCCCAGGAAAACCAATGCAACAACATATGGCGACAGCAGTTGCTCCCTAATTACCATTATGTTTGTTGGGGTCATTATTTGTTCTGATTGGGACATGAGACGCTTGTTTGCATACTTGTTTTGAAGTTACTGTGGTCAATTCCAAATGAAAAACATAAGGCTTAATGCTTTTTCCTGCAGATACCTTTGCCATGCCGGTGTGGTGAAACATGAAAAGAATACCTATCTGTGGTCACCTTGGAACACTGGTATTGGTAGCTGCTCCATTCCTTTGCAGGAAACCTATTATTAAAATCATATGAATTGGGTCACTGGCTCTACTACTATTGAATGCATTGAGACCCTTTATTCCTGATTGGAGAACTCTGAATAACTTTTCAACTTTATCAAAGTAGTCTGAACTAGGTTACTTACCTTGACATGTGTGGAACACCCTTGTTAGAGTAGGGATTGGGATTTATGTGTGTGTGCCGACTCCCCATTCTCTGATCCAGAAACCCACCAAATCCTACCCACTTAAAACGGCTACCATGGCTTCTCTGACCAAACACACCCCATCTAATATGGCCTTTGCCCTCATCCCATCTCATGTCTGTTCTGTAATAAGAGGTTGCACTCTGCATAACCCTTGTTTTCCGCTCACATCCACCTCAATCCCCATTCCCCTCCCTTCTCTGCCACAAGAGCCTACATGCACCCCTCCCCGCCAGCCCTGCTCCACTTGTTTTCTTTTCCACCCAATGGGGGGTTTGCTTCCCATACCTCTTCACCCAGACTGCCCAATGCCGCTAACCACACCCCATGGTCACCTCAGCTCTTCCTCCTTAGCGCACCCCAATCCACCTCCTGGCTCAGTACGGTGATCACCGGTCATAAAAAGCAGACAACGCTTTTTATGGATCTGAGTTTGCCGTGCACAGGAGTTGGTAGGCAGGGATGGAATCAGGGAATCCATCTCTGAGTAAGGTAAATGAACTCAGGGAATGGATTCATTAAGTGTAGCAACTCTGGACTGAGATTGCCTTATAATCCACAAGGCCAATCAATGATACATTGTGTAACATCCCGACTCCTCACTCACTTTAGGTTACATTTTAACAGTAATTGTGTAACCGTAAATTATAAAGTGTAGCATGTGGTCCATTTTGGACAACTAAATTTGATTGTTTATGTGCATATATGCACATTGATTTACTTGCCTTTTAGTGCTTAATGCATCAGTGTTGATGGATATATACGTGTATTTTATACTTACTTGTGTGGACAATCTATTACTTGACAAGCTTCTTTGTTTGTTAGTTGTATTTGACATAAACTCCCTAATCTCCTTAGTCCAAACATTACTACTAAGCCTCATTACCAAGTGAGAGTTCTGTTAAACATTTGTGGTAAACGTTTACAGTTCCACTAAGGATGGTTTTTCCAAACCCAACACTAGTAGTGGTTCTGAAAAACCTAACAGCCATTTACAAACTGCACAGCTCACTCCTTTTTTCCATGCTTTTCAGCACAGAATGAACAGATACACAGAAGGTATTGGTATGCATCTTTTGAAAGTGGGTATTTCTTAGTCCAAATGTTCATATTTACAGCTTCTTTCTGTGCCTTGATTGTAGAATGCACAGTGGGATGATGATGTGAGGGTGTTTCCCTTTAATACTGCTCTTTGAAGTAGATGATTTTGTTCCAATTAGTTTTACGTGTCATCGCAATACTTTTGAAAAAGGGAATGGTTCTGAGGGTCTTATAGGTACTTAAAATTTCAAACATAGGCCTAGAGTTCGGAATGCACAATTGTTGTGTACATAGAAGTTGCAATACAGAATGGTGGAATAAATGGTCATGCTGGTGATGTGACAATCTGAGTAATGTTTCAGCAGAAAGATACCTGTAATGACAGCAGACGCTCCCCATCCAACACCATAGTAGAACCTCATTGCTCCATAGTTGACATTTCGGACTTCTGTCTGCATGCGATAAATATGAAGACCCTCTACAAAAAGCCAGGCGAAGGTGGACAGGAAGAAGTAGTGGAGCAAGATGGCAGTGACAGTACAGAGGAGCTGTGTGCAGAGATGGACAGGTTAATAAAACACGTGTGTAACGAAGTCATTACTTTGAAAACACAGCACAGGCACATTGGGTACATAGGCACAGGGTGATTGATGGAAACTCATTTAAACCCCTGACTTCTGCTAGGTGGACATACATGTCTATTCTAAATAGATCTTAAGAGGGAATTCTCCTACACAGAGTTTGGGAGAGAATTCTGTGCATCAGGCACTTCCTCTTAATCTTCATAGATCAGTGTCTTGAGAAGGCTGGTGGTACCATATGTCTAACTCTGTGCCAGTACTGCTAGATCAGGGGCAGCAGCCTGATGGGAAATCTGCTGATTTTACCGACAGGAAATATACCTCTGCTGGGCAGGCGGGACTCATTTATATTCCATAAATCATCAGACTCACGTTCTCTGTATCATGGAAGGTGTGTGAGTAACTTGCAACATATTGAAAATCAGCATTTACAGCTATAACACCAACTGCAAGCAGGTTCCTATAAAATTACAGCACAGGTAGTGGAAAATAAACTGTACTACATTTGCTTTCAAATGGAAGTTACCAAAGATTACAATGTCATGTTAATTTCTTGTTCCTGTTCAAATATTATCCAAATTCTAATTCCACATTCCATAAACAGCATTTATCAGGTTTACTGTTCAAGATATACTATGCTGTAGTCAAGTGATAATACAAAATGACAAAAAAAAAGTTAAGGATATTTAATTTCTTCAGAAGAATTTTTCTTCTGTATCGGAGAGTGCAGATCCTACTTTGATGTTTAGCGTGCACAAATGCTCTAGGATCCCACCTACCTGGTTCTCTGTACGGTTGATGCCCAAAAGAAACACCATCTCAGAGAAGAAGAGGGCCACGGCTATGTTGGAGTGGATGCCCCTGGTGTTGGACTTGAGACCCTTCAGGCAGGCTAAGATAATGAAGGTGAGAAGCAGGGCAACGAGCGAAATAGACAGAGTGGAGTAGGTGACGACTGCTAGTGTTTCCAGGTCTCCTTCCAACTGCTGCAGAGCATAAGCAAAGATAATATAGGTCAGAGTAACTGTTGGCAATTTTCATAAAGGGCTCTCCCTCAGACAAGTCAAGAAAAAAGCATACTTTTGTATTAAGGAAGCTATTGCAATACACACCACACCTCGTTATAGGATACCTAATTAATGACTTAGTTCATCCTGTAAAATACAATACTGACAACTAATGATATCCATAAAGAGAATGAGAGATGATCAAATGCCAAGACATTGCTCATTGGTGATGGTCCAATTAACTCATCAGGGTGTCACTTTCAGCACACATTCTTAATTGTTTCAGACTGCACAGTAGAACACACACCAATCATTTTAATATTATTATAGATACTTTGCAAATTAGACTGTGAGGTAAGATAGGATATGGTGACAGATGCCAACCTATGGTGTGCCCTCACAAATAAATCTCATTAATAAAGCAGTCTGCAGTAAAACAAAACTTGAGCCACATCAAAATGAGCAAAAAAGACACTCATAAAAAATAAGAAAATAGGAAAAAACGGATCAATAACGAAAAATAGATTCCCAGAAAGGATAGTGAAAAAATACTCCTGACTTGCTGCACTGACTGGTGAACATTGGGGGAAAACGCCAACTGCCATAATATACAAATGGTGAGAGCCTCAGGAAACAAGAGAAGAGATTTGTGCAGCAGTCATTCAACACTTT
Organism: Ambystoma mexicanum; assembly: GCF_040938575.1. Lineage (NCBI taxonomy): Eukaryota > Metazoa > Chordata > Amphibia > Caudata > Ambystomatidae > Ambystoma > Ambystoma mexicanum. Next base: position 100,975,054 of record NC_090923.1, on the reverse strand, counting down.
CCATTGGTGGGCAGGAGTGGATGCTGGCAGGCACAGGCGTAAGTATAGTTTGGAGGGTAGAGGAATGGGGGCAGAAGATGGAGGGGTCAAAGAACAAAAAGGACTAGTTTGCCACTTTGATGTGCGGCCAATGTAAAGTTATGACTTTTCTTCCCTGGTTAATCTGTTCTTTCCCTAACGATTCCAGAGAAGAGGACTCACCCATGACAAAAATACTATTTGTGTCCCAAAAAGATGTTTATCGGGATGGGGAGGATACACCAAGTGCCCTCTTTGCATGTGCAAGTTTCCTTGCTCCGCTGTCTATGTGGGTTCTACTAGTTGGTAGCAGCCCTTTTGCTTTTAGAGAGGGAACAGCCTGCTGTACTCCAGGCCTGACCCTACCAGACACCCCTTAAACAATGTAGTAGCGGGGGAGCGCCACAGCTACTGATATAGCCATATATGGTCATGGTTCCTGCTTGGCTATGAGAGTGAGGGCCAAAGGCCCTAGAACTGCATATGACCTGTTTGTGAATAGTGACTGGTATTCAAGCCTGAATCCACACTAGAGAGAGAAAGACTTTTGAAAGTTTAATGTGGCAATCTTAACAGATTAACAGGGGAGGGTGTGCTCATTTACTTTGTAGCACATGTGAATTGGTCTCAGAGCATGGAGGAATATGCCTATCTTATCATTAATCGCAAGGACGACTTGCCTGAAACTTTGACTGACAAGAGAAGTCTGCCCCAGTACTGGCTGTACCTTGCCTGGGAACATCAAAGTGTGGTGCTCTTTTGCTCTGCAAGCTGAGTCCTAAACTGCAATGAGGGTTTTAAGAACCAGTAAAGGTAAAGGGTTCTGTGGGACCAACCTTAGTGGACCTGCAGGGTTTCCTCCTTGGTTTCCTCTAAGTTTAACCAAGCTCTCACTGCTACCAGGACTGAGCAATAAGGTTTAGACTAAGGGGAGGAGGAGACTGGTGCAAGCTACAGATTATATATGCAGAATGGTTGTCAAGCAATAGACTGTCTACACAGGTATCAGAAAACGCTTACTTATTATAACAAAAGCTGCACTACAATCAGTAAACCTAAAAAGGTAAGTAAAACAGTTCTATATTTACAAGCAGCACAACGTTGGTGATAACATCAACCACACTTTACATCAAAACAGTAATTCCAACCACACAATACACTTATGCAGGCTAAAGTGGGGGAGGGGCTATTAACTGTCGTAAAGGAAAACTATCTTAAGAAGTCCAACCCTATCCTAGAAACCATTGTCCAGCAATAGTGCCAGAATAAAATAACCAGTTTTGGATACTAAAAGGGGATTAAACAGTGATGTTAAAGTTCTCCCACAAGGTTTAACAGGCTCAATATGATAGTGAAGCGTAGTTATAGTGATATAGCTCGTATGCTGGTATCTGTTGGATTTTTTACGAAGGAAGGAGTCATACACCAATTCCAAATGCCAAAGGGAACCCATACAAAATTCCTACAGTCAGGCTCAAAAGTTCCAGCACCAAAGGTAAGGTTAGGCTTGGATTTCATGGGGCACAGAGGGGCATCAAAATACATATGCCACTATGCCCCTCAAACCCAGATCATGAAGGTCAAATAGGCTATTGGAGATGACTGTTGCCACCATTCGTGCTGGTGCTGATGGTCCTGGGTGCAGAGGGATTTTGTTTGACAACTTAGTCTGGCAAGTCAGCATTTCCGGTCCCCGTTCACAACCTCCCAGTTCAAGATACTCCCATGAGCTGGACTTCAGGCTTTTCACTAATGAGGGATTTTTGCGACAGCACCCATTACGAGGAGGACCACCGCATGGCAGCAGCTGGGAGCAGCAGTCTTGGTGATCCAGCAAGGGCTTGCAGGCAAAGGAGGATACCACACTGCAGCTCCAGCAAGGCCCTCTATCTGGTTGAGTGCAGCAGTCGAGGAGCCACAACATTGGTGATTGTGCCCATGAAATTGCACTCGATAATGTTTTTGCCCAAGGGAGTGCACACTCTGGATTATGCAGACCAGCTAGAGGCCTATCATTTCCACAAGCTCTGGGAGGCTGTCCAACGAAGTTCAGGAATGTGAATTGGTTGTGCCCACCGGTTCAGGGGAGGGAGACAGTGTTGTAGGCCTCGCTTGTTTGAAAGATTACAGAGCTTTGGCTTGAACGAGCTGTTGTTTTTTTTGGCAATGCTTGTCACAGAAACAACTTCCAGCATCCCTTTTGATGACCCTCATGCTTCGTAAGTGGTTGATGTAAAGAATGGCTCCAGATCCTCTACTGATAGATTGAAACTTGGGATACGAAGAACCCAGCCCATCTTTTAGAGAACCTCTAACATTCGGATAGCTCCTCAAATGCATCCATGACATCACACTGGCTTGTTTGTGCAGAAAGGTGCCTGCAACCCCCTACCCTGTCCAAGCCAATTCCCAAGCACACAAAGGATCTTCCTGGGCTGTGGCCCAAGCCCGCGAAGACCAAGATCACATATGGCCATTTGCTGCCTAGTAAAGTAGTGAGTAAACTGAAAAGACAGTGCCTTAATAACTTGGTTAGCTGTTTTGACCACCAGTGTACAAAAGCCTACTATACAGCAATAATAGAGTACCGGTGTACAGTATTACACCTCAAAATGTAAAAATTGACATCAGTGCCAAAAGCCTGTCTGGGCATCACACCTTAACTGTGAAAAGAAAGGGGGCGGGGATACACAATTCCCCTGCTCTACTATCCATAGGTGAGGTAGTAGTGCTACATAAACATCAATAGGAAACATGGACAACCTGCACTAATTGCATTAAACACTGACCAGTGTCCTCAAAACAAAATGAGCTGACGCTGGTTCCCCACACCACGGAGACTGTCTCCCCGACTGAGCACTACAGCTGGAGTGAAGGTACACAGCGCTGCACACATAGCGGGTGGAGGGCAGTGAAACAACACTATCGCCCACACAGTGCTGATAATCAGAGGATCCTAGGAAGGGGTGAGAGAAAACACAAGAAACCCTGCAACCAAAGCGGGGCCTGCAACCAAAGTATAGGCTCATAGCCCACACGGGGCTGATAACCAGTGGACCCCAGTAGCGGGCAAGAGAAACTGGAAGATAAATCGAAACTAGACCTGGGCCTAGCAAGAATGTAGCCCATCCAGGACTAATTATCAGAAGAATTCCAGGAAGGGTTCAGAAAAACTATTACTAAAGCCAGATTACAAGTTGGGCTAAGCAAGCCACTGGCCTACTCAAGGCCGAAAGTAGGAACAGCCACACAGAAACAAGAAGAGAGTGGTATTTTCTAAAAAACAATGGCACGAGATCAGAGGAACTCATTATGTTTAATATAGCCCTGGCTCATACAGCCATTAGTGTGATGCGAGAACATAAAGAGACATTTTTACTTTCTTTTGATTGTTCATTCACTGGAAGCACTAGGGGAAGAGCTGGAGCAGACTCTTTGCTCTAAAGACCATTTTGATTGTTCATTGTAACGACCAAAACAGGAGTCAGACAAGACCTTTTGAGAATTCTTTGGTGGAGGTCAGAAAACCAGCCACCACTGGGTAAACCAAGGGGGAGAGCAACCCTAATCTAACGACAACTTAGATTGTCTTTCTTTTCATAGTGGTAGGACAGATGTGAAGACAGTTCCGTTTTTTGGGACAGAGGACTGAGTTTATTTGTTCGAAATCCTAACGAGCCCCTGTTTGTATGTTGTTTTACCGGAGGGAATTCATCATAGTGATAGGGCTTAGAGATGGTTTTCTTTCATTTCAAATAAAATTGGTGTTTAAACATTTCCTCTTGTCCATCTCCTATATCTGACTTAACACAATTGGTGTCCGAAGTGAGATATGAATGACCCACGATAGGCTCAGACCCAATGAAGATTCTCTATGTCTAAACCCATCTACAAACTTGTCCCTCTAGGCCAGCTACATGCTAAACCCTCGCTAGGTGCAGTTTGTAAGCACTCTGTTTTAGTAGAGCGTAGTCCACCGCCGGCACACCTAGCCTCACCACTGAGTAGCAGGCTCCCTAATGGACCAGAGGAAGACAAACAGTTTGACTCCGCAAGCCCTGAAATTTCTTTTACCCAGGGATTAGCAATATTGGGGATATTGTTCCTAGGGGGAAGAAGGGGGAGGTCTGAACATGGCATCCCTACTCTCGCTCAAGCTCTCTGGGCGGGGATTATTGACAACCAGGCCAGGGCCTACCAACGCCACCAGGAGAGTCTTGACCGCTTAAGTAATGGTCCAGGAAATTGAGCTCTTAATGAAGAAGGAGATAACTTGGGTGCTTTCTTCATACATTTTGAAACGGTTGGCCACCCAATTACACTGAGATAACTTGCTTAAAACATGCTATTTGGCACCTTTACTAAAAGGAGAATTACAACTGTCCTATCACATAATCAATGTGAATAGGACTACCCCCTTTACTGAGATAAAACAGCCCCATTCGGGAAGGTTGGGTACACCAAGACTTTCAAAGAAAAATCAGAAAACCCAGTTACTCCCAAATGAGACGCAAAAAATCTCTTAAATTAATGGCTAAGGAGGAAAACCTTATGCAAGGTCTTAGAGATGCAATTTGTCAAAGCCTTACCCCTTCCCCTCAAGAGGACTGTCTTACAACAGCATTAACCCTCCATGGAAAAAGCCATTCAAATAGCCCATGCTGACTCTGATGAATTCAAGATTTTTCGACAACCTCAAATCGAATCTACTGAGACCTGAAGAGACCAAAGATCCCCCAAAGGGATAGCCATCCTTCCCTGGTCACAGGTCGAGACATCCCACCTTCCTTTGTACCTAAAAAGAAGGAAGATGCAATCTAGCGTCCAGAAGCCTTTCCATCCGCGAACTCTTGCGTCTTACCGAAGAGCTGGTCAGTAGGAAAACACCCATTTCCAACAATGTCCCTACACGTTTCTCATGTGGGGAAAGGGACACTTTTCCCATACATGTCCCAAAAACCAACCTGAAGAACCCATGAAAATAGGCTGGGTAGAGATGGATGAAAGGAAAGCATGGGATGAGACCAGGGATGAGGTACTCATAGAAGCCAGCGTCCTCTTATGCACTGGTTCTCCGAACCAGGCTCGAGAAAAAGTTTGGGTGAACAAAACCTTGAGTAAAGCCCTAATTGATTCCAACAACAGACAACCTGTGGTCTGTTTGTACCTAATATATCCAGATACCTTGGATCCGAACGGTGCCATGAAAATATCCTGCGTCCATTGGGGTGCTGAAATGTACCCTAAGGTCCCACTTACCGTAGAGGTCAGAGGAAATCCAACCACCCCGAAAGTAACTCTAGTTCCCAGGTTACAGGGACTGGTTTTCCAACATTCCCAGACCTCCTTCATTAGAACTTGAAAGAAATGCCTCTGAGAAATACTTTCCACTGACGACCCTGAAAAGCACAATACTGAAGCACCATGCGTTTGGGAAATAGGGACCTTTTCCTGAGTAGTATCCCTAGAAGGAGGGGCCTCCAATGCAACGTAAGGGGTTTGTGACAAAACCGGGGAATTCATCCCTTCTCCACCAGAGGGAGCTACCCCATTTGGGACTAGAGAGGTGAGCCTGCAAAATAACACCATCCCTAGAGGTCAGGGCAAGAGGGATCCCATTGGGGTGACCCCACTATGGATGAGGAATAGCAAATTAGGAATTCACTTTCACCACCCCTCAATTCTATATCCCAAGTATTAATGGGGTATATGGGAACTGAGCAAGGTAGCCATGTGCATTGTCCCTTTAAGGTGGATAGCTTGGTCTCTGACCTATATCTGTTGCAGTCTCAGTCTAAAGCTAGTGTAGGCCCTCCACTAGAAGAAGACTCTAAAATACACCTGCAGCGAAAGAAAGGAGGCAATTAGCTGAGACGCGAGAGATGCCCGCTTGTGCGGCTGCCAAAGGAGAAGATCCCACCCCCACAGGAGGAGACAACGGGTAGAGCCATGCATGGTCAGCAAGAACCATAATAAGCAGCTGGTGAAATGCTGTCTCTTACCCGGTGGCGGAGACTCCGCCGAGCCTGGGACTGCCAGAAGAAGAAGATGTACCAAAGTCCTGATCTTCATACCCAAGAGGAAAGAACAGATGTGAAGCAGCCGACTGCACCCTATGGAGCGAGCAGAAAGAATCAGGTCCACGCAAGTCAGGGAGACCGCCTCCATGACCGAGCACCACCTCCGGAACGAAGGTACGCAGTGCTATACACATAGGAGGGAGATCAGGCTGAAACTTGGTTACCTTTCATAGTCCCCGCTTGGCTGATACAAACTTAGCTTCAGCGTTCATTTCTACCAATGAGGGTAGAATTAGACTAAATATTCTATACATGCCATCTAGGTGTCAGTCGTCATTGCCGGGAGTTGCTGTCAAAGACGGGCCATAGGTGAACGAGGCAGAAGATTTAGAAATGAGAGTGGCTGTTGTCACCAAAGAGGACAAAGGGTAGACTGAAAGGCTGGTCTGATCTGAGGGGAGCTCTCTGTACGGAGCTCCTAACTTCCAGATAGTTGGAGTAGTAGAATGAGGCTTCTGCCAGATTCGCAATGCATCCAGACTCTCATTCTTCTGGAGAGGAATACCAGTTCTCTCATGGCCCTTTACTCCTAAAGTGTTTGACAGTACCCCACCACAGCGGGGACTTCTATAGGTATATGATAATTCTATTCTGTAATATTTTTCTAGAGCTCCAACTCGCCCGCAGGCCTCAGAGCGCTACAAGACTAAACAGACAAAACAACATAAAGGGATATGCATTAAGGAACAGGAGGGATTGGAGCCGGAATAATATAGTGGCATGTCATCTGCCAAAATAGATATCCAATTCTGAACAGCCATAGTGGAGGCATACAGGCCACATCCATGTCGTCACCTGTGGATAGCATCATCTGGTGGTGAAAGGCCTCCCAAATGGGGGTAGTTCCAGAAGGGGAGAAACCCCCAGAGAAGGGCTCAGTTACAGGGGCAAGTCCTGATTCTGAGGCTCTACAAGTTGAAGTCAATTGTGATCTGGTGCTAACCCTGACGTAATGGCTGTGGTGATGGAGATAGCTGGTACCAAGGGTTCCACCAGAACCAGGGGCGTTGCAGCTGGAGAACGAAGCAGCAGAGGTTGTGGAGAGGCGTGGCTTGAGGATGAACTTCCTTGATGAGCCCTTTGAAGTAGCTAGCAATGGCCACGAGGTGCGTCAGCATCTAAACGTGATAAAAAAATAGTCTATGCTTGCTTTTGTTTGAAGGAAGAATGCGTCCAGGTGAAGGGACCAGGGTGATACCACACCGGCTGACTCTGGAGGTATGGGGCCTCATTACGAGTCCGGCGGTAGCCATGCCGGAAAAAACGGCAGGCTGCCACCGGACCCGGAATTAATTTCCAGCTCCGGATTTGCCAGATTTACCGTGGCATTACAGCCCTGGTGGTCCGGTAATCCCGGAGGCAGAATAACTTTAGTCCCCATTCCCATGGAGTCCCATAGGACTCCATGGGGATGGGGACCATGGAAACACCAGCACCGTTACCGGTGCCAGTGTTTCCATTTCCGTCTGCAGGCGGGTGGCCTTACTCCCGCCAGGTCAGACCTGGCGGGAGTAAGGCCACCCACCTGCAGAACTCGTAATCTGCCGGTCCGGAAACAAGGGTGGTGGCTGGTTTACCGCCACCTTTGTTTCCGGACCGGCAGAGTCATAATGAGGCCATGGTCTGGAATTCACAGCAACTCAATGCCTGGTGGATGGTGGTTATACCGTGGCCAAGTAGCTGTGGTCATGAGAGACCCCTCTACATGCAGAAGCAAGCTGTACTGATGCAAGTCTCCCGACATGGAGAACAATGGACATGGTTTTTCCCAAAAAGGAGTTGTTGGGTGCCTCCGAAAAATATGCTTTTTACTTTGGTACCTTTGATGCCACAAACTGCTGCAGAGGGTCTCCTGGTATTGTGGAGCAGAGTTTGTCACACCTATGCAGCAGTTTCTTCAGAAAACAATGGGAAAGAGCACTGCAAGCAGCAGAGGCAGTGATCTGGGCCTAAACAATGCAGGCGCATTGCAAGGGGTCTGACTGGGAGTACTGCCATTTAGAGTACTTTCGTGCAGCAAATCCAGTTTACCCTGACGTAAACAAGGACACAACACAGGCAGGCACCCTGGAGCAAAGAGGAAATCATTTTTAAAAAGACAAGTGGACAAAAAAGAAAGCTAGTATTGTCGATTGGATGTAGACAGTTTGCTGGGGGTGGAGGGCACCACACACATGGATCTGAAACTAAGTTTAAATTCAAGGATATTTGCTGGGTGGTAGGGAGATTTTTACACAGCCCTCTGGTGGGGGATGGGCATTCATCTAACCTAATGATAAAACAGTCCAACCCCAAGGCAAGCGAAAACTTCTCTAAAGTAGTAGCTAAGACAGAGCACTCAGGCTTCAATCAAGAGAGGAGGGACGGCTGGTGATATAGCTCAATTAGTCCACAAAGCTAACCAAAGAGAACACCTAAAATGGACATACTGAAAAGAATACGCTTTAATAAAGTCATGCATACGCTATCTTTCATGTCAAAATAGGTACATGAGTTAGACACAGCACATGATGGAAATAACATATGTATAAAAAACAGCAGTGGCCAGTTGAGACCTAATCTATCCCTATGACTAACATGATAGTCCATAATCATTATAGGCACTGTATACATAGTCTACAGAGCTCTTGGCACAGTAACACATTGGTTGAAGGTGACCTTCAGAACCAAATGATTACATATCAGGGGGATCCCAGGTTGGTGGGTTATGGGACACAGATGGAGGTACTGACTGTAGCAGTTTCTGAAAATATGGCACAGGAACAGCTAAACAACTCAATGCGAAAGATGTAAACCTTTGGAGTAAAAATGCAGGATTCTGTCAACCAGGGTCTTGAATCCAGACAGGGACTTGAATCCAGACAGACGACATCCCTGATAGCTCAAAACAAGCTGGGAAGAACAATCAGCTTTCCTAGGAGTGGGGCCCACGACACAGGTGTGAAAGCAACAGGGAAAATGCCTCCAGGATAACGGAAGGACCTTTACAAGCGGTTACAGAGGCTCGTAGGACATAACGAGGCAGCCCACCAGCAGAAGACAGTCCCACGAACTGAACAATGGCGGGCTGACCCAGGAATGCCCAGATGAGCAGATGAGGCTCAACACCCTTGCAGGTATCAGCAGCTTATTAATCGAATTGGGTGCAACCAGCAGCTTCCAAAAGCAAGAAGCAAATAAAATCGGCCCAAGGAAGTAAAATGGCCAAGGAAATGGTCCTAGTGCGAGAAGGAAGACCTGGTCAATGGAGATAATCAGGGGGAGGACGATGACAGCCCTATTAGGAAATTCAGCAGCCGACAATATAATACTCAGCTAAACCCAGGACTTACGCTCCTAGTACAAAGTAAATGCAGCAACTGTTTATTTACTGCTTCTTCATGGCAAAAGACCTGCAGCACAGTTGCAACCCTGCTCCAATTCTGAAAATCCAAACAAACTTGGGTGTAGGTCTTCCGGCCTCACTAAGCTATCTGATACACACAGGGTCTGGCCTAAGTCAGCTCTCCAATCACCCAAAAGGACTTTAAACAAAGGTGTTGATGGACAACCAATTACATTGGCACCAAAAAACACTGAACACCCCATAAACTACCCATAGGATATGTAATGCCCTTGTCGGATGCCAGCTTCTGGTCTAAACCAGTTCAAACCATTCTAGGAAGTGCAAGACTAAACTCAGAGTGAGCTTGGTTGTGCACAACAGCCATTTTATACCTGCCTTGTGGTTCCCTAAACAAAAGAATGCACAAGAAACAAAATGGTGTTAGTACTCTAATGCCTACCAAGAAGGAACATTGGGCTACTAATGTTGTACATCTTCTTCCACCCATGGCGGAGCCAAAACTAAATCACAACTACCACCAATCTATTCTCTAAAAGAAAGGTATGGTGATAAGTCACTCTAAGGCCAGAATTAGGTGCTTAAAAATCAATCATGTCCCTGCAGCCATATCGGCTACCCTGGGAGCATATACTCTAAATGGTTTGCAATGGCAGGGGGCCTTCAGTAGAAGTCACTCTGGCCATAAAAAGAAGTCAAATATCCTACCAACTCAAAGGCGAAAAGCAGGAAATTTAGGGGCCCCATAAAATTAGACAGCATAACCTCCAAAAAAGGAATTCTGCCCTAGTACTGTGCCAATGGACAGATTTGCATAAGTATGAATTAAAGAGGATGGAACGTAGGTGTAAAAAAATGGAATCCTACCTCATACTGGGGGATTCAATCAGGGGATTTGGAGTGCCTGGATTACGTGTGGGGAAACGGGTATGGGTTGAAGCTCTTTCAGATAGTAGTGATGGAGAAAGAGTCTCCGAGGCAATTCTTTTAGATGGCAAAGGAGAACCATTTGTAGACCCTTAAAATACAAGTTTATAGGCATAATTTGTAAGTTGATGGGTCATGGTAAGGTGTAACGAGCAAACAAAGAGCAAAGGATAGGCTTGTTTTACTTGCACCGCTCTCAGAAATACACACGTCATCTTATTCACAAAGGAAACCTGCACATTTCTTGGTGTCTGCACAAAAGATGCGCTAGCCATCCCCCTTGCCTACATCAGTGTTGTGAGCACAGTTATGACATTAACGCCTTACAGGCTTGCCACACCTACATGGAGCACATTCCACAGTGACAGGCCTTCAGATGTCAACAAACATGTCCCAGTTTGAGGGATGGAAATAAAAGTGTGAAATGCATGGCAGGATGAAGAATCAACCCGAAATGTAGTGCCCGTCCCTTCCCAGCTTATTCACACGAGCACAGGTGAATGTGTCTGATTTCTGTGCATTTCAAAGTGCATGATACGATATGATTGGTTATTTATAACGCGCTTAATATCCAGAGGTTTCTAAGCGTGGACCCATGTCGTCTTGCTTCCAAGGCAAGCACGTTGCCCCTGAGCTATCCTCTCGAGACATCCCATTTCTGAATTCAGGATCTGCATTGAAATGCGTTACTTGCAAAAAGGGGCTGGGAAAGAGAATCTATGGTGCACACATTCAGAAGCTCTGTCTGAATTGGGAATATCTCCATTGTGTACCCGCATATCTGGTCACTTTCACCAAAAACATGTTTTGAGAATCTCTGCCCATCTTCTCCAGACATTTGGCCATCAGATCCACTGGGCACAGAACTTCAAATGTGCCCATGTCTCAAACTACAAAGATCTTATTTGCCGTATCTAAGAAGACATGCTTTACAGACATGCTATATACTATAAAAAGAATCTGCAAATGCATAAACAATATTGGTGTTAAATGGAATCGATCTGTGAGAATGTTGGTGGTGTTCAAGGGTCCCGCTTTGACATTCCAACTGGGCATAATCTTCCTTTCTGGGGACCTTATTTACAAACATTGCTTTCTTTTTCATTATAAGTTGCATTTAAATAAAAAGGAAAAGAAAACATTTGAAATAGGGAATTTGAAAGTACTTCAGTGATGGCCAGAAGTCATTGTAATCTTATGACCATTAGGAGGATCCTCTGCTGGGGATTTGTATTTCTCCTAATGGAGCCGGATAGCATTGCTTCTAGGAGAGGAGATGAGGGGATTCATTTCTAAAGGCTATTAGGTTTGCACTAAATCCTGTTTTGGGGGAGTGGGGGGCTTGCGCTGTACTTGCCTCTCGATGAGAGCTGTCCATGAGCACCCCGAAGGTGCCCAGCTGGGAGCACTGACAGCGCACGTGAGTAGTGTTCCTGTACACAAGGTCACAGTCCCTCGCAGTCCAGCTGCCGAGAATGCCCACGCTGTTAAGAGAAGAAACAAAGCACACGATTGGACTCAATGAGATACTCAAGCTGCCCTCCTACCCATCATGCATGTTGTTTTTGAGATCAAAGGAATCTCATGGTTGTTCTTACACTGGTGTTGGGTGCTAAAAGAGTTAGGACATCATAATAGGAATGGTGACAAACTTAAAAACAAGCAGTATTTTAAACACTGCCTATTGTTAACAAATACCTCCCAATTGCATGCAACATATGTGTTATTTAACCCATGTAATACTTGCTATATAAACCATACCTCAAATATCTCATGCAGTTCTAAACTATAATTAGGTGATTTAAAAATAGGAGCTATTTCAAATACCACCCGTTTTTACCCTCACCACCAGCCCTGTAAAATGAGGCCCTAATACTAGAAAGAGATTGCATGACAATCCTCTCTTCAAAATGATCATGCATTTATGTAGTCTATAGTATTTTGAATTACAAAATCAAAACACAAATGTAACAATTACAAAAAAAACAACAGACGGTTCACAATACACCCCTGACCCAGAAAGCACAGACACAGACTAATTTCAAACACAAAGGTGTATAAAGCCATAGGACCAGAGGTAATGACACACTCAAGAGCATCGCTTACTGGCTGGTATGGTTCCACTGAACGCAGAGTGGTTTGCTCCGATTGGCTGTTTCCAACAGGCGGAATTCCAGCATCAAGGGTGAGTCCAGGACTCCGCGGAGGAAGGTGTGGTTTTTGAACACAGACACACTGATGATTGGGGAATTCATCACAGGATTCTTGAGGAGCCTGAAACGGCAAGTGCACAGTATGAATGTCATTGTTGCATTGACTGCACACCCTATCAGCTCAGATGGTCACTCATCTACTCTTCAAATTACTGTGTAGGCCACACTGCATCATTTTAACTGGTTGTGCTCGGTGTACTGCACACATATGGTTAAAACACACTTGATGAGTCTGAAAGCCCAACGTCTATTGGAAGAATGTAGCTTTTTGATAAGAGGATAAACAATGCATGGGTGAGTAACCAGCTCTACACGTAGCGAGTCTCCCATGGTGAGATGTTGCCACTTGGAAACGGGTTCGATACCTCTCCTGGCTGACTCAGCTTCTTCATTTGACAGTCATAAATTGAATACCCTATATGTGAATAATAATGATGGTAATTAGTAGCTAAGCACACTGAAAGTGGAAATTCCAGTATGTCACCCTATGTAAAACTTCAACAGCCTCATTTGGTTAGAACTCTAAATTGCATGTCCATGAGGCAGAGAGGACAAGGAAAAGACACACTCGGGTTTACTCTTATTTTCATCTCCATCTCGTGAACACGGCCTGCAAATTAGGGTTTGCACGCTGCGTTTACTAATGGATTCCTATGGAATGCATCTGCTTTTGACCAGGCGCAAAACCGAGGAAGATTCCATAGCGATCCATGTGTTTATGCCTGCATGAAAATCTCATGCAGGCATACAAAAAAGAGCTGACATGAGACCCAGGAGATGGACACAGCGCAAGATATTATCTCTGCTCTGTGTCCCTTCTCCGCCGTGCATCAGCACAAAAAGGGGGCAGGACAGAAAATGGAGGCGTGAGTGCATTATTCCTTGCATCTACGTCTCCACTTCCTGCCCATTTAAAATGTAGGTAAACTAGTATTATTATTGATCAATTGGATCAAGAGCGTGCCAATTTACACAGTTGTACTATAGCATGTCATCCCATTTTCTTATCTCAACACTGAAAAGACTGAAGTCATTTTCTTCCCTCCTAACACACTTTCCCCTACCCCCCTCCTTTCATCCACTTTCCCCCTTCCGATCTCCCCATCTCGACCCATGCCCGCAATCTTGGTCTCTACATTGACTCCTCCCTCTCCTTCTCCAACCACATCTCTCTCACCTCTCGTGCCTGTCGGCACCACCTATTCAACATCTGCAAGATCCGCTCCTCGCTCACCTTCCACGCTTCTAAACTCTTAATCTCCTCCCTTATTTTCTCCCACCTCTTCTACTGCTCTTTTCTCCTCTTCGGACTCCCGGCCTCTTATCTGACTCCCCTAAAATCCATCTACCACTCCTCAATCTGTACTCTCTGTCTTCTTGGCCCTCGAGATTCTATCTCCACCCCACTCTCTCAACTTGGCGGGTTCCCTTCCTCTCCCAACTAAAATTTAAATTCCTCTGTCTTGTCTTCAAATCTCTCCATGATCTTGCCACCCCTACTCTCATTTTACTCTCCCTCCCGCTCTCTCTGCTCAGCTGATCTCTACCTACTCACTGTACCTCCAGTCCCATGTGCCTCCTCACGCTTCCGTTCCTTTCAACTCTTGGCCCCCCTTCACTGGAACTCCCTACCTCTTTCTATACGCTCCTTCCCTACCTACTCATCCTTTCGCTCCTCCTTGAAAGCCCTTCTTCGTAACTCCCCCCGACTCTCCTTCCCTACCTCCCTACCCTAACTCCCCTGCCCCCCCTCCCACCCTCTCCCTCACTCCCCCTTATTCCCGCTCCTGCTGATCTCAAATCGGACATTGAAACCTTCCTTCCCAACCTCCTCTCCCCTCCCTTCCCCCTTCCCCTTCTTCTAAGTAAACTGTTCTACATATTGTATCACTGGTTTGTTTCATGATTGTAAATATGCTTCTTCATTATTGTACCTTGTTGTTATACTGTAAAGCGTTTTGGATTAAAGCGCTATATAAACTTAATAAACATAGCAGGACAGGTGTTTAATTTCATCTGTGTTTCACTCATAACTAAATTCAGTTGTACCATTTTTCATAGCACAACTAAAATAGCATTCCTCTAAGACCTGTAGACCCTCATTTGTGGTGATGTCCCAATAGGAAACCTGCAGACCCTCATTTAGGGTGCTTTCCCAAGAGGAGCTCTGCAGACCCATTTGGGGTGCTGTGCCAAGAGAAGCCCTCTATCCCTGCAGATAGTGGATCGTGCATGCGAGCATGGCCCATAAAAAGACAAAAGGGAGTCTAATGTTAATACTCTGCTCGTAGCTTTATAAGGGTCATGCTGGAGGTGGGACCCAGGGAGGGAAGATTCAATCAATTCCCCCCGTGAAGACCTGCTCTCTAACCTTGATTCTAAACTCCTCTCCCGCTGAACTTGTTGGAAGTGTGGGGGCATGCTGCTGTTGCTGTGGCCGTAGCCACCAAGAAAAAGCTAATAAGCCCTAGCGCTACCACACTTTGGGTCCCGAGACTACATTACCCAAATGCCTGGGCGTCATTGCTAGGGGCGTACAGCACGCAGGGCTTGCTTGATAAGACCTCTCTCCGCCTGGGACAGGTGCTAGTGATTGACAGTTGGAGGCACAGGCGCAGGACGTTGTCGAATCACCTGGAGGAGCGCCGAGCGTTTGTTTCTTTCGTTCGCTAGAATGCAGCAAACCTTCTGAACAAGTACTTCCCGGGCCTCAGTGGTGAGGCTTCCCAGGCTGCAGAGTGGAGACAGGAGAGTCGCAGGGAACCGATGCGGTTCCGGCAGAGACAAAGTGCATTTCGCCTGACAACATTTGCTTGGGAGTCCTCCCGAGGCTCCGGAGCCTCTGATAAGTGGCCTTGTTAAATACTAAGCATATTTTCGAAGTAGAAGGGGCATACACTCTTATGGGTGTAATGTTAGGAAATCAGTGACTGTGTTACGTAGTCCGAATGGATGTGATGCACACAGGTTTGGGACATGCTCATAAATGCTCTTGAGGATCTGTGCAACTTACGCAGACTTGGGTGCAGGAAAGTGATGGTTGCCTAATATCCTCATGGTGTCAGGTGAACACATGGAGGGGAAGGAAGCACGGTGTATGGTGCGAGAAACTTAGTGCTGATCAGAACATTCAGTATATGTTGTATATGTTGACATTCATCATGTCATTTCATTTCATTGTCCATGCACTGTTATGTTTTATGCTGCTTGCATGGGTATGAGGGTAAATACCACGAGAAATGGACAGGAGAGGATATACATAAGTTTGAGTCTGTTTTGGGATGTTAGGTGTTCCATGTTCATTAGACAAGGGAGTATGCAGGTTGTTACAGGAGTGATTTTATGTATTTTCCCAATTTCCCCTTCTAATCCAATTTGCTACCGTAATACTCTTTCACTACAACCGCCTTACCCATCCACCACGTCTCCCTAATCCCTGTTCCCCCCACTGGCTGCCTCATGGTCACCTGTTAATTGGAATCAGGGACCCGTGCCAACTACGGTGAGAGGGGTCGTATACATTTCGGCCTTGTTGGCTCAGGAAGAGGTCTCGATACCCTCTCCTCCATTGGGTTATGATTTAATTGCCAGCCCCCATTTGGGGATATTCACACCACCCAAGCCAAAATAGAGGCGGCTTCTCCACCTTTAGCGGATGTGCTAAAGGCACTACAGCATATCCAGCTATAATCGTCTCATTCTAGACCGGAGACCACCGCTTTGAAGGCTCAAGCAAATGGGTTGGTGGCCCAGGGAATAGCACTGCATAGACCTGGGCCCTCTTCTTCACAAGCTACGTCGGGTAGGGCATCTACTATAGTGGTTCAGACACCAAACAATGTTCTGTTGGCTACTCCTGAATGTTTTGAAGTAGACCCAAAGAAATATATGACTTTCTTAACTCAGTCCCAGTTACATTTGTTATGCTTGGGCGATGCTTTTGGTACAAAAGGATGATCCCATGTTATACAATTGGGACTTTATAGGTTAGTATTTGGAAGGTTATTTGATCGGCGCCATGTTTCATTAGCATAGAACAAGGAATTATTAGCTTTACGTCAAGACTTGAAGAATTTGACATCATATGTGACACATTTCAATAAACTCATAATTGAGACAGATTTGCTAGAACAGAAGCAGACTGTGGTGTTCTACCAGGGGCTTAGAGATGAGCTTAACGTTCTTCAGCTTCTGGTTCGATGAAGAGCTCATTGCGCTTTGCCGCCACAACAGAGCACTCACGCACTCACACAAAAATACCCCAACCCCCGAATCAGCCAACTCACTCCTGATAGCAATCAAACCCTAAAAATCAGAGGTTATAGCACATGAAGTGAATTCCCTGAATTCCTGCATTAACAATGCCTCCTCCAACACCAAGGAGTTATTCTCCATACTGAGAGAACTGGAAGCCCCCATTCGGGCCACCACTCCCATCAATTCCAGCAAAGGATGGTATACGATACAAAATGCACTTGCCTCCAAAATCCTCACACTGCAAAATAAAATACAAACTAAAAACTAAAAAGAACCTATTAGCCAACAACAAAAACCTGCCCCCTCTTGCTAAGGAGGTCTGTACCTCAAAAACCACTGCCCAATGCCGATTCACCAATATCTCCCAAGACCAGGTGCTGAACACCATCTCCACATTGAAACCCTCCAACTGCAAAGGCGACAGTCAAACTTTGTGCACCCACACTAACACCTATCATCACTAACTTCATTAATGCCTCATTTAATACCAACTCTGTGCCCACTAGCATTAAAGAAGCCTGGGTCACCACTCTTCTTTAAAAAACCTTCATTAACCTCCACCATACCCACAAATTACTGCCCCATCACGACGTCCCGTTTTTACTGAAAATAGTGGACAAGATAGCTTACACCCAAGTCCACGAATACCTTGAAAGTAACCACCTGCTAGGAGCAAGACAATCTGGCTTCTGTCCTAAGCACAGTACAGAAACAGCCTTATTAGACCTCAAAATCCAGATGGACACCATAAGAGATTCCGGGAAAATGTGTATCATCCTCTTACTTGATCTGTCCGGTGGTTTTGATCTGATCGACCACGACAAGCTATGCAATGCCCTCGCAGAGAATTTTATCTTCTCCACGGAAGCCACTCTATGGGTTAAGTCATTCTTAGCGGATCGTTCCTCAAGAGTCTCCATCGGTGCCAAGGCTGCTGACCCTATCCCAGTCCCCTAGAGGTCCCCCAAGGATCATGCCTCTCTCCCACCCTCTACAATGCATACACAAAATTACTTTTTGCAGCCCTGGATGCCATGGGCGTCATCTACACCAACTTTGCAGATGATACCCAGATCCTTATCCCCATCACGGGTAACCAGGAACAAGACTGAGCTACCATTAACAAGATCCACGCCATTATTCAATACTGGATGGCCACCAACAGTCTATGTCTTAACAATAAAAAAACGGAGATCCTCATTGTAGGTCCCCCGTTCCGACTAAAAATCCTCCACGCCAGCTACTCATCCATTATCATCTATGGCACACCCATCCCAATACTTAACCGTGTCAAAACTCTAGGTGTCCTACCTTTTGATTAACAAACACATCAGTGACCTTGTTCCGGCAACCGCTTACACTGCAAAATCATCGCACTCAGCCGCCAATTTCTTACCAGACAAAATTGTCTCACCCTAGCTCGAGCCCTCATTCTATCGAAACTGGGCTATTGCAACATCCTATTACTAGGAACCTCAAACACTAACCTTGACAAAATGCAACTGTTACAAAATAAAGCCCTACGGGCAGCTTTTGGGCTAATAAGAAATTACCATATTTCCCACACCAGGAGGGATGTACATTGGCTACCCATCACAGCCAGAATCCTCTCCAAAACTCTCGCTATCACTCATAAATGTCTCACCAACATTGCCCCTTCATATCTCAACAACACTGTCACTCAAAAAAAGAACACTAGAGCCCTCAGATCAGGTTCTAGCACACACCTCTTCATCACAAGGTTCAAGAGTACTAGATCAAGGGGGACCAGCTTTGCTGTAGTTGCACTAAAAACCTGGAACTCCCTCCCCGGGCATATCAGAAACGAGCCCTCACATCAGCACTTCAAGAGTCTCATCAAAACCTGGCTCTTCAACAAGTTCTAACCAATTTAGTTTACTCACCACGACATGTAGTACCTCACTCTCTCTCTGCACCCTCTGTTGCTTTGTCTGTTTTGTTTTATGATTTCATGCCTCAAACTGTACTGCCTGTACTGTATTAAAACTATGGTATGCCCTGCACTGTACTACCTGTGGCCTAATCTACTACCTTACCCCTACTGTACTGTGATTTTCCCTGTAACCAGTTAAGCCTGCTTTTCATGCATCTTACGCCCTGATACCTCCGGGTTTGGGCGTGTAACAAATGTAATAAATACAAAATAAATAAAGGACGCTATAGGTCAGGCAGATCCACAGCCAACGTCTTGCTCCACACTCAGTGTTAGGGAGCCGTTATCTCATGAAGAGAAGGAGATGCAAAATAATGTATGCCTATATTGGTGCAAGCCTGGACATTATATTAGGAATTGTCCAAATACTCCTAATCGGGGGATGGGAGGGGACAAACGCAAGACAGAGTCAGGAAAAGCTCTGGCTCGGCTCTTTAGGGGATAAGGGAATCAAGCCCATTTGAGAAGAAATTCCCCAGTATGATAGCTAACACATGTATACATTTTGGTGACCTTATTCTTTACCGCAACTAAGCAAACTGTGTCAGCCATGGTGGATTCAGGAGCCACTGGTAACTTTATTTATATCAAATTGGCTGACAAGTTGAGAATACCAACCGCTAGTAAGGGAAATCCAGAGGTGGAACAAACAGTGGATGGGTCACTATTGACATCAGGTCCAGTCACAGTACAAACACAAACAATATGCATGTTGTGTTTCCCAGCCAATGAGGCGGAGATTGAGTTTGATGTAATTGCAACACCCCAGTTTGGGTTAATATTGGGCATGCCATGGCTGGTAAAACACAACCCCACAATTGATTGGGTGGAGCAGACATTAGTTTTTACATCCGAAGGTTGTCAAACACATTTACATGACAAGATGGGCCCAGCCACATTTTTGGTGGTAGCGGTCAGTACAATAAACATGGTGGGTGCTGTGGAGACGGTCCTTCCAGGCATATATCAAGCAGATGCAGAGGTTTTTTGACAGTGGAAAAGCTGAAGCTTTACTTCCACCTCTTTCATATAATTGTGTCATTGATTTTGAGCCTGGGGCTAAGCTTCCTTGTAGTAGGATCTATTTGCTTACTGATGTAGAGAATGTACATTTGAGAGAGTATCTAGACGAAATGCCTGGGAGAGTGTTTTATTCTGAGTTCTCATTCACTAGTGTCTTCTCCCTTGTTCTTTGTACCAAAGAAAGAGGGTACTTTAAAGGACCTGTATTAACTACAGAGCTTTGAATAAAGTCACTATTAAAAATCGCTTCCCACAGGGGGGGCTGTTGATCAGCGTGAAGAAATGGCGGTATAGTTGTAGCTCCGGCCTGACACTGTCCTATTTGTAAAATGATTCTGTTGTGTGCCGTAAAACTGGGAGCGAAAAGGAAGAATAGTCGCTGGGGGGTCCAAGGATACTTTTGACCTAGAATCCCAGTGATCAGAGGTGTAAGGAATCAAGTGTGCATCGACAGAAAATCCAACGGCCCAGCGAGGAGGCGGACCCTGCCTGCTATTCCACAAGCAACCCTTCTTATGCAACACCAGCCCCTGGTGTGCTGCGGCCCAAAACGCCATCAGACTTGAAGACACCCGGCCCAAATAAACCCGACCCCGGCATACTGTGCTGAGTGGGGGATGGTGAGAACCTCCAGTGAAACTCTCTAGAGAAGCCCAGACTGCGCAACTAACACAGAGTGAAATCTAGAACGGAAGGTCGGCAGCGTAACCTTAAAGCTGTGCTTGCTGAGGGACAGATATGATCTGGAAAATAAATAAAACAGATTACATGGAAAGCAGAGGAGTCCTCGCAGAATAAAAGGGCTACATAGAAACTTTAACCCTAACTCTGGTGGGAGCCACAACATCCTAGGTGGCAGCTGTGCACGGAGAGCCAGCGCTAGGACCCATGAGGGAGAAATACACTTGCAGTGACTGCCTGCACTTCGGTGCTGAAACGAATGCTGGCGAGATAAACGCCGGTAAGTGCTCGCAGCGAAGGAGTTGGGACGGAAAAGAAAGACATCAGAGATAAAAAAAACTTTAATATAAGGAGCGATTGAGGCAGCGCGCACAGAGCTGGATGTTGCCAGACTAGAGGGAAGACACTCTGTGTCCCACATGGAACGGCACCATCCGAGATTAGGCGGCAGGATGCGAGTTGCACAGCAAGCAGTGCCACAGCCCGTGGCATACACAACCCCCTGCTAAGAAGCTAGAAAACATTCCAAGACCCGGCAGTCATAAACCCAGGTGCACTGGGGACACTGGTCTCCAGAAGCAATAAGGAGAGCAGAGCTTCGCAATCCCACTGGGCACAGGCAGACTGAAAGTATACATGGGAGGCCACAACACCACGACCCTTAGCGGAAAAAACTATAATAGAAGGTGACCCCAATGGACTAGGCACAGGCAGTCTGAAAGTATACGTGGGAGGCCACAACACCATGACCCCTGTGTGAAAGAATTACAACAGAAGGTGACCCCACGGGACAATCACTCCGGCACAGCAGCCTACGCAGCACTATATATCCTTGGCCTACAAGGGAGTGACGACAAAGGGAAAACAGAGGAAGCACAGGACTACATCCAAAAACAGTGACAGCACTGAACTGGGGACATGAGCGGTGCATAATCCAGACCTTAGCACCTCCGCATTGTCCCTCTACTTAAAAACAAGTGGCGATGGGGCGACGCGCCCAGAGACCAGCACAGTGTATTAATCTGTGGAAAGTAAAATAACAAAAGTAGCCCGACAAGTCTGCACACCAAGCACAATTCACAATTCGCAGACACACACATCACACATCAACGACACTTGGGCCTCATTACGACCCTGGCGCTAAGGGGTTAACGGCGCCGTAAAAGGCTGCGGTGCCGTTACCCCCTTAGCGCCTGATTACGGTCCCTTTGCGGCTCCCGACCTTAACGGCGGTCTGGACCAGCCGTTAAAGTAGGGACCCACAAAGGGACCTTGAAGGTAATTACGGTACCGCAATTTGCGGTACCGTAATTACCGCCTTCCCCATTCCCATTGAGCCCTATGGGGCAAAAATGGGAATGGGGAAGGGCCAATGGTGCATGGGGAATTACCGCCCTGCCAACCTTGGAATGGGGTGGTAATTCCCCATTGCACTATGGCGGACTCGTTACTATACCGGCAGCAACCATGGTGCTAATAGCGCCATTGGTTACCGCCGGTGTTGTAATGAGGGCTCTTGTCAAGAAATAGGCACTCCGACCAATAAAACACTCTTACAATTAATGACAAGGGATAAATGCTAAGCGAGGAACAGACAGTTATTGGACAATGCCCTACCAGTGCAGTAAAGGAGAGCAGACATACTATATGACGAAGGGCGCTGACAAAAAGAAAGGCTCAATGGACTCGTACATTAATACCACGGCACATACTGCAACGCACCCCGACCAGGGAGCAGGTGGAAGCACTGATACAAGGCCAAGGGAAACCTGGGACGACCAACTGCTGCAAGCAATGCAGAATGGGTTTATGTCAGTGAATGTCAAGTTAGATGACATTGTAGTGACAATTAGCTCCCTGAAAGCTAAGGAAGAAAAAGGGAGTGGTCGTATAACCAAAGCCAGAATTGGAACAGCAGAAGACAAACTAAACAAACACGATCATGACATTGCAGAACTGAAAACTGAACTGGTTAAAACCTGGAGTAAATGTGAGTACCCAGAATCACGATTGCAGCGCAATAACGTCTGCATTGTAGGGATACCGGAAATGGCATGCAAGGGCCCAATGGAACCATTCGTACATCGCACTCTCGCTCCATCTCCCAAACCTGGCACCCCACCGCGAACCATTATAGCAAGGCTGATTAACTACAGGGATAGGGACCTTATTCTAAAACTATCTAGGGAGAAGGGATCACTGCACTACGAATCCAGCACAGTTCATATATAGACAGACTTCTCGGCTGGGGTCCAGACACAACGGAGATCATATGACCAAGCGAAAAGGGCGTTATGTGCAAGACACATTCCATATTCCTTAATGTTCCCGGCTAAACTCACAATACAACATAGGGGACGGGCACACTTCTTTGAAAATCCAGCAGAAGCTATGGAATATATGGAGGCTTCCATCCCAATACCACCACGGGATCGCAGAAACAACACAAGCCTCGACCGAGAGGCTGAGAATGCACGACTGAGAAGCTGAGAATGCACATGAACACGAGGCGGGTTTAACTATAAATCCTGACATCGAAAATAATGTTGGCAGAGAAGAAATGTAAAGAACATAGGCACACAACACAAACAATATAATTTGGGAACTGGGAGAGTGGAAGCGGGACACGCAGTAAGACCGCAGTCTGCTCACAGGACTCCCCTGGAATACTCTACAGTTCTGCAAAGGGTACACCATCAAGTTGAGGGTAGGGGGACGGAAACAACGGAAGAAGTTAGGGGGAGGGGTTGGAATTTGTGGAATGTTTTAAAGGTACAAAATGCAGGTTGACGGGAACCAGGAATGGCATGGGATCACAGGATGAAAGCGGGTTCTATATTCGTGGAAAACACACTAATGTCTATGGCAAAATGCGCTGTAACAAATGGGTGAATCGATAGGCATGATCTCATGGAACGTTAGAAGCATTAATAACCCCATTAAAGCTAGGAAGATAATGGCATATATTGACCGACACTCACCAAAAATAATGATGTTACAAGAGACACATGTCACAGGAGTACTAAACGACACCTTTGCCTCTAAATAGGTTGGACAGAGATTTTACACCTCCTATTCGTCCCAGTCCAGAGGGGTGATGATACTGGTACACAACACTGCCCTTTAACTCACAAAAAATACAAATAGACCCCAAAGGAAGATATATAATAGTAACAGGGGAGTTGGCCGGGAAAAAGGTTATACTGGTGAATTCATATGAGCCTAATATAGATGACCAAGGCTTCTATAATGGGATCGCACTGAAGGTGGCAAAGGAAGGCGGGTTCCCCACCATATGGGATG
The DNA here is from genome assembly GCF_040938575.1 of Ambystoma mexicanum. Lineage (NCBI taxonomy): Eukaryota > Metazoa > Chordata > Amphibia > Caudata > Ambystomatidae > Ambystoma > Ambystoma mexicanum. The sequence goes on along the minus strand of NC_090923.1, from coordinate 100,951,255 downwards.
GGGACTTTAGTATGGTTTTGGATGTGGTAAGGGACAGGACGGGCACCGCCCAGCGGAAACTGTCTAACGCTGCACAGATGGCAAAACAAATTATGGGTCCGTTGGGGATGATTGATGTATGGAGAAATGAACATCCAAATATTACTGAATACACATATTATTCCTCTGTAAATGATGCTATGTCTCAAATTGATTTGTTGCTAATATCTGCAGAATGGGCACCTAGAATACAGGGTAGCAAGATCCACCCACGCACTCTACCAGATCATTCACCAGTAGAGATGAAACTATTAATGAGGGAAATACCCTCTGTGGAGAATGCCATCGGCTATGCTACAAGATACCTTACAAGCAAATATGAAGGAACAGAACAATATTTATCCGAGAGCCCCCCCCCGCGGGCCTCTCAGCAGATGTGAGGGAAGAAATTGGCAGGCCGATTGAGCTAAGGGAGATAGGAGACTCCAAAGACTCGGGCAAATCCCCAGGCCCATATGGACAAGGCATCAAATTATATAAAGAAGATAAGGGAATCCTTGCCCCCAAACTCCTTAAGAGTATGGGAAGAATCACTTGAGAATGGGCGGCTCCCACATCGATATGTGAAGCTGTCATTACTGTGCTAACCAAACCTGGGAGTCCACCAAGTGAGATGGCGTCATACCGTCCGTTATCCCTAATTAACACGGATGCCAAAATGTTTGCAAAAACACTAGCTAATAGGCTCCTCCCGAATATGCAATCCTTGGTACATCCAGACCAAGCAGGATTCATCTCCACACGATCAACGAGATTGAACCTTAGACGACGATTTGGAATAATTTCACAGATCAACCCAGAGGCCAGTGCGGTAGCGGCGTCACTTGTCGCTGAGAAAGCCTTTGATTTAGTGGCATGGACATTCCTATTTGAGGTACTTAAACAGTGCAAGATGGGTGATAACTTCATCAGATATATTCAATTGTTATATGCAAACCCAACCGCTAGAGTCTGCACGAATGGGACATTATCACAACGGTTTGAACTGGCCCGCAGTACTAGACAGAGCTGCTCTTTCGCACTCTTATTATTAGCACTAACAATAGAACCCTGGAAAATATGCAAATGGCACTCACATAGAGGAATACATATAGAGGGAGCCCCTCAGATAATATCCCTATACGCAGGCGATACACTGCTATACCTACGTAACCCTGAGGAAAACCTCAAACCAGTCATGGCAGAAGTGGCAGAATTTACGATGCACTCAGGATATAAGATAAACAATGCAAAGTCTGAGCTATTTCCGTTGACCAAGAACACAAATGCACCCACCGATCTGTTAGGATTCAGATGGGCCCCGATTAGAATCAAATATCTTGGGGGGTTGGTCTCTTGTAAACAGCAGATACTATACGAAGAAAACCACGTAGCCTACCTTAATGTGTTAACAACTAAACTGGCGGCATGGGCCAAATTCCCGTCCCTATACAGTAGACTATCTCTATTGAAAATGATAGTGCTTTATTATTTCACCACGATCCCGATATGGCCAGGTCATAGATGTTTCACCAGACTCAGTTCCATGGCGATACAATTTGTTTGGGGGAATGGGGTATCTAGAATTAGCTCGGAGGGACTGTCGGAACCATATGAAAGTGGGGGACTGGCCGCCCCAGACTTTGAGTTGTACTATATGGTGGCACAGGCACAATATGCAGGACATTGGTACTCACAAACTACAGCCCCAGCCCACCTAGCACTGGAACGATATGGGACATTAATATGAAAAGCTTTAATTCTTGAGGAGAAGTATGTAGATTCATGCCCGTTCGACCCGGTGTGCACAACAGTTAATGCATGGAGGCGGATACATAAAAGACTGAACATAGATACACCATACAATAGTAGAATAACATTATGGAATTGCCCCGGGCTACCACCAACATATGATTTGGATATACAGAAAGCCTGGGACCCTGAAGGAATAATGGGGTTGGGGGACCTGTTTCCGGGAAGGACTTTTGTAACAAGAGGAATTCAGGGAGAAACTAGAGGAGAACCCTGTCAAATTGCTGCAGCATTTCCGCATACGGCAGCAGTGCACTGCAAATGGCCATCCTTCCCACAAGAGCCCGAGCCCTGTACGCGAATAGAAATAATAATAAAGGAAGAGATGCCCAGAGGACTGGTTTCCAAACTGTATGTGTCAATTCAAAAGGGTCAACAGCAGCAAAATAAAGAACAAACTTAAATGGGAAAGAGACCTAGAAATAACCACTGACAAAACCAAATGGCAAAAATATTGTTTGTTAACCAGAGAGGTATCCTTGAACGCCCGACTGAGGCTTATACAGTTTAAAATATTGAACCAATTACATTACACCCCATCGAGGATAGCGCAAATGTATCCTGGCACGACGATTGAAAGTATAAAATGAGGGTATGGGGGCGGGGCGGTCAGAGTCAATGAATATGTACTGGAATTCTCCAAAGATTATAGAGTTTTGGCGCGAGATATCAGGGGCATTGCAAGATATGACCGGAATTTCCCTGCTACTCACAGCATTGAAGTATCTGCTGGAAGACATAGGTAAAGTGTCCATTAAAATACGAAGGCTGTTTAATATGGGCTGTATACTGGCGAAAAAATGTCTAATGTTGAAGTGGAAATACAGGAGGGCACCAACGTCCCAGGAGTGGCTAAGGGAAATGACACTTGTAAGTGACCTGGTGGAGGAATACACTTGGACGATCAATGTGACGAGTAGACCAAAAGACATTTGGGGCCCATTTAAGGCATACTTTGCCGGACAAGGACAGGATAAAACCTGAAGATGTAATATATATGAGAAAATTACGATTTCTAAAAACTGTACAGTTGAGATGGTAATTTGCTGTAATTGTGTGGCCCATGCGTTTGTTGTGACCAGCTAACCGCAACCTAAATAAAGACTTAAAAAAAGAAATTGCTTCCCACTACCTTTAATCTCGGTTCTTTTGGACCAGGTGAAAACTGCTGTGATTTATACTAAGCTAGACTTGAGGGGAGCCTATCATTTGATACGAGGGAAAGAGGGAGATGAGTGGAAGGCAGCATTTAGGACTACGTTTGGATTGCTTGAGTAGTTGGTGATGCCGCTCAGATTATGTAATGTTCCTGCAGCATTTCAACATTTTATGCAGGAGGTGTTAAGGGAATATATTGATGTATTCGTCATTGTATATATTGACGACATTATGATTCACTCTCAGTCCCCAGAACAACATGTTAATCACGTACGTGCTGTGCTCAGGAGATTACACTGATTGAAGTCTATGAAAAGGGGTATACAAAACTGGTACAGAATATTAATCTTATTTGTACAGATCAATTTTGGTTGTATCTAAATGCGGGGGGAAACTTGGTCATGAATTTTACTCTTTATTATATGTGCCAGGAAATTATGAAATTATTACTTTGACAATTTCGACGTTTAAACCTATTTTAGACAGTTCTTTTTATATTGAAGAAATTAACTTTTCAATAATGTATTGTCATGTGTTTTAAAGAAAGATTTGTTTCATTTTTATATGCGTAAATGCACATGCAAAGGAAAGCATGTTAATGTTATGTTTCTATAGTATCAAATGTAATTACTTTCTGTTTTAATGTATTTCATGTGTTTAAGGTTATATTTAACAAATGTAACACTTTCATAAAAAAAACTAAAAATAACCGGAGCGAACAAATTACTCATGTTCTTTGGGAAGAATTATTCTTTATTAGCATTATGTAAAAATTAAAAGTACTTAGTTATGCTCACGACTATTGCTGTTTTCTTCAAAATAAAAGTTTTTTTTAATCTTTTTGCGTCTATTGTGGATGTGTGTGCTTATGCTCCTGGTTCTGCGTTAGATAACGTTATGACGTGGTGATGACAGTGTACGTTTGGATAAGCTGCTCACTATATCATTAAAATTGGTTGAGCTCATTGTGAGCGGCGAGTGATGTCAGCGTTATGGCCGGGTGATCTGAATTGGTACCGCAAGGGCACTTGAACTTAGGGCAATGGATCAACAGATAAGGTTAGAACAAGATGGAAGTAGCCGATCCGTCGTTTTCGCACGTGTTAAAGTGAGAAATACTCCGGTAAGTTGCATTGGAAGTTTTTTTTAAGAACAATCAATGTATGCTCTAAAATACACTTGGCCTGACCACATCTATCCCTATATGTAGTTCCGTCTCCCTTTGCATGGCGGCCTGAGGAAGCAAACAGAAGAACACAGCGGGACGCAGAGTTCGGATCTGTTGCTGCCGGTAAGTCTTTCATGTAATGAGCTGGTAAGGACCAATAAGATTGCTTGAAACAATCTGACTGTCCCTCGCCGGGTACTAATGCTGGCTCATGACTTACACCGTCCTGCTGGCCAAGGTTGGGTCCTTATTTCCCAGACCTGGGAACCTTAGATCCGTGGCCAGGGTGGAAGATTGGAGACCTATGCTATAGTGGCCTTAGTTCTGGTGACTGTGGGCCTGGCTATCAAAGTAGTCATGGCGAATCCCACTAAATGACATCACTTGATATGAAGATTGCCTAGATGGGGACAAGACCACGATCGGGGATAAAATAAGAAAGTTATTAAAGGTCTTATTATAGATAATGTGATACTGACAGGATAAGTGTAGGAATAACAAATGCGAGGGGTATCAATATTGAAATTAGCAAACTGCTTGCTACAGCAGGAAACTTTATCTGAGCCCTTTTGGGTTTTCAATGCCCGCACACTTTATTATGGACATCCTTGGTTTGTGAGAAAGGGGCAGAGGTTCCAGGGGAAGGCTATAAAAGAAAGCAAAAGAGGTCCCTGAGCCTCTCTAAAGCACAGTGAGCGAGGGGTCCACATCTGGAATACCTTTATATACTTAGGGTAAAACCCCATGTTTTACAAAATGTACACAGGTGTAGGAGCCCCTCTACAGGGGACAAACATGGTTAAACAAACCTGTTCTATGTAGTGTACACCAATTAGGAATGTCAACAACCACAATTGACCTCACTGCGCCCTTCAAATGCAAGTGAATATTTTTACTCTGTGAAAGATGCAGTGAGCTAAAACGTGGTTGTATACCTCCTGAGTGGAGTAGATCCCATAGAACAGGTTATTTGAACCATGTCCGTCGTTGATAGAGGGCTCCCATACTTCCGTAAGACATATATGTTTTAGCATAATAAATCACTACATTTCATTCTATTCCACTGCAAATGAATGGTATTACTGTAGCAAATTGGTCTAAAAAATACCATTGACTTTATAGCCCCCCTCATAAACAAAATAACTTGCCCAACCAAACGCACCAACTTCTGGTTCTGGTTCAACCAAGAACTGATCACCCTCCGACGGCACAAAAGAGCATTGGAACATACTCACAAGAAATCGCCCAGCTCAGATACGGCCAAATCACTTCAGAAAGTGATAAAAAATTACAAAAAATCCATCATAGAACACAAAGATAATCATCTGAACTCACGCATTAATAATGCAGCCTCCAACTTGAAAGAACTCTTCACCATACTACGAGAATTGGAAAAACCATACTCCCATCACTAATACCATGCCGGCCAGCAAAGAATGGTGTGAGTCCATTCAGAAGGGCTTCACTGCCAAAAATATCTAAGCTACAAGACAAAATTCTAGCCAAACAAAAACTCCTAGCTACCAATAGCTCCACAAAATTACACCAAGACCTTAAGACAGTCAAAACAGGAACTTCAACTTTGCTCAGGTCAACCAAGCACATGTCCAGGAGGTCATAGCCTGGCTCAAACCTTCAAATTGCAAAGGAGATTGCTCTCCAGCTAAACTAATCAAACAGTGCGCTTCCTCACTCTCCCCCATCAATACCAACTTTGTTAATGCCTCCTTCAGAACAAATACTGTCCCCACCAGCATCAAGGAAGCGTGGGTCACACCACTTTTAAAGAAAACCGGTGCTAGATCCCTCAGTGCCCACTAACTACCGTCCCATTACCACGGTCCCCTTCCTCTTGAAAATAATAGACAAAATTGCATACTCCCAAATCTAAGCACACCTCGAATCAAATAACCTACTAGGAACTAAACAATCAGGCTTCCAGCCTAATCACAGTACGGAAACGGCTCTACTGGATCTAAAAATCCAAATGGACTCCATCAGAGATTCGGGCAACCTCTGTATTCTACTCCTATTAGATTTATCAGCTGCCTTTGACTTGGTGGACCACGAAAAGCTATCTACTACACTGGCAGAAAACTTCCATCTCTCCCAAGATGCTACGTCATGTGTGAAATCCTTCTTAGCAGACCGAACATCCAGAGTCACTTTAGGCAAGGTATAAGCAGATCCTATTCCGGTACCCATTGGAGTACCACAAGGGTCTTGCCTTTCACCCACCTTGTATAACGCAAATTTAATGTAAATTTACACAAACTTTGCAGATGATACCCAGATCCTGATACCTATTTCAGGGAACCACGAGCAAGACACAATCTTAGTAAACAAAATCTACGCAATAATCCAGAATTGGATGGCAGTCAACAGTCTTTGCCTCAATGATGAAAAGACGGAGATCCTCATTGTTGGCGCTTAAAATGAACGCGCTCCACGCTGACTACTCCACTATCACTATTGATGGCACTCCCATCCCTATCCTCAACCAGATTAAAACTCTGGGGGTGTACCTCGATTCAAACCTAACCATGACAAAACACATCTATACACTCTCTTCGGCTATGTTGGGTGTCCTGACCCACGTTTAAGCTATCATGCCACAACATTTGGTGCTGTGGGCTTAGAAAATTCAAGATGGCGGAAAACCCACATGTGTGCCGAAATCCAGGAAAGCTGCGCAGTTTGTGCGCACACTAAAATGGTTGCCTCGCTTGCCACCCACCAGTGCGAGAATGAAAGGCCGGGTTGCCATGAGGGAAATGGGTTGCCAAAGGAAAAACAGTAGCGCCGGTTAGCTTCAAAGCGCTTTAAAACCACCATTGGACTACCCGCACAGTAGTCTGAAACCATTGGGAATGGAAATGCTGATTGCCAAATGCAACCTAGAATTGTGGGGAATTCATTTCTTAAATCCCAAAAATGGGTGCAGTACCAGTACTCACCACTATCCAAAAGCCGGCGTTTTAAAACCACTCTGTTTCCCTGAAGGCAAGTCAAAATGCCTATTTTTAAACATTGCAATATGTGCAAAATATTTACTGAACACCAGCAGACATTTGGCAGAATGGAGTTTTGTGTGCCTACAAAACCTGGGAAATGAAGATCATAAGACAAGGTTTATAACAAGACAGGCTGAGCTGTGGATTGCAGCAGTTTAAGTTGCACTGGATTTAAAGACACTAAAATCGAAAATGTTTAGATTAAATGAGTGACCTATGTTTGGTATCACATGCCTTTGTAACTGTTGAAATGTCATAGTTTTGCACTTAGAATCAGCATTCTAGCTGCATGTGTAAAAATTGCAAGTTAAGTTAAAAAGCAACAAAAAACCTGCCAGTTAGCTGAAGGTCTGGCTTAAGGAACTTGATTTTGCTTGGCAACTACCCCCATCAGGAGTGAAACTTGAGTCACAGCTGTGTTCCCAGGCCAACCTTCCTTTTGCTGCCCACACTAAGGATATGCCATCTATCTGATAATTGAATTACCTGTGCTCTGCAGGAGAGTGAACAAAGCCCTCTTCACTCAGGCAAAGGTTTTTATTACCGCAGTCGTAAAATGTAGCTTCCTCTTGGCAGGAGCTGGGAGGGGCACTGCCTGTGAGAGCAAGCTGGCTTGGCAGAACTGGATTAACCAGTATTTCTACCTTGTGCTGAGAGAAAACCACACCCCTTTGTAGCCAGAATATTGTTTAGAAAAAGATTAATAACTCATGGTGCGGACATGTGAAAATTTTATAAATGATACCATAATTCTTGTGATTTTTCTGCCCACAGTTTAAGAGGTTTTTAGAACCGGTGGTATGTACAGGGGGGTGTCAGCGGAAAAGTGGATATTACTCTAAATGTGTGCATGTTAAAAATCTGAAACTTCATCAGTTAATGTCCCTACTCCCTGCGCACATGTATGTAAAGTTGGGTCCATGTCAGAAATTGAAAAATCAGTTAAAAAGTCAATTATGTACCATCTCTGAATGCAAGCCCCTAGAAAGAGCAGATTTGGACAGAGACATGGCTAAATTCAGCCACACCATGTATATGTAATTTCAAGCAACTGTGTAACTGTGAAATATGTCTTTTATTATCAAATATAGAATGTGTGCAATCTGACAAGGGAGTGCCCTCTTGGCAAGCCATAAAATGACATCACTCTGACTCACAGTTCATTCCCCAATCAAGGGGAGGAATGAAAGCTGGACCAATGACAAGTGAGAGGGGCAAGTCTAGTGATGCAACACACACACCCACTCTCAAAAACACATAAAAGCAGAGAGTCAGGACAGATAGGGACCTTCAATTCCATCTGCAGCGGGACGCTCTGCCGGAAAAATCCATACTTACCTCCATCAAACCTCCAGAGAGCCAAACTAGAGACTTCAATCTATCCAGAACTAGAGACCCAGACCAGAGAACCAGAGAGAGCTGACCCGGATCACTGTGAAGTGCAGAGACCAGAGGCGAGTCTAAAACCCTGACCAGATCGTGACAAAGCCGCTTTCCGGTTCAAAATCTCTTGTGAGTACTCAGCAAAACTCAGAACACATCTCTTAGTTAAAATCATATAATTCAATCCATTTTTAATCTAAGTAGAACTGCAGCTTAGCAATTGTGTTATCCTGCCATCAATTTTAAAGCTGAAAAAGTGTGCGTTTAAAATTTGCAAAAACCAAAAACGACCTCTAGTAAATCGGTCATATCTCCGCAACCGTTTGGGCTAGAGACTTGCAATAACTTTCATTTGGACTAATATTAACTAGATACCACTCACCCTGAACTTCTGAAAGGGAATTAAAAGCAAATTTAGCATATTTCTCATCCATTGCTAGCACATATCAAAGCATTTGGGCTTGTGTTTTCAAAACTCCTATCTGTTTTCTGTTGTCTAAGCTTGCTGGGTTGAACTGAATTACATTGATTGCATTTCTGAGAACTGTGTGTTTCCTCCCATTTCCTTGCATTGCATAAAGAGGGGGGGGAGTGAATAGCCAGAGAAAAGTGATTACATTGTTTGGTCGAAATCATATTGAGTATTTTCTGTACTGCATTCATTGAATATTGCATCCACCTGAGCTTACATAAAGCATCCTCTACCACATTATACTTTTGTTCCTATTTACCAGTGTGCTACCTTATCCATTTCATGTCAACTCATTAGTGATTATAAGAAGTGTGCTAGTGCCAGATTCTCCGTTGTTGATCTTTGTCATATCAGATTAAGTGTGCTATTCAATTATTAATTGATTATAAAGCGTGATATATATATATCTATTTTAAATTATCAAATAAACCTTTTAAACTTGCAAAACAGAACTACTTCTTGGCTCAGTGGGGTCAGGGGGATTCCAAGAGAGGGGTGTTATACAGGGGTAGTCATCCAGAACGCATGAACTGGACCTAAAGATATATCAATAAGGGTTTTCATTCAGTATTCTAGACTAGGCATTAACTTAGCTGTAGTGCTGAATTGAATCCTCCTACAAATTGGGGGCTCGAGCCGAGACGTTGGGTTAGATTTACCATTTGTGCAGCTTAATACAGTGTGCTAACTGACGGGATACATACATCCGGTCGGATCACCACGCTGCATTACGCTGTGAAGCATTCCTCAAAAGGGACACTCCAAGAAAAGTTCTGTTCTGCAAAAATAAAAAACTAACTTCTGTAAGTCAGGACAGAGACCAATCTCTAGAATGACGACCTTGGTAGATATGAAAATAGCCAGAGAGCACTTCTTACATAAGTTATTTGTGAGAGGTGAGTGGACTCACCAGGACCAAACAGTCTGGTTGCAGGCCATCATGCAACAGGTCACGGAAACAGGGTCAGACTTATGGAGAGATCAGGGTCCATTACATGTGGCCCTGAGTGAACTATATATGGCTCCTAAGGCCAAAGATGAACACGACAAGATTGTTAGGATAGCGGCATATTTATATTTATATATGGGAGCCATACAGAATAAATGTGCTGAAGGCCATGATCTGGCAAAAAGGCAACAGATGGCGTTAGAGAAGGCCCAATCTGACCTGGTCTCTTCTGAGCAGAGGCTGCAGAGGAGCCAGGAGTCAGAAGATGATAGTAGGCAGCACATCATTAAAATAAAGAAGGATATGGATGTATGCAACAGGAAAAGGTAGAACAGGATACTAGATTTCTGGCCCTGCAGAAGGAGCACCAAGACAGTTTGGACTCCTTACTGCAGAGCCAGAAAAAGCTGGAGCAACAATTAGACTTTAACAGGGCATGCACGGAGCAGGTAGCCACCCTGCAAAGTCATCTAGATAGAGTGAAGGTAGAGAGCAACAAGCTGATCTTGAAAGACCTGGATACCCAGGCAGAGTTTGATGAAGAACGCCAGAAAGCTGGTGCCTTTCAAAGGCAGAGGGACGACCTGGCGGCACAAATGCAGGCTCTTAGTCAGGAAAGAGACGCCTTAGGCCAGGAAGTCTGCCATTTAAAAAGAAAAATGGAAGAAAATCACCTGGCCCGCCAGGGACTGGGTGACCTCCAAAAAGAACACCAGAACTTGGTAGTGCACACCAGAAGGGTGGAAGATGCTCTAGCAAGAAAGGAGCAGGCCAATAGGGACACAGCTCAGGAGGTAACCCTCCTGCAGCAAAGACTGGCCCAGTTCTCCAGGACCACCCAGGAAGCACAGAGGGAAAATGAGGCCCTCTGTCAACACAATGATAGGCTCCAACAACAGGTAGCGATGCAGGAGAGACTGATAGAGTCAAGTAAGGCCTTAACAGAGGAACTGAAAGCACAAATGCAGGCTCTTGCATTGCAACAGGGAGCAGGGGCGGATAGAGATGAGGTCCGCTGGGAAAGAGAGACTCCTGACCATAACCGCAGGAGCCCTAACACCAGGGGCCTTCATCTTCCCCAGTCCCTGGACTCTACCACCCCCATGTCCCCTGGCGCACATGAGCACAGGGCCACAGGGATGGCAGATTACTATCCAGCTAAGAGTATGGGGCTCATAGGCCAGTACCACTCAGGAATGGAGGGGTGGGCATCCGGGTATGGGCACCCAAGTACAGTACAGTTCAATGGGGAACCCCAGGAGAGTAGGCCCATTAAGGGCATCCTGAAAACCTCTGCCCAGTTAGGTCAGTGGAGGGGGTACCCATCAAATCCTGGCAGCAAGGAGGAATCTGAAGACTCCTCTGAACTGCGCAGGACACAGGAGACCAGGTCCCCACATTCTGCCAGCCATTCCCAGGCTCGCAGAATCCGGGAAAACCTGGAAGAACAGACGGGAACCTCTGGGAGCAGTGCCTCTGAGTCCGAGGAAGAATGGACAAGGGTTACCCGAACCAAAAAGGCCAATAAGGCAAAAAGGGCCTTGCTTAAGGACCCCTTAAAGCAGATTAAGGCGATCAGGAGCGTCATCACGCCTTACCATAAGAACGCTAAGTATTCTGTTTGGGAGCACTTAGAGTTGTTTGAACAAATGATGGAGACTTTCCATTTGAAGGACAGCCAAAGCTGCATTCAATATGTAAAGTGGACCTTCTCCCCGGAATACTCCAGTTTCTTTGCGGGGCTGGAGGACCAAAATCATTTAAGATGGTCCACCTATAAGGCGGCCATCCTGAAACATTTTTCTGTTCACAGAAATCCTCAAGAGGCTCGCAAGGCAGCCTACAATTTGCAATGTGGGGAGGATCAGGCCCCACAAGAATTTGTGCAGGAGTTAAAGCGTGCTTTTGCACAGACCACAAGAAGGGTGCGCACAGATAGTAGAGAGTTTATAAATACGTTTTTCCATGCCTTGCCCAAATATATCATGACCCAGCTCGTGAGGGATTTTCATGAGAAAAGATCTTTAGACTGGGTCATTGAACAGGCTACCCGGATCTATGAGGTGCAGAAGCCCATAGAAAATAAAAGCAATGCCCAGAAAAACCCCAAAGCCAACAGCACCCCTGCTGCTGCCAAGGTGGCAGAGGTAAAGGTCACCCCCGTTTTGGATTTGGAGATGGGGGGGCCTAAAAACCTACCTGCACCTAATAATGCTAGGCCCAGAAGGTCCTCGGGCCAGTCACAGACAGGGAGCCAGGGAGGCAGCCCCACAAATGGGGTCCCTCGCTCTCCTGACTATGTAAGTCCTCGCTACAAGGGAAATCGACCCATCCTGGGTTATGTGTGGACTCCTCCAGCCCAGGGGGGGGGATCCAGCCAAGCACCTAACCCAGGGAACTTCCCTCCAAACTTCCCACAGGAGGGCAGAAATTTACCAAACCCTGGGCAGAACTTTTTCCCCAGATATCCACCCGACTTCCAACCCCAAAATCATCCATCCTTCTTTCCCCAATTCCCCGAGCCCAGACCACTGAATCCGGGAGAGGGGAGGCCAAGGGTGGAGGGGTACCCAAATCTTCCCATCCAGGGGTACTACCAAAGAAGGGACAGCTACCCTTCCCGGGATCAGCCCAGGGGAGAAAACAGGGCCCCGTATCAGCCTGAGCGGGTTTCCCAGTTAGAGCGCCAGGTTCAAAACATGGCGCGGGATCTGGGTCACATACTGAGGGCTCAGCAGAACCCTCAGATGGGCGTGCCGGCGCAGAACGCACCCAACTCTGGACCTGGTGCTCCAGAACAATGATGGGGGCAGCACCCCGATAACTCACCGGTTCCCAGGGAGGAGGCACAAAGGGAAGGGGGGTGTAAAGCCTTGGAGGAAGCTTCCTTCCTCACTTGTAAACAGCCCCTGGAAACCCAGGAACCGGAAACAAAATCTCTTGCCCCTGAAAGTCTGCCTCCTAAGGAGCAGAGGGGGGTAGGAGAAACAAAAGACCCAAACAGACTCAGTTTGAGGAGGAGGTACAGATCTTCCAATTTGAGGGAGAGGGATCCTCAGAGGATCCTGGGAAAAGGATCTTCTCCTTCAGAGAGGGGGGAACTCCTCCCAAAGAAAAATGGGTCCCTAGGGATGCCAATCCAGACTGGGGAGAGGTGGAGACTGAGCTACCGCCGCCCACCATCTCATCCCAGAACCAACAGCAAGAAAATCCCCTGGTTCAAATTCATCCTGGTGACTGCCTCCAAAAAGGGGGGGGCGGCCCAGAACCGGAGCCAGGGGAACCCACAATGGCTCTGATCTCCAGTTGCCAAATTTTTCTTTCAGATTCCCAAGGCTCTCCCCCGAATTCTGCCCAAATCTCTTCTCTCGCCATGTCCAAGACCAGAAAGTTAGCCCACCAGTTGTCCAAAAATGTACATTATCTGTGCCCCCTTGAGGAGAAGGAGGGAAGATACTATGCCCTGGTACAAGTACAGGGGCAGGGTACAATTTTGGCACTGGTGGACACTGGATCTCAAGCTACCCTTCTGTCCAGAAGGGCCTTTGACGAACTGAATGCAGGAAGGGGAGAGAATTACCAAATTCCTCTCACCTCACTTCCTGGACAACTCCAGAACTTTGACGGGAAGGAAATTCCCGTTGAGGGGACTGCAGATTTGGACATTAAAATTGGGCGACACAAGTTTAAACACCCAGTCATAGTTGTGACGCCAGAGGGCACCCCTTGTTTACTAGGGAATGACCTCCTGAGAAGGTTGTCACCCCTAATAGATTGCGTAAACAAGGTCCTCTGGACCCAGACTAGCCGACCAATAAAATTAAAACGGAGTGTCAACCATGTTAGTTTAAACGGCACCTGCCACATGGTTGAACAAAAATCTGACCAAGTAGAATTTCACTTCCAGAACAACCAGATTCCAGACGTGACAGTAATAGCAGTAGGACAACAGACTGGTGATGGGGGGTCCTCTCTGTTTCTGAAAATCAACCTTCCTTCCAGTTTAAGGTGGTATTCCACGCTGGAAGGAAACACTCTGAAATTCTATACTAATCCACAATCAGAAACTCCCACTCCTATAGTCCAGAAAGATGTGAAATCAGCTCAGAGCCTGGCTGAGATTCAGCAAATTGGAGAGCAGTTGTTCATCCCTGTTCAGTTAAATGAGGGGAAGGACTCTGTTCTCGCTCGAGTGTGTGTGAACAACGGTAAGAGCTTCATCAGCGAAGCCATGTTTCGCCAACTCCCAAAAGATCCAGCCATTCCCACCTTCAAACTGATAGACAAACGGGAAATGGACCTGGAAGCACCTAATTCCAAACATCTCCTGCCAAGCAGGTGTATGCTCAAAATCTCCATTGGCAACAAGAGCATAGTCCACAATTGTTGGGTCGTGCGAGACGTCACTGCCGCCTTTTACTTAGGCAGTGACATTCTCAATCGCTTTGCCATTAGTTTGGACCTAATAAACTTCAAAGCCTGGTCCCGATTAGCGGATAATCCCATGGGCTTTGATGATCCAGAAACAGCATTTAGGTCAGCTCAATTGCTACCTTATGCAGTTGAAATTCAGGTTAAAGAGGAAGTCACCATCCCAGAAAGGACCCGACAATTCTCCCTGGAAGTGAAAGTTAAAAGGGGACAAGAGTTGAAAAACCCTGATGCTTACATACATCTAAATGCTTCTCTCCAACAGCAAGGGTTGGGGGTAAACCCAACTCCATTAGTCAACATAGAACATGACACCATTCCAATAGAGGTGGATAACAGCGACTTAAAGAGTATTACTCTAGCCGCAGGCACCATTATTGGAATGGCGGTTGATGACCAACATTTCTCCATTGATCTTGTAAATGAACTGTTAGGACCAATCCCCAAGGACTGTTTTGACAGTGACAGTGATGACAATACAACACCAGACAGGATTTTTACCCGGCATGGGGGGAACTTCCTGGTGTACACTTCCTGCCCCTATGGTAAGGAAGATGTGACTTGTGACTTCAGGAGGGATGAGGTGATTTTCCAAGTCCATGAGGGCTGCCTTTCCCACCTGAAGCCTCCGGTCCAAATCAGCACTCTGACCAGGGACTTCTCCACCCAGCTGGAGGAGGCCGCGGAGATAGCCAAACCAGATGTTTTTCCAGGCTTCAGGCAGATGGTGGAAGAGAGAGTCAACCTAGCTGATGCCTGTGTGACTCTGGAACAAAAGCAAAAGTTGAAACAAGTTTTCTTGGATTTTCAAGATCTCTTTGCGGTAGACTCATATGACTGTGGTCGCACTGACATCCACACAACAACAATCCCCACGGACCCTGGCATGACTCCTGTGTTTGTGAAGCAATATCGCTTGCCTCTCGCATCAATGGAGTCCCTTACCGAAATAATTAAGAACCTTGAGTCCCGGGGAATAATCCGTCCCGTCCACAGCACCTTCAATAATCCGGTGCTGGGAATATTGAAGCCAAACGGCCAGTGGAGACTCTGCGCCGACCTTAGGGAGCTCAACAAACGGGTCCATACTTCCCGATGGCCACTGCCCTACATTGACCAAGGGCTGGCCCAGATCCAGGGGTCACAGGTATTCACTGCAATAGACCTGACCAATGGATACTGGACTGTGCCTGTCAGTAGGGAGGACCAATACAAGCTGGCTTTTACCTTTGGGGGCCAGCAGTACACATGGACCCGGACTCCCTTCGGATACCTCAACTCCGGCAATGAATTCAATATTTTCCTACATAAGGCCATGCCCGACCTGGGTGCGAGGGGTAACCTGGCTTATGTAGATGATGTCCTCATCAAAAGCTCAACTGTTGAGGAACACATAGCGGAGATCCGTTATGTTCTGACACAGTTGAGGGCCGCCGGAGCAAAACTTTCCTTTCAGAAAGCACAGTGGTGTAGAACCCGTGTTAATTTCTTGGGGCATGAGATTACTCCTCAGGGTCTCTGTCCCCAGGAAAAGAAAGTGGAAGCACTTCAGAAACTGAAAGACCCCACAACTCTGCGGGAACTAAGGAGCCTCCTTGGACTGACTAATTACAGCAGAAAGTTCATTGAGGGCTATGCAGAGATCACCAGACCTCTGATTCATCTCCTAAAGGGGGGGGGTCAAGTGGGAATGGGGTCCAGAACAATCCGAGGCAGTAAGACAACTCAAAAGAAGCCTCTCACAAGCGCCTTGCCTAGCTTACCCTGTCAGAAACAAGGAGTTCTTCCTGGAGACAGGGTTCTCTAATACGTGCTTGACGGCCGTATTATACCAAAAGCATGACAAGGTCAATAAAGTAATCTCCTATGCGAGCAAAACTTTATCCTCTGTGGAGGAAAAATTCAACGATTGTGAGAAGGCACTCCTGGCAACGGTGTGGGCATTGAAGAATTACCGCCCGTTTATCCAGGGGGAACACATCATAGTGGAGACTCCACACCAGCCTCTGCAATATCTCCAAAGTGACAGAATCCGGGCCGGAAATGTGAGTAACTCCCGAATTACTTCCTGGATTCTATCAATGCAAGGCTTTCCTGTGGAGGTCCGATATGGCCAAAACAAGAAGAGTCCCCTCGCGCAAGGTCTGGCTGACTTGCATGATTGTGCCAGAGAAAACTGTCTCGAGGACGAAAGTCTAAAAATAAAGGACAACATGGAGGCATACCTTAATTCCCCCCACAAAGTCTTTGAAGAGGACAAGTGTGAGGGAATGCCCACTGTCTATGTGGATGGATGCTCTTACCATGTTGACAACAACGGGGAGAAAGAACTGGTGGCCGGCGTAGGGAATGCATGGGTGAATGAGTCCCTAGAACCCTCCGCTGGATACAAAATTGGTCCCCGAAGTAGTCAGGTGGCAGAATTGATGGCTGTGCATCAGGCCATCCTCACTGCTGTCCAGCATCAACTCCACGAACTGGTCATAATCACAGATTCGGATTATGTACGGAACGGGTTCGTGGAGCACCTGGTTAATTGGAAAACCAGAGGCATGTTATGTGCTAACAACAAACCCTTGAAACATGGGAAGTTGATCCAAAACATTGATGATCTGGTCACATCGAATGGGATGACCATCTACTGGAAGGGTCATTCCAAAGTAGAGGGACCAGACAAAACTGGAAATGACTTAGCTGATCAGCTGGCCAAAACCGGGGCCATCCAAGGGGATCTAATTGAGATTGAGTCCCTGTTGGGGGAAATCCAGGTCACTGCTATCACTAGGTCCCAGACAAATGCTCACAACGACCTTTCAATTGCACAATGGAGTAAGGAGACGCCTGATGCTGATTTGATTACCGCTCAGAAAGGGGATCCAATAATTGGTAAATTTTACCAACACCTTGAGGACCCTGAGAACTTTCCCCTGACGGATACCGATTACATTGGGAAAGAGGACCTAAGAGTGTTGATGAAATGTCCAAAAATGTTCCGGATCCAAGACGGTTTGTTGGTAAGGAAATCCAAAGCTGGCCACGATCAGTGGGTGGTTCCTACCTCATTCCGAAGCCTGATGTTAAGTCACGCCCATGATGCGGCCACTGCCGGTCACAGGGGGTTTCACACAACATTGGAAATCTTAAGAGAGGTTGCATACTGGCCACACATGGGCCAGGACCTCAACCAATATTTGAAGGGTTGTCTTGTGTGTGCACAATTTCAGCCGACATCCCTCACACACCGGGCGCCTTTACAAAAGAGGGGAATGACACTGCCATGGTCAGATTTACAAATCGACTTTGTAGGCCCTGTGATTCGCTCGGCTAGGGGGAATAAGTACATGTTGACTGTGACATGCTTGTTTACCAAGTGGGTGGAATGTCTCCCAGCCCCAAATTGCAAGGCAGAAACTGCAGCTGCCTTGATGATTAACCACATCTTTTCCCGTTTTGGTCTACCTCAAAGGATTGAGTCAGACAGAGGTAGCCACTTCACCAGTGAAGTAATGACAAAGATGTGGGAGATACTGGGGGTCAAGAGAAAGCTGCATATTGCTTATAGACCAGCTTCTTCTGGGGCAGTAGAGAGATATAACCGGACAATTGTGAGCATATTAAAGAAGTTTGTGGCAGATTCTGGGCCAAGTTGGGGTATCCGATTACCTCTGGTCCTAATGGCCATCAGATCTACCCCTTCATCTGCAACCAAAATGTCACCATTTGAGTTGATGACTGGGCGCAAGATGGTGCTTCCTCAGCATTTGCTCTACAGGACCCAAGAGCAGACACTGATAAATGCCTCCACTACTCATGAGTATGTAGAGAATTTAAGGAAACACCTCCAACATGCTTTTGCTTATGCTCAGCGGAATCTAGAAAGATCAGCTGATAGCATGAAGACCCATTATGACCTGAAAACTTCCAGGAAGGGATATCAGGTGGGAGACCGGGTCTATCTATACAACTTCCAAAGGAACCAGGCCAAGCAGCGCAAATTTTTGCCTACATGGAAAGGACCCTTTGAGATCATCGACAAGATCTCACCTGTGGCCTACAAAATCCACATCCCCAAAGGCGGTTCGGCAGAGGGGGAAGACAAGTGGGTCCACATAAACCAGTTGAAATGTTGCCATCCCAGGCACACTCTGCAACAACTGGAGGAATCCTCTGGAATCCTAGCGGGTACTGTCTCAGACTAATTCAGTTCCAACCATAAAACATACCACATCTAGTCTCTAAAATACTGTGATTTGCATGAAACTGTCTCTTAGTCATACTGTTTTTCAAAATAAGAATGTAATGTTTCGTTATGATGAAATGCATATGCTGCCCCACTATCTCAACAGTGGTGGAAAAACGTCTATGAGTAGGTATTGCCGCTCTTCCTTTGTCGTCCTAGGAGAAAGAAAACCTGAAGACGGGCCGAGGAGGGCGATCCGGAGACCGGGAACGAAGATTCAATGGGCCCAGTGGACCGCCCAATATTCCCATCAGGACCGGCGAGGAGAACCATCGATCAGTACCGGATGGAGAAGAAGATGCTGAACTGTGCCATCTACAGAAGAGGAAGAAGATTATGCGGACAGACCGGTGCATGGGTCAAAACCCTTGTGCACGTGACTCCCCATCGACTCAAATTCAAGGGGCAGTCACGTGGGGGGGGCTTGTTGGGTGTCCTGACCCACGTTTAAGCTATCATGCCACAACATTTGGTGCTGTGGGCTTAGAAAATTCAAGATGGCGGAAAACCCACATATGCGCCGAAATCCAGGAAAGCTGCGCAGTTTGTGCGCACACTAAAATGGTTGCCTCGCTTGCCACCCACCAGTGCGAGAATGAAAGGCCGGGTTGCCATGAGGGAAATGGGTTGCCAAAGGAAAAACAGTAGCGCCGGTTAGCTTCAAAGCGCTTTAAAACCACCATTGGACTACCCGCACAGTAGTCTGAAACCATTGGGAATGGAAATGCTGATTGCCAAATGCAACCTAGAATTGTGGGGAATTCATTTCTTAAATCCCAAAAATGGGTGCAGTACCAGTACTCACCACTATCCAAAAGCCGGCGTTTTAAAACCACTCTGTTTCCCTGAAGGCAAGTCAAAATGCCTATTTTTAAACATTGCAATATGTGCAAAATATTTACTGAACACCAGCAGACATTTGGCAGAATGGAGTTTTGTGTGCCTACAAAACCTGGGAAATGAAGATCATAAGACAAGGTTTATAACAAGACAGGCTGAGCTGTGGATTGCAGCAGTTTAAGTTGCACTGGATTTAAAGACACTAAAATCGAAAATGTTTAGATTAAATGAGTGACCTATGTTTGGTATCACATGCCTTTGTAACTGTTGAAATGTCATAGTTTTGCACTTAGAATCAGCATTCTAGCTGCATGTGTAAAAATTGCAAGTTAAGTTAAAAAGCAACAAAAAACCTGCCAGTTAGCTGAAGGTCTGGCTTAAGGAACTTGATTTTGCTTGGCAACTACCCCCATCAGGAGTGAAACTTGATTCACAGCTGTGTTCCCAGGCCAACCTTCCTTTTGCTGCCCACACTAAGGATATGCCATCTATCTGATAATTGAATTACCTGTGCTCTGCAGGAGAGTGAACAAAGCCCTCTTCACTCAGGCAAAGGTTTTTATTACCGCAGTCGTAAAATGTAGCTTCCTCTTTGCAGGAGCTGGGAGGGGCACTGCCTGTGAGAGCAAGCTGGCTTGGCAGAACTGGATTAACCAGTATTTCTACCTTGTGCTGAGAGAAAACCACACCCCTTTGTAGCCAGAATATTGTTTAGAAAAAGATTAATAACTCATGGTGCGGACATGTGAAAATTTTATAAATGATACCATAATTCTTGTGATTTTTCTGCCCACAGTTTAAGAGGTTTTTAGAACCGGTGGTATGTACAGGGGGGTGTCAGCGGAAAAGTGGATATTACTCTAAATGTGTGCATGTTAAAAATCTGAAACTTCATCAGTTAATGTCCCTACTCCCTGCGCACATGTATGTAAAGTTGGGTCCATGTCAGAAATTGAAAAATCAGTTAAAAAGTCAATGATGTACCATCTCTGAATGCAAGCCCCTAGAAAGAGCAGATTTGGACAGAGACATGGCTAAATTCAGCCACACCATGTATATGTAATTTCAAGCAACTGTGTAACTGTGAAATATGTCTTTTATTATCAAATATAGAATGTGTGCAATCTGACAAGGGAGTGCCCTCTTGGCAAGCCATAAAATGACATCACTCTGACTCACAGTTCATTCCCCAATCAAGGGGAGGAATGAAAGCTGGACCAATGACAAGTGAGAGGGGCAAGTCTAGTGATGCAACACACACACCCACTCTCAAAAACACATAAAAGCAGAGAGTCAGGACAGATAGGGACCTTCAATTCCATCTGCAGCGGGACGCTCTGCCGGAAAAATCCATACTTACCTCCATCAAACCTCCAGAGAGCCAAACTAGAGACTTCAATCTATCCAGAACTAGAGACCCAGACCAGAGAACCAGAGAGAGCTGACCCGGATCACTGTGAAGTGCAGAGACCAGAGGCGAGTCTAAAACCCTGACCAGATCGTGACAAAGCCGCTTTCCGGTTCAAAATCTCTTGTGAGTACTCAGCAAAACTCAGAACACATCTCTTAGTTAAAATCATATAATTCAATCCATTTTTAATCTAAGTCGAACTGCAGCTTAGCAATTGTGTTATCCTGCCATCAATTTTAAAGCTGAAAAAGTGTGCGTTTAAAATTTGCAAAAACCAAAAACGACCTCTAGTAAATCGGTCATATCTCCGCAACCGTTTGGGCTAGAGACTTGCAATAACTTTCATTTGGAAGCTGAGATCCTAGGCATTCCTAGGACCCCAAAACGATAGAGATAGTCCTTGCGGTTCCTCTGTAATAGCGCTCGGCGCATCCGCGAATTTTACCACGATTTGCAATTTCTTCACGTGTAAATAGACAGCAGTTTTGCTTTTCCATTTGCCAGAAATTCGTTTAACCTGTTAACTATCCCTGCATCATTGCTAGTGTGAGCCTGGACTAATATTAACTAGATACCACTCACCCTGAACTTCTGAAAGGGAATTAAAAGCAAATTTAGCATATTTCTCATCCATTGCTAGCACATATCAAAGCATTTGGGCTTGTGTTTTCAAAACTCCTATCTGTTTTCTGTTGTCTAAGCTTGCTGGGTTGAACTGAATTACATTGATTGCATTTCTGAGAACTGTGTGTTTCCTCCCATTTCCTTGCATTGCATAAAGAGGGGGGGAGTGAATAGCCAGAGAAAAGTGATTACATTGTTTGGTCGAAATCATATTGAGTATTTTCTGTACTGCATTCATTGAATATTGCATCCACCTGAGCTTACATAAAGCATCCTCTACCACATTATACTTTTGTTCCTATTTACCAGTGTGCTACCTTATCCATTTCATGTCAACTCATTAGTAATTATAAGAAGTGTGCTAGTGCCAGATTCTCCGTTGTTGATCTTTGTCATATCAGATTAAGTGTGCTATTCAATTATTAATTGATTATAAAGCGTGATATATATATATCTATTTTAAATTATCAAATAAACCTTTTAAACTTGCAAAACAGAACTACTTCTTGGCTCAGTGGGGTCAGGGGGATTCCAAGAGAGGGGTGTTATACAGGGGTAGTCATCCAGAACGCATGAACTGGACCTAAAGATATATCAATAAGGGTTTTCATTCAGTATTCTAGACTAGGCGTTAACTTAGCTGTAGTGCTGAATTGAATCCTCCTACAGCTACTGCATACAGAGCCAAGCTAATTGCACTTAGTCAGCAATTTCTGACCCCACACAATTGCATCACCTTCGCCCGTGCATTAATACTGTCTAAACTACGCTATTGCAATGTGCTACTCCTAGGCGTGTCCAATGCTAACCTTGACAAATTATAACTCTTACAAAATGAACCCTAAGAGCAGCCCTTGGCATTAAAAAGCATGACCATATCTCAAAGATCATAAAGGAAGCCCACTGGCTACCCATGAAGTCAAGAATCCTTTTCAAAACGCTTTGCATCACACATAAATGAATGATAAAGGCCGTCCCCATCTACCCCACTAACACAGTGATGACCACGAATTTCGACAAGAACACTAAGATCTAACTACAGTTCCCAACTTCGGGTCCCGCGCTACAAGCTTTCGAGAGTGGGAGGAAGAAGCTTTCAGGTCATAGCACCTAAAACCTGGAACTCCCTCCCGGTGACCCAGAGAGGTGAACCTACGCACCCAAGTTTAAAAAAATCACTAAAGACCTGGTTCTTTAACCGAGATTAGGGTAGAACTGCTTCCCATACCCGAAACCTCTGCATAGATAACCCGCTGTAAACAACATTCCTGCGTGATTTCAAAAACGATCCGTCTTCCCAGAACTGCACTCTTGGCTATTATTTGTGTAACCCTGACTCGACTGTAACCTGAATTGTAAACTCAGATTTGTACTGTTTGCCTTTAACTGTGTCACATTGCCTCCACTGCAACCAGAAATGTAAAGTCTTCTGTAACCTACGCCGTGATACCCAAGGGTTTGGGTGTATAATGTTACAAATAAATAAATAATTAAATAAATAAAATAAATTGTGGTTACATATGTTCTACTTGTTTATTCTTTGGGCTCAACTGTCAGGTTTTTAATGTTTGCACTTTTCTTATTGCATATGTAGAGTTGTACAGTACTCTGCAATATTCCTATTCAAAGTTTTCCTACATGAAATTATGTAATAATTAAAAAATAAATAAATCAGTGCTACGGATATTTGTTCTGGACACTTCTACAACCAGTATTTCAGCTGTCTTCACCTGAAACTCTTGTGATTAGAGATGTGGCTCTTTGTACCGAGTACTTTTATAATGAATGCTATAATTGTCTGTGCCTAATACTCCTGTAATCAGTGCTGACTTGGGCAGTGCCTGACACTGCTAAGATTCTTGCTGTAACTGTAGGCACCTGACACTCCTAAAACTGTTGTTGTACTTGTATGTAAATGACATTCCTACTGTAGCTGTTTTCACTGGACACTTTTGGGAATGGTTCTGTAGCTGCCTGTACCCGACACTACTTTGATTGATGCAGTAGCTGTCCGTACCTGACACTCCTCCGATCAGTGTTGTAGCGAGCAGGGAGCAAACCTCCAAGGGTGCGGTAGATGAGGAGGATGATTATGGTCACAGCAGGCTCTGGTTCTGGGATGGCCTTCTTGGGCGGTGAGATATCCAGTGTGGCATTAGCTTCGGCACTCGTTAGGGTAGGTCTTGCAGTAGGAGGGGCTGAATTAAAATAGAAAAAACACAGCACTACATTAACAAATGCATACTTACTTTAAACTTATGGTTTGCTGTGATCTACAAATATTAGAAAAACTATGTAAAAAATACCAACTGTATGCATGAGATACAATCAATTAACACTGGCATACATAGACACTGGGCTGAAATTTAGTAAGCCTTTCACAAAGGTAAGACTTCACAGTGCCCCAATATCTAATCTATTGTGGTAACCACGACAGGTTTGCAAATGTACTACGGTTCATCCACTTTGCTCGATGTCAATGATACAAAGTTCTCTGCCATGATTTTCCTGGCAAATGTCGGTAGCAGAAAACACTGATAGAATTGAACTCTGCATGTATGCATCCAATCCAATGACCTAAAAAAACACCGATTTGAGGTTGCTGAAGTGTGATGGATCACTGGTACCTGAACAAGTAGGAAGAAGGAGGCGGACAAAGGGGTGGCATTCTTACCAAGTTGTATGTAAACAATATGGAAAAAAGGCATTTCTATCCTTAACAAAAGAGGTTTCCCTACCTAACACAAAATTTAGAGGGTGCTTGTCGTCAATAGTGCAGTCCAAACCAACAGTTGTCCTCTGTCCAAATACTACCCTATGCTGACCCTACCACTATTCAAAACACCAAACGAAAAGAGGTCCAGGAGAATGACTCCCTTCTCCTGGAAGGGCTTTTCTAGCCTCAATATTCTATCTTCAAATAGTTCTTTGCGATTGCATGAACCGGTTCCTTTAGCTCCAGTATGGGACTCTTCAACCTCTAAGGTCTCTGCTTTTGTTCCTTAGTACATACAGTTCTTAAGCTTTTCAAGATAGGGTCTTGACCCTTATTCTTTTGGCACTCTTGCAGTGTCTCTTTACTACTTTCCACACTTGGTTAGAATTTCAACCTCTTCCTGGGCTGACTGACTTTAGCTTCAAAATGTAATTTCCTGTCTTTATGGTGTACACTCTCACTGGGATAAGTGTACTGAGTTTTTCTGTATTCTCCACTTTCGTTAAGGTATTCACAACCACTAGGACGAGTATGATGAGTCCTTTAGTACTCTTTACTTTCTTTAATCGTCTTCCTGCCCTGCACCACTCCCACGTCTCCCGTGGCTCCTGTTACAGTTGTACTGCCGGTTCGGTATCACTGGGCCTGTCTGTGGGGTCAGGCTTCCTCTGATTTCCTGAACGCTTCTTGCAATTCCTTCTTCTTCCTGCTTCGACGTGTAGCCACGCAGAGCCTGATCTCTCACAGACTCAGCGTTGTTTGCAGACCGGGCGGTCAACCTCTTATGGGTCACACCACCGCCTGTACTTCTCTTGTGCATCCACAGATTGGTTTCTGCTGTCTCCGGGCTTGCTTCCGGTACGGGAGTCCTTGTCCCCAAGAGGGGGTATCTCCATGTGAGGTACCTCTTGCCACCACCCATAGGGGGAATGTTGCATAGCGGGCTCACCTACCTAGCCTTGGCATTGGAGAAGGGTTTGTGTGTATTGATGCAGGGGTATACTGCGTTGTCTGAGAATGGCCGTCCCCAGCCCCATAAGGGGCTTCCTCCTCTATGTGATACTCCTTCGGCATACCACCCAAAAGGGGTCTATTGTACTGTGGACAAACCGCCCTGGCCCTATCAAAATGGTCTCCTCCCCCCACAGGGGAGACACAACGACATCCTCAGATTTGTCACAAAATAGAAAAACCAAAACGGATTCTAGAATATCTTTCATGGATTCAAAAATAGACATGCTATGGGGTAACTCCTGCATATCCAGAGAGAGCCCTTAGACAATAGGTGTGAAAAGGTACATTAATTCAACTCCTCTGCCTCCCAGCAGCAGTGCCTGTGAAGGAGAACGTGTTTCTCCCTCTCCTGCAAATGCAGCATTTTGGGAGAGAAATACTTCCTTCCCCGCCCAAAAGGAAAAACGTTTTAGCCCAGGTGGGAACATGCAAGAGGTTTTCCTGTCCCTTATGATGGCCTTGAAATCAAGAAACCCACAAAACGAACTTATGTGCAGGGTGACAGGAAGGGGTGAAGGAAGGAGCAGAGTAGCAGGCAAACACCAGCTCCAGCACTGGAAACAAACTGAAAGAAATTCAGAATGGTGACTAGCCTTTTAAAAACTTCCCTCCACTGGTTTGGAATGGGAAGCAAATTGACCAATTAATTTGAAAGTTTTGCTTCAGCCAATGGGATGACAGTGAGGACATTAAAACTATGGCTAATGTAACCCCCAGTCGGGGAAATGAAAGCAAGGATCCCCGTCACGCAAAAC
Organism: Ambystoma mexicanum; assembly: GCF_040938575.1. Lineage (NCBI taxonomy): Eukaryota > Metazoa > Chordata > Amphibia > Caudata > Ambystomatidae > Ambystoma > Ambystoma mexicanum. The sequence continues at coordinate 100,925,250 of NC_090923.1, read as the reverse complement.
TGTGCCTGGGATTCCAAAAAACAAAATAAAACAAAAAAAGAAAATTGGATCTCCGGTCGAGAGCCGTGCCGGAGACAAGCAAAGAAAAGAAAACGGGTTAGAGTAAGGGCCCCTCACACGCGGGCACTCGAGGGGCCCATTACTCTTACTCTATAACCTTTAACAGTGTTGGAGGCCTTTAATCTGGCACTCCTCTGACCAACAGGAGAGTGCATAAAACATCATCAGGTGGCCTATAATTACCATAGGCCCTGGGCATATTGAAGTAACAGTGCTCCCACCAGCAGGGGAGTGCCCAACTGTTTCAAGCCTTTCTGGGCCACCCCCCTTTCAGGTGGCCACCAGAACTCCCTGGGCCACAATTGGCAGACGTGACCCAGGTGGAGTCCGTTTTGTGGAGGATCCCCACAGTGCCTCTGAGTTCTGGGCTGCATCTAACATACGCAGCCCAGCCCATGCTAAAGACTTTAGGGGCCCCCACACACTGTTGCTGCTGCTGCCTGCCTCTGCCTGCTGCCAGACCTTTAAAGATTTTAGGGGTTCCCACACACACCTTTCTGCTGTCACGAAATCCATCACAGAAGAGCGCAGGAAGAAAGAAGATCAAGAGAGCAGCAGCCAGAGACCTTGAGACAGCCCTGGCCAGGTCGTCTTACAAGTAAGGCCTTTTATAAATAGTTTTTAATACAGTGCACTGTATAGACTTGTATATGATTTTTAAATACCCTTTTATATTTTTAATATTTGAAGGACTCTTTTCATATTTTTGTGTATTACATTTTAGTAACGCATCTGGTTAGGAGTAGCTTAAGCTGCATATAGTGTCTTGTGTTTGCTCCTTTTATACAAAAAATCCCCAAATCCTGCTGGTGTACCAGAAAAGTATACAAGTAAGCTTTTACCAACTAAAAAGAACTGTACACCAGCATTCCCTTTGTCTGCCTTTCCTTTTGTGCTCAAGTTACTCTAACCTTGTGTTTTCTCTTTAGGAGTATTTGGGAATTTTGCCTTAACTTCCTACCGCTCCCTACCCTCACCACCTTCATAGTGAGGTACACCAGGGGGATCTTGAACCCAGGCGAGCAGGGTTTGGAGACAGGTAAGAGGCAGGTCAAGTTATAAGTGAAGGGTTAAGCTGTCAATTGTGTGCCCGCCTACACCTGTCTCACAATAAAGTGGGATAGACGATCATCCCGCTACACTAAGATCCACAGACAGTGTCTCTGGGCTGGGGAGTTTGTTGAGAAAGCTGCAGAGCACCAGAGAACAGGAACCCGTTGAGGAGGGGTGTTGTCCAGTGAGGGGGAGGAGAGCCCAGTAAACACAGAAGAAGGGTTTGCTACAGTGATGAGGGAGTAAGTAATGGAGAGAAGGAGAGCCCCAAGTTGGGAAGGACTTTTAGGACACTGGGCAAAAGGGGGGAGCACTAAAAGTCTTAGGAAGACAGAGGGGAGGAGGATTGTGGTTACCAGAAGAAAGGATAAGGACAGAGCTCTAGAAATAACTGAGAAGGAGAACGTTTTGTCTGGAATTTTCTGCATGTCTTTTTAATTGCTGTGCTTCATATATAATTGTGCTGTCAAGGACTATAGGGTGTCATTACAAGTTTGCCGGTCTGGTAATAAAGTGCTGGTAATAACATTTAACAGCACTTTTAACGGACCGGCAAACTACAAGTTTGCGGGTAGGGATGGAGGCAAAATACGGTTGGTATTACCAGCACGGTAATACCGTTGCTGGTAATACTAGCAATATTCCCCCATCGCGTCCCATGGGACTCCATGGAATGGGGATATACCGCCGGCGCCTGACCTCTTAATATGCTGGTATTACTGGCAAGTCAGGCGCTGGTTATGTTATTACCGTTTGCAGGTATCTTGGCGGGATTAATGCCAGGATGCCGGCAAACTTGCAATGATCCGGGTTTCACAACAACCTCTATATTATAGCCATCCTGAAGCAATTTCCATGCAACAGTCTTACGTTTTACTAGGTTCTTATAAAACCATTTAACTCTATTCTGGTGTCAGTCTTTGTGTTTTCCCTCGGTCATGGGATATCACTGTGAAATCCTTTAGGCTGAAAAGACAGAGAAAGTCCACAGCGTCCAGAATGGAATAAACATGTGCTTAATACCAATTCTTACTGGTTCATAATCTTCACTGTCTACATCTTAATTGCCACTGTACAATCTCTTCCACTAAGTTCATTTTAAATGAGAGGTTTATGCAGATGCCTGAAGACATTTGCGGAAACAGCAGGGCCACATGGCTAGATTCAGAACATAAAATTCATAAGCTCCCTGATTGACCAACTTACCTTCTATTTTGGGAGGCATGAGGACAGACAATGGTAGCACAATATGAGTGTGAGGATCCCAAGCTGACTGACCGCGAAACAGGTAGCTGTGGTAGCGAGGAAAGCGCCGCCTGGTATGGGTGTGGTTTTCCATCCGGTCAATGCTAAGCACTGCAAGAATAGAGCAAAAGAAAGGAGATCAGACATTAGCACTGAGACTCTAAGTAATCAGCCACCATGGAGCTTGCAGAGCATCTCCCCTCTTCCATTACATTTTCAGCCTGTTTTTTGTAAGCAGTTTGAAAAGTCGTATTAGGGGGAATATGCGCTATGTATTTCCATTGTTAATTCATTCATAATTTTGCATCCTGCATTTCAGGGTTCATATCATGTATATATAGATCTCTAGGGGTGAATATGCATTGGGGAGTGGGCGTGGTCAAAGCCCCTTACACTCTGACATCTTGGGCCCCGCTTACACTCTCAGCCACTGCTATTCATAAACTCTGCTTCTATACCAAATCTTACAGCCCTTTGATCACCAGTTGAATGACAGATGTCGCCCTTTTATACTCTCAATGAAATCCTGAGGTTATCCAAATCAGTATATCGGATTTATAGCTACAAAATACTTCAAGGTTAGGATGAGCGTTATAAAAAATGAAATGAAATGAGCACCAAGCTCAGTGTGAGTTAAGTACTTAGTGATTTAAGCACACGTTTTATTATAGCAACAAGCACCTTTCTCTGGGCTTCACTGGGTGGTAACAGTCCGGAGTCTCAAGTTATAGGCCCGAGTGAAAGGAGGGACTTAACGCTTGGCCCCTGCACCGTTACCAGCTGGTGAAGCCCCCAGAATGGGTGCATATTAAGATTAGAATCCACAGGTTTTATTTCTGGAATCCAGGGTAGTAACAGCAATATATTTGGTTTGGATGAATGGGACGCCATTCAAACAAAATACATACTTACTTAGGATGGCCACGGAGGAGCCCCTCCTCTATTTCCATTACAGGGACACAGAGAGGCGGCGGCAAGGGCGCCGCCGAACGAATCAGGTAAGTGGGGGTGGAAAGGCACCGGAAACTCAAGGGGAGATAGACGAGGGTGATGGGAAGATGGCAGGGCGGGGAATGCAGCAATAAGGCTTCTCGGAATGCAGGCTGAGATCATGGGATTCAGCCCACTTTCCGAGCAACCTGATTGCTTGAATCACCTGCCCCAAGTGCTAATGCGAACAAATTGGTCAAATATAAAGACCTGTGGTTATTCTTATGTTTAAAAAGACCCTTTGATTTTTGTAAACCAGCCAGCAACCTTCATTGCTGTTATTTGTCCCCTTTCCTGTTCTCATATGTGTATTTCAAAGAGTATTAGACTGTCCATCTTGGAATTATACATTCCTATTAGAAAATAATACAATTAGTTATTCTAGGTTTTGAAATGCTTCTCTACTTAGTAAGACACGTACAACATCCATGTAGTACAATTAATACTGAAAGTGAGCATTACAAATGGACATGATAATATTATAAAAACAGGCAATTTAGAGTATTAGTGCAGTTTTTCTTTTTAAAATAGTCTTATTAGCAGAGGAAACACCATTTTGTCTCTCAAAAAATTATTCTTCATTCTTGGAATGGGTCATGATCGGATCATGATCAGATCAAAACCAATGATGGACCTGTGTTTTCTGTGAGCACCAAGGTAATGTTTAATTGTACTTACTGGCAACTGATTTGCTGGTAATGCCGCTGAACCAATGTATTTGTTACAGTATGCACAAATACAATTACCAAAACAAGTTCAAGTTACTCACCGTAGTTGCTACCGCATTTCTAATTCATAGTCTCCTTTTCACCATACCCTTGGGATGAAGTCACTATGAAGACGGGACTGAGCACCCCGCCAAACCAGAACAGAACAACACGCTGAGGGCGCATGTAAAGGAATGTGGGCGTAACGGTCCTCGACTCCCAATCGCCAGTCCATTTCGTAGCAGCTAATTACCCAGGGAGGAGGGCAGACCAAATGGAGGAACTGGGACTGTGGACTAGGAATAAAATAGTCAATACGGAGAGTAACTTCCTAGGAGCCATTTCCTTTCTGCAATATCTCTGAGAGACAGCCCAAGCACCTTTGTGAAGGGAGAATGGCCTTGGAAAAATGAAGTTTGCAGATCTTTTCCCAATAGAACACTTTCAACCAAAAGGGTTCTTCAAAAGCTCCTAGAGAAGGCTCGGATCTGCCTGAAGACTAATACCTAGTGAATAGTGCTTACAAAATGTGTGAGGCATGGACCAGGTGCTGAGAAGGCTCATCACTAAAGGAAGTATCAGAGGAGGACACAATGGCAATTTCAGCAGATTTAAAAGTAACCATCTCTTGGGCAATAACAGGCTCCTAGCAGCATCTTGTACATCTAGGACCTCCTTATCTTGTCAATGACTTCGCCCAAGAGGGAAATGGGAGAAATGTGAAGAAAAACTGACCCTTACAGAGGAGCAGAAAGCCTTCTGTGACATCACACAAAGGTCAACCAGAGGAGAACCATACATTTGAAAGATCTCCAATAGGTTGTCGTCCCTGTTGCGATAGACTTGTGTGTGGCATAGGTCCTCATGCTCAGAGCGTCTGCTTGTACATTGAGAGATCTTGCTAGGCAACTGGCCTGTGGGGAAATTGAATATTGTAAGGCCTACTTCCACTTCCACAGGTGTATTACCAGTTTGCACAGAGGGAGAGATCTTGTCCCCCCTCTGCTTGTTTAAGCAGTTCATGGCGATCTTATTGTCTGTTAGAAAGAAAACTCAATGTCCCTGCAGGGAAAGATGGAAGTTTCAACCATACCGCATTCAGTTCGAGCATATTTATATGGGACTTTTGTTCCTCAGGAGTCCACAGATCGTGGATTTGCAATGATCAAAGGTGGAATCCCACTTTGAAAGCGATGCATCCTTCGGGACGGATGAAGAGGGCTCTGGGATGAAAAAGATGCTCCCACTAAAAGATTGAATTCCACCACCCGTCAAGGTCCTCCTGCGTTTCTGGTGAGATTGAAACGATGTCGACTTGGTCTGAACATCCTGCTTCCAGTGACGGGCCAGTTGCAGTTGAATCTGTCACAGAGTACAACCAGAATGCATGAGGAGCTAAGGCACAGGAGTCTCTGAAACATCAGTGCTGGCAGGAAAGTGACTAGTTTCTGACTAGGTTTCAAAGTTGAGAAATTGCAATGTACTGAACCGCCGAGCGGGGAGCACGGCCTGGACAATATAATCACATTTTATCCTGTAGGGCTAAACAACCCTGTTTATTCAGAGCCCGGTGAACGATACACAGGATTTGGGCTGGCACGGGCAACCAATGAAATTCCCGGTGTGCGTTGGAAGCATGCTATCCAAAAGGGATACCTTTAACCAAGCGGACAGCTGCATTTTGCAGAACCTGCAAATGATACAGTAAATACACCGTTTGCGATAAAATGGTCGCATTACAGTAGTCTAAGTTACCGTTTGGACAAGCTGACACTACTTGCACATGAAGATCCTCCAGGATAAAAGGGAGGATTTTCCCAAGTTGCTTTGACTTGAGAAAGCCCAGCCCGCAAACACTGCTAATCTGAGTATCCATCTTCAGTGAAACTGAAATGTTCACGTCAGGTTTCTTAACCACTTCGACTGGAGCAGGAAGGGGCCCCAGTGTTAATGGTGAGAAGTCAGAGGTTCAGCTCTCCGACGCAACCAACAGCCCAATAATAAGGACCTCTGTCTTCTCGCCATTAAGTTTAAGCCAGTTGTTTCCCATCCAAGCCCCAATCACTGCCAAGCAGGATCTCAGCTGGGCCGCAGTCCCTGCTTGATCCAGGTCCAGCCTGAACAGAATTTGGGTATCATCCACGTAGGAGTAAAATTAAAACCCAAATGAGTGAATGAGAATTGCCAATGTTTGGATGCATATATTAAAAAGCAGGGGTGAGAGGGCAGAGGCCTGCGGAACCGCACATATCACCATTTTAGGTGAAGACCTGAAAGAAGCAAGAGATACCAGTTACGACAGTAAGTCAGAAATGCACTGAACCTTCACTCTGTGGAGAGATGAGCCCAGCTGACCCACGTGCAACCTGACAGACGGCGAAGAGACCAACCAATTGTAGCCTGGCATCCCCTATAGAGCAGGACCATGTATACGTTTTTTACCAATCGGCTGTGCAGGTTTAGACCCTATATGTGATGTCATCTATGATGCTGTGGCCTCTTAAAAATTACCGACATTCATTCTGAAGGCAGAACTTTCTCGAGCAGCAGAGTCCTTTGCTGATATTTTGTATTCTGTACAATTAAACTGTGTTATCCTTGCAAGCGATCTCCTGGCTTATTTCCCTAGATGGTTGTATTCATTCTGGAGTCTGCGTAAAAACATGGACTTGCCTTCAATAATCAAATCAAATAGCACTAAATAGAAGGTGAAATTAACAAAATCATGGTCTCTTCACAAGTGGTACAAGAAGAGAAAATAAGCCCTGGACAAAGAAAATGATGTACCTTTACTCCCATTAAAGTTCCAGAGAAGAGAACATCCATCAAGTTCAAGTACCAAGGAGAAACCTTGGCTGAAAGCTTGGCTGATGAGAGATGGTAGACTAATTGAGTAAGTGATGTTGTCCTCTGCACTTGGGTTTCATTTTGCTTACGTGCTGCCAGTGAGCAGAGTGTCCTGGTTGGGAGAGACTGCCAACCAATCAAGAGGACCTATGCAATGGTACCATATATTGTTGCAGGGGCCAATACGCTACTGTTATACTGTTATAATCTGTATTAAACATAGTTAGAGGGAAGTTCTAAGCTTGCCTGCCAGATGAGGGGCAGCCAATAATGTTACTAACACTTACAGGACCTATAGGTAGATATGATATAATAGTGTATCTATATCGTGCCCATACACCAGTATTTCATACACAATATGTTTCCCTAACCAATCCCTCTGTCCGATTGGTTTCATTATTTGCCACGTAGGATGTTGTTATAGCTGACGCACATCGAGGTATAAATCCTTTGTGTCCCTAAAATGTAACAGCGAGTGTGTGGACTACGATTCGTTGTTCGCCAGATTTCCCTACTTTATAGAGCTGATAATAAACAGTTAGCACTACAACTGTTGGGACCCTTCAGGCTGTTCAAGATATCCTAGCAGTGCCAATTGCCTTGGAAGGAGGACATTCTAGGATTTCACAGTGTGGAACCAATCAATAACTAGTGTGTTATCTCAATCCACCGACCTTTGACCAAAAAACAGTGTTTATGGGGAATGTTCCCAGACTTCCAAGGGGTACCATTGAGCATGAAGATTCATTGACTAACAAAGCCATACACTCGATGATGCACAGTAGAGGGTTCTTGTCTGTCATCAGGGAAGATATCATGAGGTGTAGTAGACAACCAAATAACCCAGATTTTGACTACATCTGGCCAGTAATCTTTTAATGAAAGGATGGCTGATGGACTTCTTTCTATTGAATAAAGAGGTTATTCTCCGGCTGGTAGCACTATTGAATGGAGATAAGACCATTTCAAGTAGTGAATTCTACAAGCCAGCGTGGCATATGTTTGAATCCAATGACCCACTTGATGTATGCTAGCACCCTGCCCAGTGCCCCCAATGTGTCTGATGATTTAATGGTCCTGCCTTATCTAATTACTGATGATTTATGTAGTAATGATATTTAATGCAGTGGACTGACGCCAAGTAGACTGCAAAACGTCAACATAGGCATGCCCTCGAGGCCACGCATATTCTGTTCTCACTTGGCTTTAGAGCATGCAATAGTAGAGCAAGCGAGGACAGACCAGCTGCCAGAACATACTCTAATGGGATTAATAGCAGTAGTATAGATAGACTACATCCTACCAGAGCTATCATCATGGAAAACGATTAAGGCTTTTTCAGTGATGAATCGCTCCTATAGTGATCACTGACCTTAGTCTAACAGTTAGCACTACACACATTGGAGCCCTTCAGGCTGTTCAAGATATCCTAGCAGTGCCAATTGCCTTGGAAGGACATTCTAGGATTTCAGTAAAATGGGATTCAATTAATAATGATGAAATCTTAGCAGGCATCTATATGGAAATCTTGTCTTCTCTGACCACAATGCAGGTCGGCCTTACTTGTCTGCAAGGGATATTTTTGCAACTTTTGAAGACATGTGGTTAAAATGTCTTTGCTAGTTACCAAACCAGCAAAAATGCTTGACAAGAAGGCCACTGATGGTTGGTTTGTGGTTCGTTCGGGAGTGTATATGAGCTAATCTATGTCTATTAGACTCCCTAAAAAAATGTAACTAGCTTTGATATAAATGCAGTTCGATCTGCCAGGAGTAACTACAAAAACATAATTGCTAGTAAGAAAAAGAGTTACATAACGGACAAATGGGACCGACTAACTGAAAAAAGATAGCACCAAATTATGGAAATTGATAGCCACGGGCACCGACGATAGAAAGAAATGCAGCACTGCAACATTTCCAAAACCAGATGGCTAGAAAGCTTTAAAGCGCTTTATATGGAAAAATGGGATTTGGAGCTACGAATGAGACTATTGACTTGGCCCATACTGAATATATTAGCAAACCACTTGTTTTCATTCTAAAGGAAGAGACCACAGCCTTTTCTGCCAAGAGAAGGAAAAAAGCACCCGACCGAGAGAAAATATCTAACCATCTACTAAAAATATAACCAACAATTTGGGGTTCCGTCTTAGTGCTTTTATTCAATGCAGTTAATACAATCTGCACGGCCACAGATTCATGGAAAAAAGTTCATTCCCATCTTTAGAAATGGAGACCAAAATGAGCCATCTAATTACAGACCGTTCTTGTTATTAGATTCAACTGGTAAGGTCCATGCCAGGGTATTATTGGAACATCTCCAAGATGGTAATGAACAAATCCGACATCTACAAGTTGGGTTTTTTGGAGGTATAAGCACCATTCAGATCTTCAGGATGCAAAATATATCCTAGTGAGAAAGAGATAACTCTATGCCCTAGATCTAATCTCTCTCCCTGGCTGTTCAACCAGTATCTGGCACTCCTTGCCCACCGCATCGCCACTCTCTGCCCCAACTTTCAGTGCTATGCGGACGATACCCAGCTCATTTTCAGGCTACCCTCGGCCTCCTCCTCTCCTTCCCTCATCTCCGACTGTCTGTCTGCTATCCAGGAATGGTGTGCCGCCAATGACCTCTGCCTTAATGCCAGTAAGACTGAGATTCTACTCATCAGCACACCCACTCCCTCCTTCCCTGCAGCGCTCTGGCCAGCCTCTCTTGGCCCGCTTCCTGCTCCTACTTGCAAGGCAAAAAACCTTGGGGTCATCTTCGACTCCACACTCTCCTTCTCTCCTCACATCTCCGACGTCTCTAAGAAGTCACACTACCAGCTGCACTTCCTCAGAGGTATTCTTCCCTTCCTCTCCTTCCCCCAGAAGCTCACGGTCTCCAGAGCCCTGGTTCTCTCGAAGCTGGACTACTGTAACAGCCTCTATCTTAATCTGCCTGTCTCCACTCTCCGCCCTCTGCAACTCATCCAGAACAGGACTGCGAGACTTGTCCTTGGCCTCAAGCCCAGGGACTGTATCTCTCCAGGACTGAAATCTCTACACTGGCTCCCTGTGGCTGCGAGGAGTAAGTTCAAAACCCTTTGCATTGTCCACAAGGCCTTCTGGGGCCTGAGGCCTAAATACCTTCAACTCTCTCTTCCTAAATATCTTCCTTCCCGAGCCCTTCGCTCATCTGTCTCCAACTCCCTCAGGGTCAGCTGCTTCTCGAAGCAACGAGCTGGGGGTAGATCTCTCTCTGCGGCAGGGGCCTCCCTCTGGAACAGCCTTGCTGCCTCCCTGAAACTTGAGGAGAACCATCTTCGGTTCCGGAAGCACCTCAAAACCTTCCTCTTTGCTTCTGCTTTCTCTCTCCCTCTCCCCTGCTAAATTCTTCATTGAAACTGCACTGAACCTGCACCTGGGCCACTCTCACTGACCTTGGTCCTTGGCCCAGCCACTCTACACTTGTACTGCCTCCCTGGCAACCCCTGCACTGCGGGACTGTCTCTGCATCCCTACAGCCCCCCCCTCCCAGCACTTGTCTGCACTTACCTTGCACTTGCCACCAGCTGGCCCTATTTATTTTTTATTCTACTTACCCTGTTCAGCACTTCCCCCTCTCCCCTTCCCCTTGCACTTTTTCCCTTCCCCCTACCCCTGCACTTGCACGATCTGAATGACACCTGGCCTAGTAGGATCGTTGTCTGTCTTTCCCCCCTATCGCCCCCTCCCTGCCTCGTCGCGCCTTGAAACACTTGTGTATAGGCGCGTTACAAATGCCATATCATATATCATTCATAGAAATAGGGAGAGCTTTTGGCAAAATTCCAAGATGCACATTTTGGGCAAGATTGGTTGAACTTGGTATGCCTTACTCACTCCTTAAACTACTGATGTTGTTTTATTCGGTAAATGAAGTAGTTGTAAGATGGGGGTCTGGGTCCAAACAACCCCCTTTTCAGGGTAGACATGTGGAGGGGGCAAAAAGGCTGTGTCCTAGCTCCAAAACATTTCACTCTGTACATCAATGGAGCAATCGTGGACATACTTTCTAAACTTACTAACGTTACAATATTAGGAACTAACAAACATCCGATCGTAATGGTCTCTGATGACACTGTTTGGTATCCATGACATTGAGTGGATTCAGAGAACAGTTGAAATGAAATGATTCAAAACATTCTGTAATAACAACTCTTAATCAATCAAAGGAAAACTAATAGCATGGTCTTCAAGGCTCCCAACAAAAAAGATCTGAGGGTATGTCTGGAAGTAGATGGGTCTTAAATAGAGCAAGTCAAGTCCTTTGATTATTTGGGTGTTAGACTGATGGATACAGGAACCTGGGTCTGACAAATCGAATCACCCCCTCTGTAGGTATAGTGGGGCTATAGCAAGATATGCTAGACAGCATGGCAATAGTGCACTGAGGCCTACTACCAATATTTACAAAATGCAAGCTAGCCAGGCTGTGCTTTATAGTGCTGACCTATGGGGACATAGCAACATTAGTAGGCTGGAGGCATCTGAAAATGCTTTTATCAAAAATGTACTTAACCTCCTTAAATCTACATTCACACTCTCGCTCCATGAGTAATTTGTTTTAAGTTACATTGGCCGTAAAGCTGAGCTTAAGATTTTACTATATTGAGATTGCCTCTGGAGCAAAAAATTGCTTATTATATATAGAAAATGTCTTAATGATGTTTTACAACTCAGATGGTGGAAACAACCTACCATGGGTTAAACATGTTAAAGACTTAGCTTATTAGCTTAGGTTTTAGTGTACTATGGATCAAACCTAAGATGATTGGATGGAATACTAGAGAAATTATCCAATCAGAATTTCGTAAAAAAACGGCTTGAACAGAAAATTGATAAAGGTATCGATTCATCCCAAACAATATATTTTTGGATACAAACACTGTCCTGACGTGATGAAACCCAACGTCGCTCGTACTTTGTATGTCAAGTTCAGCTGTGTCATTTGTCACACGCACCTTTTAAGATGGAAGACTTCAACTGATAATTTCCCTAATTGTCCAAATGCACTTTATTTGTCTGCCCATTCTATATTAATTAAAGAAGACACTTATCTGAAACCAAGATTAAATTAAATGAAAATTCATCATAATGATGTTGCATTAAAGACTTGTGCAAAATAAAACAGCAACAAAACCTTACTTTATGCTGTGGCAAAAACCTTCTACCGTGAATGGATATGCAGGAGAAAGGGCATAACAGATAGCATATGACAGTTGGCAAACTTATAGTTATGTAATTGTTACTCGTGAGCATTGTTAAGATTAGTTGTATTCAAAAATCTATCATCAGCTTTTCATGATACTGGAATCATTTTTATAGGATCTGTTTTAAAAAAAAGTTGTATTACAATTTTCATAGTTTTGTTATTGAAGCACTGCCACTTTCTTCCCCCTAATTGTACAGGAGTTCCTTTATCATTACAATCTACTATCCTTAACAATGAAGGGCTTTAACATTCTTTTTGGTAATGCCATATAATTATTAGCATCTTGGATTTCATTCATTGTGCCTAATTGGAAATATTCTGCTTATGTGTAATTATTAAAGACTTTATTTGTATACTTTTATGGCTGGCAGTCGAAATAAAGTATCTGATTAATTGATTAAAGTGCAGAATAATGGTTGCTCTCATTTCTCTATTTCCCAGAGAAATACACCAAGAAAGGTGTGGTTGATTTAAAAATGGTGGTGGGGAGAGGGCAAGTGACCAAAATAACAAACTTCAGATCTTGGCTTCCTGGTTCTTCATCTCTCAGCACTTGCACCTCAGCATGGGATCTACAATCAAATGAAGTAATGTGAAGATTTAATGACTCCCATTATTCTAAACATTATACTGTAAGTCACTAATGCCATACACACTATGTTTATTCCTCTTTACCCGATTGCCTCCTCAGCACAGCTAGAAGGCTTGAGAAAATATGCAGAAAGTGTAACTTGCTCTTATCAATGTTTCTCCCTTTTTACCAACTCTCTGCTTACACAGCATTCAAATTGGTTCCCGAGAACCTGCAGTCAATTAGCTCCTGTACATTCTTTATTCACAGACTTCTATTGCAATTTCTTTTCCCTTTTTAAATATCACTGCGCTAACTGCGCTGTCAGCGGCTTCTAACGCACTTTGTATTAGAAAATAACCCACGGCGCTCCCGCACTAATAACAGGCTTTAGTATTCGACCTTTATTTGTCAGGCAACGACGACGTGTTAACGGTCACACTGTGCCCTGTGCTGTCTAGTTTTTTCGACAATGCATCATCGTTGTAGTGGCCGCTGCTCTCCTACCATGCTAGTATGTTCCTTTCTCTAGTTTGCCAGAGTCCTTGTTTTGTGCAGCTGCCCCAATGGTTGGGCCTGACAAGTTTTGAATCCTATTTTGCTCAGCTATACAATCCTGATGTCATTGTTTCATGCAATTTCCTGAAGTATTTATATACTCCACTCCTGAAAGCAGTCCCTTTACAGAACTCTACATTTGTAGTTTTTAAATGACCTCCTTTTTAATGTTTGGAAAACTGTGCCCTGAAATTAACTATGAAACAGTTAATCACTACAGTTTCTACTGAAGTGAACTATATAAAATTACAATCTTTTGAAAATAACATGGATTTTTTATTCACTTATCTCTCTGGTTGATGGAGTTTCTTTCTCTGAAATTCTTTCTCTACTTCCTCACCCTAAATACTTTTCTTACTTACTTTCTTCTTAATTCTTTCTGGAGCTCTTAAAAACTGTGACCTCCTCAAACACTGTCCTGGATGAAAGGCAGTTCAGAATTCTCTTTAAGGTTCCAAACTAACTCATGAGATTCTCTCATCCAATCAGTTTTGCAAAGAGTCTCCACCATCTTGGACAGGGGTTGGCCCAACTCCCTGAATGAATCTTAGTTAAGGAAAAAGCTTGCACTATCCCACATGCTCTCACGTAAAACGCCTCAGAGACTCTTCGCTAGATACTGTGGTATTTCTAAATTCTACAAACACCCTTCGACTGTCTTCTAGGATACCTTCCAAGCTGGAACCTGACGGATACCTAATAAGGGTGAAACCAGGTATGCCGTAGTACTGGCAGCCTTGCTAAATGTCTGTCTTCGGTTGATTAAGCTATATATAAAGTACCACTGCCCTCTAAGACAAAGACAATTTCCTAGCAAAATGCTCACATTTGGGCTAATGTGCATACTTACAATTCCTTGCTGATGTGGCTCAGAACGGGAGGTGACCCTGCAGCATTGGCTATAGGAGGCATTGTGGAATGTGTGACTTAGCTCGAATGGACTATCCTACTTTCACATTTCAGATGAAAGGGTTTGCTTCAAGCCTTTTTCAATACTTCGCGGGTATACCTCCATTAGTGCACCGATTTAATTTGGATAAGCCAAGGGCAGTAAAAGTGCTGAGCCACTTTAAGCAATGTTTTCCCTTCTTGGTATTAATGACAATGGATGACAAGTCATCTAAATTATGCAGATCTATGTCGTCAGTAGAACATGAAGAGTTCAAGTCCTCCGGTGCATATACAAGGTTCTCCACGTTAGAACACCTCCAATTGTGGACAAAATGCAACCCCAATATGCCAATGAATGTTTAAAAATAAGATCTTCCAAGGATGCTTACCAATTTGTAACGAGATTTGTATCGCGTGGGCACCCTCCTGTAGGCTAAAATCTTTAATTTTGGAAATCAGAGGAGAATATTTTATGGCACACATCAAGTCCCCTGCAGGTTGACCCCCTCGCCCAGAGTTGCAGGCTAAAAGCATATCTTGTAACCATCCAAAACTGGACAGGACATCAGCCATGTTTCTTGAAACAACATGACCATGGGCCTCATTACGAGGTGGGAGGTAAGGGATTACCGGCACCGGTGCCGGTAATCCCTTACCTCCCTACCACGAGTTCCCTTTGCGGGTCCTTCCTGAACGCCTGGTTTTTGCAGGCGTTAAAGACGGGACCCGCAAAGGGACTCTAGACCTAATAACGGTACTGCAATTTGCAGTACATTTATTAGTGCCTTCCCCATTCCCATTAAGCCCAATGGGGGCTCAAATGGGAATGGGGAATGGCCCTGGTGAATGGGGAATTACCGGTCCCTCCGACCTCGGAATG
This sequence comes from Ambystoma mexicanum, assembly GCF_040938575.1. Taxonomy (NCBI): domain Eukaryota; kingdom Metazoa; phylum Chordata; class Amphibia; order Caudata; family Ambystomatidae; genus Ambystoma; species Ambystoma mexicanum. Next base: position 100,910,204 of record NC_090923.1, on the reverse strand, counting down.
GACTGGTAATTGCTCAATTCACCAGGGCGGAGTCGGAAGGGTTTTGGAGGCAGCCATGGAGCTAAAAGCTCCATGGCTGCCTCCAACCTCGTAATGAGGCCCCATATGGTTTTTCAGTAAGAGCCATGGGAGTGGTCAGTAAACAATTGTCTATGGCCACGTGACTTCTAGGATAATACAAGAAAAGTCAAATTCTCAACACTCTATATGTTTCATCCGATAACTCTCCTGGAGGAGGCCAAAACACCTGGGAGCCACAACCTATCTTTCTTCTCGGATGATATATGATCTTAAGCACAGAATTTGTACATTTCCCTACAAGCTCAGACCCCTTCAGAAGCAGACATCTCAATGTTTTTCAAGCAATTAACATTCAAAGAAGGCCCCACATTATGCACTTGCGGAGTACGCTTCTTCCCATACTTACATCAAAACCTATTTAGCTTTAAAGGTGCTGACTCTCTTATAATGGTGTCATAAACAATTCTCCCATACGTTTGGGAGGGGAAGTCCTTATGCTTGAACAGAAACAATTTACTTCTGATTTTAGCCCCGATATCGAACTTGGGGGCTATCTGTACTACGGACATTGAGAGAGTGGAATTCCCTGAAAAAGCACATTTAACTGTTCAATTGCCCATTTTCGCTCGAATTGGATCTGCACTCTCTGAAAGTGATAGACTGAAGAATCAGGAATTTGTGGTAACTTTTGTGGATGTGGGAAGGTAAAAAAATTGGATAATGGGAAAGAGTGAGATGGGGAAGTTGTGGATCGAGCGGGGGGTGCTTTTGGGGCCTCAGGAATATCGATTGGCTATCCGTGATTACCTCCTTAAACCAGGTACCGGAGCATTGAAAACAGGGTCCGGGGGAATACTAGAGTGCGCAGCATTGTTGATCTGAATGATATACCCACCTTAAAGTGCCTCTCAATGGTAGTATGGAACATCGGGGGCTATGGTAAATTAGTGAATGATGCGAAACAGATAGAACTCCTGGATGAATACACAATAGTGTGCCATGGAAGATTTGGCCTGGGATGGGTACGTTTGCTACCAACAAGCAGCTATAAGATCTAATGCTGGGAAGACCATTGGGAGGTTTGTGTACCTGTATTAAACAGGGGGTGGGGACTAAAAGCAGCCTTATCTCGGGTAACCAAAGAGAGATTCTGGGGTTGCTATTTGAGCTTGAGCAAAGCCTTGTATGTAACTACATCCTCTTGATTAACGTGTATTGGCTTCCTGTTCACGGAGAGATTATGGATATATTGGCAATCTTGAACGAACTGATAGGAACGTTTAAAATGGAACTTAGTGATTCTGAGGCCTTGATTGTGGGTGATTTTATTTCCCATTGTCTGCCCCCTACAGTGGAGTTGGGTGATCTGTGGAATCCCGCAGGCGCGTTTGTACGCCTACAAATGGAACAAGGCAATTATTGGAGGGACTTTTGGGATGCTGGGGATTAACAATATTAAACAGCCAAGCATCAGGGGACATTCCAGCGGAACCTACATGGCATAGAAATGTCCTTATTTCATGGTTGGACTATGCAGTGTCCTCTGATACTTTGAGCCGTGAGGTAACCTGTTTGAAGATAATTAAGTGCCCTGTGAGCGACCATGATAAACTATGGTTTATATTTTTATTTAAAGATAACCTCAATGCCAATGACAAAAGTTAAGAACATCATATTAAACACCCAAAGGAATAGGTTGTGGTCGAGTGATAGGGGCCTGGAGTATATGAATTGGCTTATGAGGGAATTCTGGGGTACTTCTACCCTTGGACAAAAATGAAGGATGTGGGCGTGGAAAACTTTCCCCTATTTATTACAGGAAATGTCAACGCTTATAACCAAAGGACGGGTAGTGGTGGGAGCTTTTAACGACTGCACATGTGTGTGGATTAGATCCAAGTTAGAAAATGGGAGCTACGTTTTAAAATCAGGAGAGTGAAAGATGGTAGGATAAATGAGACAGCCAAAATCGCACAGTCATATAAAGATTGGCGCTATTACCTCCTTCTTCAAAGGGATGGGTAGATTATGCTGGAGGCAGTGCTTTTAAAAAAATGCAAACATTTCTGGACACTGGTCAATAAGGGGAAGGGTACGCCTGAGCAAGTAACTTTATACACAATCACAGAAGAGGATTTGGTGAGTCGTTTTGCCAAATTATATAGTGGGACACCTGTGGGAAAAGGAAATGTATATAACATGGCCTGGGATAGCGATATCTCAGTGGAGAATTTGGAGGCCATTATAAAATATGGGTCTAATTCCTGTGCATCAGGCCCAAACAGCCTGTGTGATGTGATACTGAAACAGGATCCGTTACTGTGGGCCAAGGTATTCCATTTACTTTTTCAAAATGTCTATGTATATGTTTTATAATTGTATTGAAGATAACAAATTTCTTCTTTTAATGTACTGAGTTGGACTCTTTTTTATGTGTTGAGTTGTATAAGGTTTATAACCAGTTACAATAATAAAACAAAAGTCTCGAGACAATGTCCAGTGAGACTTGATCAGTACGTTCTGGGTCGAAAGATTCTATCCTTTCGATGTCTTTTGATGAGATTGCCCTTAGATTTGGCACCTCAGCAAATAGAGCTCGAATATTCGACCAGTTCAGTATGAATGGTGTGTCATCCCAACACACCAAGACTCTAAAAGGTTGGAATTCTTCCCTAAGCTTACAATTGCTTCTGGGACGCACAATGGGCCAACAAAAGCAGTTATTTTGCACCTGCCCGTTATAACTCCTTGGAAAACACACTGAGACAATGGTCCCCCTCAAGACACTAGCTGTGGAAGCAGACCCGTATTGGACCGCACACCACCCACAGAGTTCTGATGCAGTTCCTGCATACCACAGTGAACTAAGCCCAAGTCACTGACTGCCCCCAGGTGATTACAAGCTTTCAGTGGTAGAGGCTCCATTGGCGTACCACGCCCAGAACAATCACTCCGATTAGCAGCCATAGACTGAAGGCCAGAAAGATGACACATGTAGATTACTTCCCGATACTTAGTGCCAGACTCTATATCACTGGCGCCATGACTTCCAAGAGAGACCCCTGTGGATCTCCCTACACATGCCCAGACACTGTCGTTCTGTTCAGTTTGTATAGTAGTAGAAACTTTACCATAAGAATCAACCCCCAAAACATGACTTAGATCGGATTGGCAATTGCCACGGCACAATCGGTTTGAACAGCAGTAGAAGCTTTACCTTTAGCAACGGCCGTTGATTCAAAATGATTATTGGAAGCATCACCAAAATGGGGGGGTCACACATGACTTAGAAATAACCCCCATACCAGGTGGTCGAATATCTCGTTCAGTTTGTATAGCAACAGAAGCTTTACTAATTGGGACTACACCTGTATGCACATTTGAGACTATTAAAGGGGTACCACATGTACTCCTAGGTGCAGCCAAGTTCAAGGTCTTCGGTACTGTCTGTGTAACTCTAGTGGATGTCTTTGAAGCAGAAGGGATTAGGTATTCAGAGATGGCTGCAGACACCGCAGTGTGTGGGGAATGGGTCCACCAAGGGTGTACATGAGCTGTCTCTACCTAGTCACCCCCAGGCATGTAGGCCTGTGAATGTTCTATTGCAGAGCGTCTTCACCAATCTTTAGTTTATGTAATTGATTTTAGATGTGTAGCATGCAAACGTGTCATCTTTGGCCTTTAGTGTACAGTACCAATACATTTTTACTTCGGGACCCAGGGATTCTAAGCTTTATCTGGTTTGTTGGTAGAAATATTCTCAACCCTGATGTGATTGCTCAAAAGGGACAATTTCTGTGAAATGGCGACTGTACACTTATGAAGCAGAATACTGCAAACTAAATCGGCTATGCGATTCCGTCTGTCACTCAGACTCAGCTGATTTCAGTTTTCTTTTACTTTTCTTTTTCACACAGCACACAGACAATAGTGCAGTTCATCAAGGACCTCTACTGATTGGTTAGGCATCTGGCTAAATGTTTCCTCCAAGGCCCTTGTGCCGGAACTTCCCACCACCGGCCATACTCATCCCTTGTCATTATGTTTTCAGCTTGAAGTTCTCTTTTGTACTTTAGTCCTAGGAGATTGTAGTCCATATTGTACTGATGTATATCTTACTCTGCATGCCTTCGGCAAGTTTTGTGCTAGATCATATGTAATAAATACAGCAAGTTGCAGAATTCTGGGTAAGGAGCCATGACATGAACACATCTGATTGTTAAGTCTAGGGAACATGTTCTACAAATCTAGGACAATGCAGTCAGAGGCAGGCTTTAAGACTAAAATACAAGGATGATGCCGACGGCTAAAGCGATTAAGCTTTAGTGTTTGCTACAGACGACTACAGAAATTGTCCCAATGAAAGTATCAACATGAAACACTACAGAGGCTTTGCAGTACTTCGAGCTCCAACAAGTCCATTAGAGATTGGTCTGGTCACATGCACAAAAAAAGTGAATCAACCTGATTTTGAAAGGAAATACCCTAGCTTTCGCAGTAAAGTGGTGTAACATGCAATCGTTAACAAAAAAGTTTAGTGTCTGGTTGCTTCTAAACAGCATTTCTGACAGTGTGTTGCTGTTAAGTTCAGTAATAATGTATTGGTTGACAGCATCTGGACCATTATATTTCTCTAAAAAAGACTAATTATTATTATAATTTAAATCAAGTTTGGTGACAAGGAAGAAAGGTGACGGTACACCACAGAACACTTTAGCAAATGTCTTAGAGGATCCCTCAGCTTCAAAGGTTCCCAAAGCAGTTCCATCCAAGTCGATCCCAGTTTTGGTAACTTCCAAGTTGAGCCGCAGGTGGTATCTGATTGCTTAGATAGGATGCCTGATGTATTGGGTGTGAAAGCTACCCAGTCTATAATGGCATACAGGAGGTCACCTTGAGCATATGAGTGTGCCGCATGTTCCAGTGCTACTGAGATAGCTCGCCAGCTTGATGGCACGCTCACAATTATGGAACAGGGGACTGACAAGATCCAGTTTAGCAAAAGTCAAATTCTCTGCTGAAAATGTGTGCAGATGTAATATTTGTGTTGCAAAGATACAGGAAAGGTCAGATAAGCTTTTGAATTCATGCAATAGCTTGAATGCAGTCACTGTATCGGGTGAACCAGAAGATGCCGCTGTAAGCCATGATCTAGCAGATCCGATACATCAAAGACTGACAGAAAGACAATGGTTAAAACTGACTGCAAATGGGCCTCATACGCCCTCTGGACAACAGTATTCAAAGGATCCAGATACTAAGCTAAAATACTGGAATACATTTACAGCAAAATCTATCTTTGTGCTCCAGTCCCGCACTCCGCCTGCCCACCAGAGAAATAGTAAAGGGACTAAGTCCATCTTGTTTTTTATGGGAGAATGAGTGCGGATTCCGTCTGCTGAAAATCCCCCAAAGAAAAACCGCATACAGGGCCAGTAACAGCACTGAGCCCTCGCCGAGGCCTTGGTTTCGCTCGGGCATACCGAAGCTCGGGCTGGCGGGTCGTTCCTGGCCCTGCACGCCCCTAAGCAGAGGTGACTGCTATAAAAGATGGCAGTATGCATCCATATGAGACTGTGATGGCATACAGAGGCGGTGCCCATCACCTATGATGGTTTAACCAGGTAAATAATTGGCATTTCATGACTGCACCCATTTCAAACAAAAGCAGAAAAACAATAATCCATGACTAGTAACCAAAATGTGTCTACTTTAGAAACTATTGTTAATTTATCAATTTACAGTTACTGTAATTTTTTTTACATCAGCAATGCCACTTCCTATGATATGGTAAAGGTTAGTTTTGTGATAGCACTTCCTGTGATGTCATTTTGGCCATGTCATTGAGTAAATTATGTCAATTCCCCTACCGCTGACATTTTGGTGAAATGACATCCCTGTGTTTTTTTGCGTGTGAGAACGGTAGTCGGGTGTGTGTAAACAGGTGTTTGTATGTGTGGGTGTTGTGTTGTGTGTGGGTATGTGTGTGCGTTGTGCCTAGGGGCACTGCGTGAAAATGTGATTTACAGACGAATCCTGCAAACATATTGTTGTGGCGCTTTTAGCATGAAAGCTTGTTTTAGTGGGTGAAGCCGACATACATTTTTGTGGCACTTTTAGCGTAAACATGGGGGCACAGATATAATGAAACATGCCTTACAGTGTGTAAAGAATTCACTGGTACAACACTCACTGAGGGGGACTGTGGAACACGAGGTCGGGAAGCCATCATGTTCACTTTTAAGTTGTTTTCTTCTGTGCCACATCCTGCTTTCCCTGTCTACCATCTGTGTGTCCTGCCAACAAAGCGGAGCTCTATGGGCTTACAACACCCAGGAACCTTCCTGCATCCTGCTAGGAAGTCATTTGGAGCGCTGTGATTGTCTCCCAGAGGGTCATGTGACACCCTACATGCCTTATTGATTCTCCCCTGGGAATTTAGCACTGGCGTCTGCAGCTAAGGGTAAAGAGAAACAGAGGAACTCCCTGCTTGGGCATTCGAGCTAGTACTTCATGAAGATCACCCTTAACCTTACTCCTGCTTCCATACAAGGGTTCCTTCCACTCATCGACTATCCATTCACTACAGACTTTCCGTTATCTCACAGAACCAGTAACATTCCTGTTTCTGGCTTGTTAACTGTCTTTTGGTTACCTATAGCGATATGCTAGTCCAACACGGAATGTAATCTTTCTTCACAGACAACAACCACACTTCCCTATCCGCTCAACCGTCTTTCCTCTATCTTTCTTGATCTACACCCTTTCTTCACGGTCTTTATTTGCCTATTTCCACTACCCTCCACCATGCACCTTGACTTCGCTCCATTTTTCACTCTTCTCCTCTTCTCCATTAGCCTTCAGCCTCAACTGAGTCTAACGTTGGCCTCACTCTCCCCCTTTCCCGTCTACCTAATCCCCCCTACACCTGGACCCCTCAAACAAGATGCTCCCATTCGCACAGGATCAACAGCCTCACCTGGCAACAGAAATTCTCCTTCTCTTTGAATGCATGTTTTAATGTCTGCGCCCCTGCAACTCTGCAGTTGTTTTGAACTACAGCTTCAATGAACCCTCATATTTGACAAAGCTGGCTATGGTTTGTTGGCGGTTTAGTCTAAAACATTGAGAGCGCCAAAGGAAGCAGACCCCTGTGCTACAGTATCAGACGCCTTCCTGCCAGGCTAGCAGCCTGTGAGAGGAAGTACGGCTGAGGACACAGGGATAAACAGTACCAATAGTTTGTTCACTCACTGATGTTTGGAGTCACCAGGCCCACAGGGTTCAGGTAGGTGAGCTTCATGTTCCTGGCGAGCGTGCCCGTGTACTCCCGCAGCTGCTCCATTAGACCTGCACTGCCACGTTCGTTCTGAAGCAAACTGTTCCAGTGCTCTTTGTTCTCGAGTGCCAGCAAGGAGCTGCCCGCCTTCAGCAAGTTCTGCAATGTAAGGGCAGTAATAGGATGCAGGTGAGGAAGGAAGACAGGCACACGATTCTGATACTCTTACGGCATGCATGGGTGTATTTACTTGATTGACTTTATTTCATTGTCTTTGATTAATTTAAATAAACAATGTACTTTTAACATTTGGATAGACAACAGTCTGTTGCCTCTGCAAAAAAACAATAGCATCAATTCCACCAAGTGATCCATTTCACCTACATGTAGTAAAAGAAAATGTTTGAGCTTATATATATATAATTGGTTATTTATAAAACACTTAACACCAAGAGGTTTCTAAGCACGCACCCTGGGATCGAACCTGTGTTACTCAGCATCATCTTGCTTCCAAGGTGAGTGCGTAGCCCCTGAGCTATCCTCCCGAGACTAAAAGTAAGATTAAAGGTACGATATGTTTTCTAACACACACCATGGCATCATTAATGCTCGACAAGTGGAGCTACCTTTCCATTTTAAAATGTCTATCGTTAAGCAACAGATTTTCTTTTTTAAACCGGATCTTGAGGTTGCGGGTTGGGCGGGTTGGGGCAGTCCTCGTCTCTGCTTTGTTTTGTATGTTAATGTTATTAGAGATTTGAGTAACGCTAAATTCACTTCCTTTCTGAATGCTGCATCCGCCTGCTTTTACATCATAAGAGGAGATTATGGAATTCATGCTCAATTGTTATGACATCCTAACAGGAGGATTATGACATATTCTCAGCCAGGTATTTTATTTTTCATTTATGGGTTGCTGTTGGGTGAGGAAAGTAGGAACCTCATTTTTTATTTTTATATCGATTTATATAGTCCCCTCATGCCTCCTACCCTGCAAAGCTGGTCCATGGGGACAGCACATTGGGTGGAAGAAGGACTTGGGCCATGTGCAACATAACATTATAACTTTCAACTACTGCACGTATTTCATCCCGACTTCTAATTAAGCAACATGCTCCTGACTCGGTAATGCCCCCGCCGCCCGGAGCATATTGCTATTAATACCCTGGCCCACTGCAGCGTTTCGGGACAGAAAAAAGAAGAAAAAAAAGACCAATAAAATGGCCACCGAGAAAGGGAAAACAGAGTCCGTTTTCCCTTTCCATGGCAGCCATCAGGAGTGAATGCGCTGGGAACAAAAGTGATCCTAGCGTATTCGCTCCCGAAAGACTACAGAGAAGAAGGTAAGTGGGCTTGGGAGGGCGGGGAAGGTGGGGGAAAGGGAGCGAAAAGAAAGGAAAAAAAATAGACGTACCTGAATCCCCAGCTGGCGACAAAGGCAGCCTCCAGCCGTGTGGAGGCTCGGAGCGGGGATGGCCCTGCTCCGAGCCTCTACGCGGCTTGAGGCTGCCGCACCACCCGCCATGGACAAAGGAGGCAGAAGGTAAATGGGGTGGGGAAGGCGGGGAGGTGGGAGGAAAGGGAAAAAAAACACATACCTGAGTCCCTGGCAGGGGGCGAAAGCAGATGCTAAGGCGTGTGGAGGCTCGGAGCGGGGATAGCCCCGCTTTGAGCCTTCTCATTGGCTGAGGGGCTGCCACGCCCCCGCCGGGAACAATGGCCGTGGAATCCCGGCTGAGGGATTCCAGGCCGGGTAATGTCCTGGCGAGGGCCAACCAGAATGCTTGTTTCATTCTGATTGAGCCCTCGCCGGGAACTAATTGAGATTATAAACAACTCAGGACTACTTTGGGGAACATATCCTAATAGTTGATAGCTACCCATCTGTAATTTTATGTCCTGGCCATTGGCCAGGACTGTAGTTGTTCAGCCTTTGTCGTTGCTATGGAGAATATTACACAACCCTCTAATAATGATTGTGTAATCATCAAACCGTTTCTAGAGCAACCTGCAAATAAGACACACACACTGGTTAGCTAACATAAAATACAGGAACAGCCCATGCAGAGTATTTAATACCGGTTCCTGCCTAAGGGGTTGCTATCCTTAAGGAAAGGCACTGACTTTGGTGAAGTCAAAACTAAATATTAGCAGCCATCAGTATTGTGGCCATTAGGCCTATGTAATAACGGACACACACCAAGGAGGAAAGCAAACGTCTTCTTTATTTCGTGTCTAACAGGATACTACTCAAAAGTCCCATGGGCTCCTCTCTCCTTCCACGTCATGGCCCACGTGACCCTGTCCACGTGGGCCTGTCTCTGTCTTAAAGAGACATGAGCCCTCTGACAATCAGCCTACCCCTTAAAACCCACATTGGGTGGAATAATCCCTTTGGGGTTCTAAGGGTGTGCTTAAGAAGCACCTGTGGTCCTTGGAGTCTTATGGGTTGTGGGGTATGATGGCATCCCCAGGATCAAATAAACTGAAAGGCCATGTTAGGCCCAAAATGTGCAGAACATGTTCTTGTCATGGGACGGGGACCCTGGCAGAATGAAAATCTACCTAAAAACTTAAACACAGCCAATGTGCCTAGTGAATTCAAAGGGATGTACTTCTGCCATTGAAGCAAGTAACATGTGAAATAAAAATGAAAACAGACTGCACAAGGGAATTAGTAAGGCACATTGTTGACTGATAGGGAAAAGGGAGCACATCACTCGCAACTGCCACACATCAAAATGCTGAAATGCTGAAATGTAAGAGTACAAAATGGGCCTTGCATGCTAAATTCAAAGCCATGAGAGTACCATACATTACATGTGAATGAGGCCTACGTTTCAACACTGCCAGCCTTGCTGCCAAAAGAAAAATGCCTTGAAAATGTGGGCATTCTACAGTTTCGAAGGAAAGGAACTGTTTACCAGTGAACCTCCCAGGCCTAAACCATTCAAATATAGATCATAAAGTGAAGTGGACATTGATATCGTGATGAAAGATATTAAAAGGCTTCACATGAAAAGTAAATGCACCAGATTGAAAAGCAAATATTTCTATTCTTCGGGGAACAGAAGGCTTGTGTGAGTGTAAAGATGTTTCACCTGAAAGTTAAAAACAGTGACCTTCCCTCATCACATGCTCTGCTCTGCTATCTACCTGAAAGACAATTCCTTTGAAGTTTCAGGGCCAGAGAAGGGCAATGAGTGACAGAGGTGATGTGGTCGTATCTGCATAGACCCTTGATGAGGCGTGCAGCCACATATTGTACACTTCTCATGGGCAGAAGGGAGGATGACGGGAGGCCTTCGAGCAGAGCATAGCTCATCCATGTTATTGTAACAGCCACTGAACAGTGAGTACATGGCAATGTTGCTCAATTACTGCAAAGCTCTGTACCTTGTTAAGTAAAGTTGCAAATAAAATTACAGATTTTTCAAGCATTGCTCTGCTCTCTATGTTCGACATTTTGGACCATGACTAGCCATGGGTCCAAAATACTTTCAACTATCCCTGCGTAAATACCTCTCCTCTCAAGCCCTTTGTTCCTCTACTTCTAACTCCCTCAGGGTTAGTCGTTTTGCAAAGAAACAAGCTGGGGGTAGATCTCTGTCTTCGGCTGGTGCCTCCCTTTGGAACAGCCTCACGGCCATCTTGAAACTTGAGGAAAACCATCTCCGGTACCGGAAGCATCTCAAGACCTTCCTCTTTGCCTCTGCCTTTGCCCCCTTCTCCCCTGTTGATCTGTTTTTACTTTCTGCATCGTGCACCTGGTCACCCTCTGTCAATCGGGGACCAGGTACCTGCTCACCCTGCCACCCTCCAGGCCACCCTCTGCACTAGGGTTCTGTATCTGTACCTATACAGCCCCCCCCCCCACTTTTATTCTGCACTTATCAGATATACCTTTCTGACTAACTTTCACCTTCCACTTGCTGGCTGCACTACCATGGTTTATAGCCCTTATTTATTATTTATTTTATTTAATATGTATTTAATGCTGTCTCTCCTCTGCTCTGCAATCTCCATCCTTCCCCTTCCATGCACTTTCCCCCTTTTCCCGTTCGCATGCACTTGCGCTTTCTTAAATGTCACTGGGCCTAGTAAGATCGCTGTTTTATTTTTTGTTCTCCCTTGTTCCCCTCCCTTTTTTGCCTGGTCACGCTCTGAAACACTTGTATACGAGTGCAATATAAATAAAATATAATTTCATTGCCAATTAACACTCATGCAATGTACTGCTAGGAGAATGGAGAACCAGGGAACGTCTGTGCCATTTATATATCTGTTTCTTCCCCTCCATCCCAAGAGCACATCTCCCTTCCAGTATTCACAGCCCCAGACTTAACCACAACATCCCATGGGCATGACAGCAGCTTTGCTTTCAAAACAACTATGGTGAGTAAGATATCCTCATTCTAGCCTGGGGCAAATGGCCAGTCTTTATTACTGCATGCGTAAAGCATCAATCAGTCATCTTCAAAGGAAGATCAATTGAGGGTTTTCCTTGGCTGTAAGATTAGACTGCAGACCAATTAAGAGAGACAGAGAGCGTGGAGGTCACTCGTTTGTCTGAATGAAATATGCAGGACTATTTGCAGAGGCAGTCTGAAGAGTTATTCTACTTTACCTATAATTTCTGAAAGACATTTAATCCTGTGTGTGTGTGTGTGTGTGTGTGTGTATATATATGTAGATAGATATGAAAAAACCTTTGTTGAGAGAGAGTTATGGTGATCAGATTTAATGCAACAAAACTCTTGAAAGTCAGCACTAGCATTTGAAGCAAGTCCACCTCAATGTTGCACCCCCCATTGTGCAGCATATGATCACAATGATGGCATCATATAATTTCCATGGCCTTCCGACGTGTTACACCAACACGTTTCTTTGGAACCCACTAGCCATGGCTAAAGGCTGTAGCCACTGTAGATGTTGCACCAATAGGTTTCTTCGGGGATTACTAGCCAGGGCCTTCATCAGTGATGTCATCATTGATGTCCTCTGTGATGCCATCATTTTGCTCATACGCTGCGCAACAGGGGGCACAACGTTAAGGTGGACTTGCTTCAAATGCAAGTGCTGAATTTCAAGGGTTTTGTTGCGTTAAATCTGATCACCTTTAAAGGTTTTTCACTGAATTTCAAAGGTTTTGTTGCCATTTTTTTCATGTTAAATCTCATCACCTTACCTCTCTATTAACTAAGTTTTTTCATGGAATGTCCAGGAGTTTGTTATACTATAGCTTCTCTGGACCCCACTAGCTATGGCTACTGTACTTGTTGCATCAATACGCCCCAAGACTATGGAACCTCCTCCCCATCAGCATCAGAGTCACCCCCACGCTCCAACAATTCAGAAGAGAACTCAAGACCCACCTCTTCAAGTACTTTCTCCTCCTCAAGACCTAGGCCATCATGTCGCCCCTCACACAACCTGACTCACTAGACGCGACCCGCCCATCTCCTCCCAGCCACCGGGTACAGCTGTATCCCTCCTCTGACCCCCTCTGTCCCCTAACCCGGCTGTATATCTGTTCTGTTGTTACCACTGAAAAGTGCTCTGTTATGTATCTGTATTGGTGTATACCTCTGTAAAGCGCTTCATTGCTTTTCAAAGCTAGGTCATACGTTCCTTTGTGGCCCACTAGCTATGGCCAGTGGCCAAGGTTGCAAGAACTTGTTTCTTTGAGGTCCACTAGCCATGCCTGTGGCCACGACCGGTCATGGCCACTGTACGTGTTGCACCAATAGGTTTCTTTGGTTCCCATTACCCCAGGCCAGTGGCCATGGTTGCAAGAAAATGTTTCTTTGGGACCGAAAGAAACCTATTGGTGCAACATGTACAGTGGCCATGGTCTGTGGCCATGGCCACCGTACATGTTGCACCAATAGGTTTCATTGGGTCCCACTAGCCCTGACCTTCTGCCGTGCCCACTATACATGTTGCACCAATAGGTTTCTTTGGGGCCCACTAGCCATGACCTTTGGCCATGGTCAATGGTACAAAGACCCATTAGCCCCTGCCTACGGATCACAGTAGGTATAAAATTTCCCCCCCCACCCACTCTATTCCAATTCCCAAAATCAAACCTCTTCCCAGTCCTCTCAGGCACTCACCAAGTGCCCTCTTTCCATGGTCCCCCAACTACCCTAAGCTGCATGTTCCCCCGGCCCTCTCCTATTACTCCCTCTCACTCTTTTGTTAGTGTGGCACATTTTCTTTTTCGAGCACGTCTTCTGTTGTAGCTGCGGGAATCCTGCAAGATTCCCCCAGTATTCCCCCGATAATCCAAAGGCTTTTGAACTGTAACTGGCTCCCCAGAACACCCCAACTCTCCAATTTCACATGGTATTCTCTTTCTCCTTCCCTACCTCTAGCCTAATCCAAATGCATCCTTTTTCTTCCTCCAAATAGCGTTTTGAGCACTTTTCCTTTGCGCATTAACCCGGTAAGCATCGAGCAAAAAAGTTATAAATGACAGCTTTTCATATCTAAAAACCTCTGTGCTGCAAAGCACCATGGGAGATATATATATATTATTGGGAGCAGGGGGCACCCCTTCCCTGTCACATATTTTAAAAACTACTGGATGGATTAACCCTAAACCTGTCCCCGAAATTAAGTCAACGCTTTGTGCCCTAGTTTTATCTTATTTGGTGAAAATCCACCAAGCAGTTTTTGCACTTCGGCTTTACCACATTTTTACTTTTCCTCTACCACAAAACGAATGAGAATAGGCTGAAAACAGTGTTTGTTTTGAATTCTTAATATCCTTTTAATTTTTATTACAAATCTTTCCCAAAATTCCCAGTCAGGGGGGCGGGAGGGGAACAGGAATGTGACAATCCATATCCACCATGCAAGTCAAAAGTTATCAGAATTTTCGGATGTCCTAGTACTCGAGGCTATCGCCTTAACTATAGAGTGAAACAGAGAGAGCGAGAGAGATGTGGCTAAGGGGAATGGAAGGCATGAGGATGTGATTGAGGGACAGATTGATGGAAAATAGACGTAGACACACTAGCGGAGCAACAGAGGGACATAATGACGGATCAGGGGCAGGTGGATGGAAGTAAAATTGTGGAACTGAGAGTCAAGGAACAGTCCAAAGGGCAGGCAAACTATGGATGGACTGACTCAAAGACAAATGGATGGATGTATGAATGGGATGTTCTTATAAAACAAATTCAGATAAATGTATCAAAATATGTATTTTTCTTCCCCCATTTTTATACTAATCACTAATCAAAGAGCAATGAACAAGAGTGCAAGATCCCCAATAGAAAACCTGTAAAGAACTTATCAACATGAGCACTATATCAGGTATTTCTCCCAATTCTGGGAGGGAGAGGTGTGTGTGTGTGTGTTTTGCCTTTGGTGGGAACCAGTAGGTATTCCCGCCTAGGCTCCAGAGTGTCTGGGCAGGCAGGAAGTGGGGGAGGAGTCTTCCACCCCACCGTCCTTTGTCCGCCAGAGTGCCTGAATAGATCTAGCTCCCACAGGGGGTCTGGCTGTCCTGACTGGACAGTCAAACGCCCCTTTCTGTAAAATGCTGAGAGAGATTGTAGGGGAGTGTCTGCTGGAACTGTATGAAAGGTGAGGCTTCTGGAGTGTAAAGCACGGGGACCACAGGAAACAGAAGTAACCGAAGAAGAAGATGATCAGAGACGTCTGCATATCCTGTGCAAGACCGTGAAATGACCACTGCTGTCCTGACCCTGTTTTCTATGCGACAGAGGAGCCCCGAAGAGGACAACTCCTTCCCCTTGGCTGGTGGGAACAACGAGTCCCAAGACGAACTTTGAAACAACCCATCTCCTGAGGTACTAGGAGCTTCCAGAGCTGCGGAACCCCAATACCAGGAGACATATGATATGATATGGTATTTGTAACGCGCCTATACACAAGTGTTTCAAGGCGCGACGAGGCAGGGAGGGGGGTACAAGGGGAGACAGAAAACGATCCTACTAGGCCAGGCGTCATTCAGATCGCGCAAGTGCAGGGGTAGGGGAGGGGAAAAGTGCAAGGGGAAGGGGAGGGGGGGAAGTGCAGTACAAGGTAAGAGGCGTACGTAATAAATAAATAAATAGGGCCAGCTGGTGGCAAGTGTGAGGTAAGTGCAGAACAAGTGCTGGGGGAGGGGGGGCTGTAGGGATACAGAGACAGACCCGCAGTGCAAAGGGGTTCCAGGGCATCAGTGCAAGTGGAGAGTGGCAGGGCCCAGGACCGAGGCCGTTTAGAGTGGTCCAATTGCAGGATCAGTGCAGCTTCAGTGAAAATTAATTAGCCGCTCAGCAGGGGAGAGGGAGAGGGAAAGCAGAAGCAAAGAGGAAGGTTTTGAGGTGCTTCCGGAACCGAAGATGGTTCTCCTCAAGTTTCAGGGAGGCAGGAAGGCTGTTCCAGAGGGAGGCCCCTGCCGCGGAGAGAGATCTACCCCCAGCTCGTTGCTTCGAGAAGCGGCTAACCCTGAGGGAGTTGGAGGCGGATGAGCGAAGGGCTCGGGAAGGAAGATATTTGGGAAGAGAGAGTTGAAGGTATTTAGGACCCAGGCCCCAGAAGGCCTTGTGGACAATGCAGAGGGTTTTGAACTTTATCCTCGCAGCCACTGGGAGCCAGTGTAGAGATTTCAGTCCTGGAGAGATACAGTCCCTGGGCTTGAGGCCAAGGACAAGTCTCGCAGTTCTGTTCTGGATGAGTTGCAGAGGGCGGAGAGTGGAGGCAGGCAGATTAAGATAGAGGCTGTTACAGTAGTCCAGCTTCGAGAGAACCAGGGCTCGGGAGACAGTGAGCTTCTGGGGGAAGGAGAGGAAGGGAAGAATACCTCTGAGGAGGTGCAGCTGGTAGTGTGACCTCTTGGCGACGTCAGAAATATGAGGAGAGAAGGAGAGTGTGGAGTCGAAGATGACCCCAAGGTTTTTTGCCTTGCAGGTAGGAGCAGGGAGGGGGCCAAGGGAGGCAGGCCAGAGAGCTACAGGGAAGGAGGGAGTGGGAGTACCGATGAGTAGAATCTCAGTCTTACTGGCATTAAGGCAGAGGTCATTGGCGGCACACCATTCTTGGATAGCAGACAGACAGTCAGAGATGGGGGAAGGAGAGGGGGAGGCTGAGGGTAGCCTGAAAATGAGCTGGGTATCGTCCGCATAGCACTGGAAATTAGGGCAGAGAGCGGCGGTGCGGTGGGCAAGGAGTGCCAGATACTGGTTGAACAGCCAGGGAGAGAGATTAGATCCCTGGGGGACACCACAGGTGGAGAAAAAGATGTCGGAGAGGAAGGACCCCAGTTGGACCTGGGAGGGTCGATTTGAAAGGAAAGAGGTCAACCACGCCAGAGCCTGACCAGTGATACCCAGGTTTTCCCGGAGACGGTTGAGCAGGATGGCATGGTTGACAGTGTCAAAGGCAGAGGAGAGATCGAGCAGAATGAGAACACACGGAGTGTTGGAATCAAGGTTCAAGAGCAGGTCTTCACGGATGTTCAGGAGAGCAGTTTCCGTGCTTCTGGCAGCTCTGAAGCCAGATTGATGGTCATGAAGACTACCAACAGATTCAGCATGGAGGTTAAGCTGGGAGATGGCCAGTTTCTCCAGGAGCTTGCCCAGGAAGGGAGTGATGGAGATAGGGCGATAGTTAGCCGGGCAGGAGGGGTCGGAAGAGGGTTTCTTGAGAAGAGGGTGCACAGGGAGTGCTTGAGGGGGGAAGGGAAGACTCCAGAGGCGAAGGAGTGGTTGCAAAAGTCAGCCAGGGCAGGAGCCAGGGAGTCGATGTGGTCCTTGATAGTTTTGGAGGAACAGGGGTGAACCTGTTTAGACGAGACTTTCATAGATCGGACTTGTCTGGAAACCTCGTCAGCAGAGAAAGGTGGAAAGGCAGAGAAAGAGGGAGGAGGGGTGACCGCAGAAGGGCCAGAGGAAGGGCCGGGTAGGGAGGGAGGGAGGTGAAAGGAGGAGAGCGAGGACAGGATGTCCTGAGTTTTAGAGATGAAGTGAGAGGCCAGTGCAGTGCAGAGGGCCTGGGAGGGGACAGGAGAGGTAGAGACTGCAACAGGGTTGGCCAGCTCCTTGCAGATTTTAAAGAGTTCGGCGGAGTTGTTTGATGCCGCAGAGATGCGGGCTTGGATAAGTGCTCTCTTCTTGGTGAGAACGGAGAGCCGGTACTGCCTTTGGAGCAGGCGGCAGGCCAGTTTGTCAGAGGATGAACATGAAGCACGCCATTTCCTCTCTGCAACCCTGCACTTGCGTTTTAGGGTGGCGAGATCCGAGTCGTACCAGGAGTTACATTTGGCTTTGGGCTTCAGGCGGATTCTCATGACGGGGTCAAGGAAATCAAGAGTAACAGATATAGCAGAGTGGAGCATGGAGAGGGCTGTGTCAGGGTGGGAGTCAGCCGAAGGGGCAGGGGGGGGCGAGAAGGTAGCAGCGAAAGCCTCAACTGACACACGCTTCATGGGTCGGATGACCGAGAAGGTGGGTGGCAGTGATGAGGGTGGCTTTACCTGTGGGGTAGGCAGGGTGAGGTGGGAGGATAGGAGAAAGTGATCACTCCAGGAGAGAAGAGTGGAGAGAGGGACGGAGAGGGGAAGGTCAGAAGAGATCAGAGCATCAAGAGTGTTCCCAGCAGAGTGAGTAGGCCCAGACGGGAGAATAGAGAGTGAGAGAGAGTCGCAGAGGTCACGAAAGAGACCAGTGGGGGGGCAGGAGGCATCAAGGTGGATGTTAAAGTCGCCAAGAAAGAGGAGTTGAGTGGTTGAGGACAGGAGTGCGGAGGAGAGGTCAGCCCACTCAGAGAGGAAGGAGGAAATTTGACCAGGTGGCCGATAGATAGTAGCAACGGTAAGGGAATGGCTAGGAGAGAGAGAGAGTCGGCAGACAAGGCATTCAAAAGAGGAGTAGGTCTGCGTAGGAGTGACAGTGGCAGGAAGATAAGGGCAACACCACCCCCTGCACGGTTGGGCCTGGGCACGGAGAGGATCTTGTATCCGTCAGGTAGGAGTGTGTCAAAGCTGGTGGCAGAGCTGGATGTGAACCATGTCTCAGTGAGACAAAGGACGTCGAGGTCTAGTTCCTCAAGAAGGTGACAGATATTGGAGGAGTGCTTGATGGCAGAGCGAGTGTTTAGTGTGGCAATGTGGAGAAGGCTGCCATCCTTGAAGAACTTCCGGGGAGGGGTACAGATCAGAGGTACTCCCTGCGGAGGTATTGAAGAAGGAGGTGAAGAAGAAGGAGCACGAGCACGAGGTGAAGAAGGAGCACGAGAGGGGGCAGGGAGGGAGGGTAGAGGCAAGGTAGCCAAGGATAGAGGAGGGGGGACAGCAGGAGAGGAGAGGAAGTTGATGAGGAGTGGGAAGCGTCTATCGAAGAGGTGAAGGTTGGCCTGAGGGCCTTGGACCAAGACGGTCCCGTTAGCGTAGACATTAATGATGGCCTTAGAGGAGCGGAAGGGGGCCAAGAGGACATCCCAACGGGTGCCACCATTAATGGGAGAGGAGGAGAAAGGAGAGAGCACAGAGACCATATGAAGGGTCCATAGGTCAGGCGAAGGCACGAAAAAGAGGATGTCAGTGAGAGTTTCCTTAGAGCAGGCAATTAGTGTAGGTGTCAGCGATAGGGAGGCCTGGGTTGGAGACCAGGATGTCCTTTGTAAACTTTTTCCTACCAGATTTAGTGAGGAGAGCAGGATAGTCAATGGAGAAGCAGTTAGAGAAGATAGGCGAGACGGAGAGCACCATGGAGTAAGGAGGGAGGGAGGTGGGGGGGGGAGACAGACGAAACGAGAGCACGCAGACCGGAAGTGAGCGGCAAGCACAGGTTACCACAATTAGAGCAAGCCAACAGTAATGCGTATTAGGTACCGGGCCACCTAAGTTTGAGAATCCTGCGAGGGGAGAAAAGCACCCTAGTATAACACAAATCAGAGCAAACAGTAATGCGTATTAGGTACCAGGCCACCTAAGTTTGAGAATCCTGCGAGGGGAGAAAAAAAAGCACCATAGTATACCAAAACTATGAATACAGTGAGGCAAGGCCCCATGTGGATGTAACCAGGAGAAGGAGGGGTGGGCCGGGGAACGGAGAACAGGTGGAACTGGCGCCTGGCGTCCCCTGCGGACACCTGCAGACACACAGGGAGCCGCACTGTAGGAGTCGCCCTTGGCCTGGGGCCCTTAGCCGCGGGGGCTGCCGGGCAGAGGGCTGCCCAGGAGGGGGGAGGTTATAGGCAGAGGGAGAGGAGGGGGGGGGGGTTGGGCGGGCAGGGAGGCGGGGAGGGAGAGGAAGAACCAGGAAGTGGGAGCAGGAGCAGGCAACAAACACCGCGCTAGGAGCGCGAACAACAATTCAACTTTTTATTTTTTTAAAATAAAATAAAAAAAAAAAAACAGAACTAAACACTCACGGAGGCCCAGGCAGGGCTTCCAGGCCTGCTGATCCCCTCAGGCCACCGGCGACCGCTCTCCACGCTGAGCTGGGGAAAAGAAGCGAGCGTGGGGAACGGCCGCCGAGTAGGCCAGAGGGGAGGCAGGCACACAACCAATCAGAGGGGGGGGTGGGCGGGCAGGGAGGCGGGGAGGGAGAGGAAGAACCAGGAAGTGGGAGGGGGGAGCAGGAGCAGGCAACAAACACCGCGCTAGGAGCGCGAACAACAATTCAACTTTTTTTTTAAAAAAAAAAAAAACAGAACTAAACACTCACGGAGGCCCAGGCAGGGCTTCCAGGCCTGCTGATCCCCTCAGGCCACCGGCGACCGCTCTTCACGCTGCCCATTTCGAATGCATCGTCTTGGAAAGGCCGAACCCGTCCAAATCTGTGCTGAGCCGTCAGGACACTCCAGAGATCCGATTCAACTAGCCCAGACCCCCTCACCAGAGTGTGGGACTACAGTAAGTGAAAAAGATTGACCGGACGATCCGTGTCCTTTGTTGGTGCTGCTGAAAAGGCACCAAAACCGCAGAGTAAACCAAGAAGTTTCTGAAAGTCGTGGTACAGGTCCTCCCTCGAGACTGCTGGTTGGGGACACGTCCATTGTCCTGCCTTCCGTCACCAGATCAAGGAATCCGGAAATCGGGTCCTGAGCTGCCACATCGCGGAGGACTTTTCTATATGTGTTTGCAGAGTAAATGCAATTACTGATAATACGATAACCTTGCCTTTTCCCTTTCTAACGTTGCTTCAAATGTAACCACGAACAAACACGAAAGTGAAAGTGCCCTTTGAAGCGTATTATCTAGTATTCCTAAGTGTTCTACGGTAAACGTCTGAAGTATTTAAAGTGATTCTGATGTAAATATAATAAATATATATCTTTTATATTATATGTGTAAGTGCTTCTTTGTTGTGCCTGTCTAACTAAGATTCAGAGTACTTACCTACAGCTCACATATTCCTCATAAGATAAGCCTGATTGCGCTGCCACACTACCAATGTCCTGAGCTAGTACAGACTGATACTAAGAGTTGGGGGATCTACAAACCACTGGGATAGCTTACTAAAGTCTTACTGCCAGTAGGACTTTGGGAAATCTCCCCTAACATCCACCACTTGTGTGGTGTCAGGGTCCGGCTTGACTGAATTCCACAGGAGCTGATGCTGGCCCCACAGACCCTCACCAGGAGTTCACCTCTCAACCCTTAAATATAAGCTGAGCTGAAAACCCCAAGAAAGGGAAAGGGGAATTTGGAGAAAATAACAACGGAGACACTGCAGCCCTTCAACCGTCTGGTAGGCTCTGGTATCTGTGGTAAACAAATACACCTGGTTACTTATATGATAAGAAAACTTCTTTTCTAAAATTATTCTAAATAAACTCTAAACTCTTTACCTCTTAAACCTCAGTAAAAGACTTAGAGGTTAGTAATCTTTGTGGAATATCTTGTAAATATATCTTGTGTTGTGCATATAGTTCAAGCCAATCAAGTCTCTTTAGAATCCTAAAGTGATGGCCTTTGCAACATCTTTTCAGAACTAGATATTCTTCTTGCTTCAAAGTTCTTTTAACCTTATGTAGTTTTCAATGCTTTCATAAATTGCAGTCTTTCTCTGAAAGTATTGAATTCCATTTGCATAAATTACTTTAAATAATATTCTTTAACTTCCTGGAATACTGCTTTCTTTCTGCGTGTGAATTGTTTCCTTATTTACACAAAGAACGTATAGTTTCTTCCTTAATAAGCGTGTGCGATAAACACGTGAAATCAGAAGACATGAAGAATTGTCCTCGCGTTTAAAATACACACGCGATTCTTTACAAAACCTGCGCGCGTGACAAAATACGTAAACGCGATAAAAAATAACACGCGCTGGTTAAAATGGACTCGCGCTCTATCGCAAACCAACACGCGCTTTCTCATGAGACGTCTTTCACGTAAAAAATGTACACGCGCTAAAATTCACTCGCGCAATTCTTTTGGGCACGCGCTCTATCGCAAAACCACACGCGCTCTCTCAGGAAACGTATTTCACGTTAAAAATGTACACGCGCGCTTTCAAAAACACGTAAACGACGACTTGCGAGCTCGCGCACACATTAAACAGTCTTGAAGAACATTACACGCAGTTAATAAACTTTAAACTCCTATGCACTATCTTCAAGCTTGTTTTCCTTATAATAACTTTAACTGTCTCTTTTCTCAAATGAATTTGAAACTGGTTAACTCTTTAAGTTTTCTTATAAAAGAAAATGAAAGTTCACTGTGACAATCTTAAAATCTTTAAAAGAATGATCCCACCTGATGACTTCTTGTTCAAACTGGATCAGCAAACGATATTCTTACTTCTTTGGTAGATTTTCTGAGCTCTGAAAAGGCCTTACTTAAGGAGCTTAACTAATGTACAACCAGCCACTGAATTTCTCTGGATGAAAGGCAGTTTAGAATCTTGCTCATCTCCCAAGAATCAAACCCATTGTCCTCTCCACCAATCAGGCAAACCAAACATATCATTGTTCCTTTAACCAATCAGATTAAGTTTCTTTTGCTCCATCTTGACTTGGGCAAGCACAATGTTAATTCTATGTACAAACTCTTCCTGTTACTAACCCAGCCAGTTCTGAAAGCCCAACTAACCCAGCCAGCTCTGAAGGCACAATGTTAATCTTGTTACTGTTACTAACCCAGCCAATCCTGACAGTACCCCCCTCTTCAAAGCCCTGTCCCAGGGCCTGGCTTAGCAGGGAACCTTTTGTGAAACTGTTTTATCAATTGAGGGGCATGTTCATCTACTTGATCCTCCCAAGATCTTTCCTCAGGACCGTATCCCTTCCAGTCAATAAGATACTGCAAGGTACCTCTAACAATCCTGGAATCTAAGATTTTCTTAACTTCAAACTCTTCGTCATTTTCCTCTGTGTAAACTGCTGGTGGAAGTTTTCCCAATCTAGTTCCTGACACACAAGGTTTCACTAAGCTGACATGAAATGTAGGGTGACTTTTGATACTTGCGGGTAATTTCAGTTTGATTTCTACGGGATTTATTATTCTTTCTATTTCAAATGGACCAATAAATCTCGGACTAAATTTAGTTCTTCCCTTTAAACGTAGGTTTTTTGTGGACAGCCAAACTTTTTGACCCACCTGATAATGTGGTGCTTTACGACGTTTCTTATCAGCAAATGTCTTAAATCTTAGCTTACTTTTTTCCAAAGTTTCTTTAGCTTTCACTAAACCATCTCTAATACAAGTCAATCGCTGCTCAACCTCTGGATTGGAATACTCAGATGGCAACACTTCTTTCAAAAATCGTGGGTGGAAACCATAATTGCTAAAAAATGGAGAATACTTAGTAGAATCCTTGACAGAATTGTTATAACTAAACTCTGCTAGCCAAAGAAGATCTACCCAACTTCCTCTTTCTTGCCAAAAAGCTCTAATATATTTTTCCAACTCCTGATTTACTCGCTCTGTTTGGCCGTTGGTCTGTGGATGATAACTTGAAGAAAGCTTTACCTCAATTCCCAACTCTGTACAGAAAGCTCGCCAAAACTTAGAAATGAACTGAGACCCTCGATCTGATACAATTTGTGTTGGTAGACCATGTAATCGTACCACTTCTTGCAAAAAACTTTTTGCCAGATTCCTTGCAGAAGACTCTCCTTTCATGGGAATGAAATGCCCAGCTTTAGTTAGTAAATCCACAACTACTAATACTGTAGTGTAACTTTGATCTTTAGGAAGATCTACAATATAATCCATAGAGATTGTAAACCAAGGACTAGGGGGTACTGGTAACGGATTTAATAACCCAGATGGTTTTCCTCCTCCTGACTTTACTCGAGCACAGACTTCACATGTTTTCACATAGTCTTCAATATCTTTTTTCATTTCTTTCCACCAAAACTTTCTTTCAACCAGTTCAATAGTCTTACGAATTCCAGGGTGACCCACCAACTTGGATTCATGACATTCTTGCATAATTTCCTTTTGCAGTTCCTTGCTTGGAAGGTAAATTTTAGAATGGACACATGGAAATCCTTCAATTAAATGTCTTCCAGAATCCTCCGCTAACCAAGATTGAATTTCATCTTCTGGTAATTCCTTTTGAATCTTTTTAAGAAGCTGATTCTCTTCCTTTGTAGTACTTAGAATAAATTTTTCTTCTGCAATCACTGGTTCTGGTAATAATTTATTTTCAACTTCTCCCGAAGATCCTTGTCGGGATAAAGCATCCGCTTTACCGTTTAACCGCCCAGGCTTGAATGTTATCACAAAATCGTATTCTGAAAAGAAAAGTGACCATCTAAGTTGTCGAGGTGATAGTGTTCGAGCAGATTTCAAAAACAGAAGATTTCTATGATCGGTTAAAACGGTTACTGTGAATCTTGCTCCTAACAGATAATGCCTCCATTCCTGAAATGCCCTCTTGATTGCCAGGAGTTCTCTGTCAGTAATTGTGTAGTTCACTTCTGCTGGAAGCAATTGCTTAGATAGATAAGCCACAGGATGCAACTGTCCAGTTTCAGGATGCCGTTGAGAAAGCACTGCTCCAATTGCAACATTAGAAGATTCTGCCTCCACAAAAAATGGTTGTGAAGGATCTGGGTGTAATAAGATCGGTCCAGATGTAAAACAGTTCTGCAATGTTTTGAAAGCTTGATCCGCTTCATCTTTCCACTCAAATTTCATTCCTTTCTTCAATAATTTGGTGATAGGAGCAACAGTTTGAGAGAAATTTTTAATGAATCTCCTGTAAAAGTTTGCAAAGCCCAGGAAGCCTTGGATATCTTTAACACAAGATGGAGTTGGCCACTGTTCAACTGCCTTAATTTTCTTCATATCCATTTCCAAACCTTTGGGAGAAATCATAAAACCTAAAAATTCCACTTCCATGGTATGAAATTGGCTCTTTTCTAACTTAGCAAATAGTTTATTCTCCCTTAGTCGCTGTAACACTTTCTTTACATGTTCTACATGTTGCAGTAGATCCTTAGAATAAATGAGAATGTCATCTATGTATACTACTACAAAGATGTCAATAGAATCTCTTAATACCTCATTTATAAAAAATTGAAAGGCCGCGGGAGCGTTACACAATCCGAATGGCATTACTTGATATTCGAAAAGACCAAATTTTGTTCTAAATGCCGTTTTCCATTCATCACCTTGACGTACTCGCACCAAATGATATGCACCACGAAGATCTAGTTTGGTAAATACTGAGGCTCCTTGAATCTGGTCTAACATTACTGATATTAAGGGCAGAGGATATCTGTTTTTAATTGTTATCTTATTTAATGCCCTATAATCTATGCATGTTCGTAAAGTGCCTTCCTTTTTGGGAACAAAAAATAGTGGAGAAGCTGCTGGCGATTGAGAGTGCCTGATGAACCCCTTATTCAAATTTTCTTGGATGTAATCTTTCAAATGTTGATTCTCTTTTTCTGTTAAGGCATAGATGCGACTGCAAGGAATGTGGGCCCCTGGTTCTAAATCAATTTTACAGTCATACTCTCTATGAGGAGGTAATTCATTAGCTTCCTTTTCACTAAACACATCATTGAAATCATGGTAACACTTTGGTAATTCTCCCATTACAGCCCCTATAGAATGTACTATAGTTCCCAAATTCACCAAACCTTCCACTACTTCTGAACAATTACCACTAGAAACATTTTCCTGAACTACTTCTTTACAACAATTTGTAACACAAAAAGCAGAATCCAATTTCACCACTCTTCTTCCCCAATCAATCTGAGGGTTATGATACGTCAGCCAAGGCATTCCCAAAATTATTTTCAACTGTGGAGTGTCAATTAATTCAAACACAATTTCCTCCCAGTGTCCTCCAATTTCCATTTCCAATGGGATTGTTTCGTGTGTAATTAAACCTGCCAATCCTGACATGTGGTTGCTTTCTCGATGTTACATTTTACACGTTACCCTGACTGATAATCATTTATGAGGTGAAGTTGTTCGATTCTGGGGAGTAGTTCTGTAGCAACTACTTTTCCCAAGATTTTGCTAATAAACGGGAGATTCATAATGGGTCGGTAGTTGGCCCGGGCAGCATCTAGGGTTGTTCTTTTCAAAAGAGGTTATATGAAACCAGTCTTGAGGGTGTCTGGGAATGACCCTTCTATGAGGGAAGCATTAACCCAGGGGAGAGAGAGGAGAGAATTCGGTCCAGAGAGGCAGCGTGCGTGCTGAGGTGCAGTGGGCGCTAATGCTATGGGAGGTTGATTCGATGGTCTCTCGGATTTTGTCTATTTTTTCGATAAAGATAATGTGTTGATACCGTCAAATTTTTCCTGTGTTGCTGGTTGTCGGTTGAGGGTTTGGTTCAATGCTTTCTTACTTCAAAGAAGGCTTTCCTCCTATTAGAGGCTTCCGCAATGGCGATGGAATTGTAAGCAGCTTTGGTGATATGGAGAATAGCTGTGCTATAAGGAGAGTAGCAGAAAAAATACATATATATATACATATATATATTGTATATATTTGGAGTAGGTAATACTGAAAAGATTAATTAATGTAAAGCCTTAATCAGGTTGTGAGGAGCAGGAGGTGTTCCAAAGCCAAGATGGTGGAGGAGCATCTGGTCACTGATTGGATAGACCCTAACATGGGACTGATTGCCAACATTCTAAACTGCCTTTCATCAGTGATTCCAGGCAGAGAGGACCCGTTTGGTGTTTCACTGTAACCTAGGGCAGTCAGGAATCTAGCAATTACAAGTTTAGCAGCAGGAGCAATTTGGTGTACTTTCGTGGGACAGTTGGAGAAATGTGGGGGGAGTGCAGCGATTCTCCGTCTAAAATATTTAAATACGTACATATAGAAAATCACCCGTTCCCAATTCTACCTGAAGTCAATGCTGCTCGTACAAGATGCGTATTTTATGATGAAAAGACCGAACGCTATTGTGTTCAGTGGCTACAAGCAAATAACCGTGTGATTCTCGTGAAGCGCTGATAAACTCACAGTGAACATGAGCAGCGTTATTTGTCTGAATGAACGGATTATAATGTTTATTGCATGCGCACAGTCATGACGCTATTGCGTGGTGCAGGGACAATAATCCGACTCTCTGAGTCTCATTGTGCTTTCCATGAAAAGAACATTTTCTTCAGGCACGCCTTAGGGGTATGTGAAGTTCAGGCATAGTTAATGTGAAAATATTACACTTCTCACCGTTGGGACAGTACTGCCACTTCTCACAGAGGCTTCTACACATTTTATGGGGAAGAACTGATCCAGCCTACTGGACAGCTTAACTTTTAATGGCACTTCTCAATAGGGCTGCTATACTTCAATAGGAAATGACCAACACTACCCCGCAGGGAATTGCATACTCTTGATGCCACCGAAGCAGCACTTCCACCCACCACAGCTGCTTTATTTTTAATGGCACAGTTTGTGTACTTCTCAGCCACTCTGCTTTACATTTGAACAGCTTTGGCCAGAGTTTCACACTGAAGAAGTGAGTATGTGATCAGGGGTCTGCAGCCCACACACATGCAAGGGATTCCCATGCTCCCACTGGTGGGATTTGCACCAAATTAGTGAAATTGTGCTCCAAGGTAGGAGTCTTTGCTCTGAGGTTTGACACACTCACAGGACAGACTGGCATTTCGTTCTCCCATCCTACTTGTGTTGCTCTGCCTTTTGAGGGCTACTACAACCTGGATGATTATAGAGGGGTGGAGTAGGGGCAGTGTGGCCTACTGGAATGCAACTGGAAGGCTTAAACCTCCTTCTTACTTGACTTTAGCATATGCAGTACATGCTAGCCAATGTTTCCACTGTTCTGCGCCCCACCCCCCTCGCACCAAGTTGGCGACTACGTGCAAATGCGGTCATATAACTGCCGGTGATGTCACTTCCTGTGATTGGGCACCTATGGGAAAATCATAAGTCAGCTCCCCTGAGTTCAGCAACTCCTCAGAATTCAGAAGAATAGGTTATCACAGGTTGCTGCAGAGAGCTTGGAGGTTGGTGAGGTCACTAGGGTTACAGTTTTTGCACCACCATTTCTTTATGGCTCTGTTTGAGTGATTTGGAAGCGAACACAGAGGTATACCAATGGGTGGATGGTTTTGTCTTAGCGTGGCTTGTATTTAGGGGGGCATGAGTGTCCACCAGATTTATAGTTGAGTTGTTAAATAATTCTAGGAGGCCCGAGGCTGTAACGCTCACCTGAATCCCTCGGAGGCGCGGGTCTGGTCTGGGCGTTCTCCGAACCTTCCAGAGTCACTCGCAGGTCTTTGGCACCACCCTGGAAGGGCCCCCTCCTTACTGTGATCTTAATCCGGAGAGTGAGATGTCTGCGGGCAGAGAGGAAACAGGGGTTAACGTCTGCCTGACGGGGTTTCGGCCCTTTCCCCTTCCTGACACTCCTACGACTCCCCTAGGCCGCACGTGCTCACCTTAGGTAAGTAAATGCGGCGCTCTCCATCCTGCGTCTGTGCAGGGGCGCTGTAGCCAGTTACTTCACTGGACGATAGTTCAGCCTTTTATTGCGGAGGTAGAGTCCAGAAGGCAAGACCGTCGTTAGCTGCACGAACGGTAAGTGCCTTATTTGAGTTTTTTATTGTCCTTTCAGAATCTTGCCTCTTTGCAGGTCCGGTATGTTGATCCGGTAAGTGGAAAAGTCCGGAGTTTTTTGCAGGCAAGCAAAAGGTTCATCTGAAGTTAAATGCACTTTTAAATGTCTTTTTCCCCTTTTCTTTCAGGTCGCGGTGCAACCGGCGATGAAGACTGATGCCGAAGGATCGTGCCGGAGGACCACTTGAGGCACGTGAGTAGAAATGGAGTCCTGAGCTCTAATAATGTCCTTCTTGTATTTTACAGGTGCGGACAAATGGCGCAGAACGGAGCTCGCGGAGACCGTGGCACAGGTAAGCAGATATCATGGAGTTATCGCTAACCTGTATTCTTTGTTGTTGGAGATGGCTGGAGAACGAAGAATCGCGACACGGGGCCTTGGAAGGCGCCGACGGGTGGTAAGAGCAGCTCTGGTATTCTCTCGTGCTACTCTAATGTTCTCGTTTTCCTTTTCAGATGTCACGGAAGGCTGGAGCTGGATTTCAGGAAGGTAAGTTGAAGATTGTCCTGTTTTCAGGTGCAGAAGAAGAAGATCAGCTGGAGCCGACACGGTGAGCGTCCTGCTGCTATTGCAGAATAACGCGAAGCACGTGAAACCAATCGGGTGTGGTTTAAATAGCCTTCAGTAGTGCTTAGGCATCTTCTTCCACAGCCTCCAGAGGTAAGAAAAGAGTTCCAGTATGTGGTTCTTGGGAGTGGTGCTGGCCCCACCCAGCAGTTAAAGTAGTCCCAGCAGGATTGGATGAAGAGTTCATCCTGCAGGTAGGAAGGCAGCATGGTCTGCAGCAGGTAAGTCCACCCAAGCACCAATACCTTTTATATGAGTCCGGCGCTTCCAGTGCCGGGACTGGGTCCCTTTATGAGCATGAGCCTGGCGCCACTGGCGCCAGGACAAGGTCCAAAAGGCCCCTACGGGGGCCGGCTGGTGCCTGGAATGAGGATCATGACCCTGCTTCCAAGGATGTTGGGCTAGGTCTGACACCTTGGGGCCAGTGGTCATGACAGCACCCCCCCCTCAAGGCCCCTCCCAAATTGGTCTTCCACGGAGGCTTTGGTTTGTTGGGGAAGGTCCGATGAAATTTTCTGATTAGACGAGGAGCATGGACATTTTCTGAAGGTTCCCAAGATCTCTCCTGGGGGCCATACCCTTTCCAATCAATCAGGTAATACAGTTTTGACTTGAAAAATTTAGAATCCAAGATGTTCTGAACCTCGTATTCGGTTTCTCCGTCTACTTGGATTGGCTCTGGAGGTTTAGTCAGACGGGTTCCGGGTTGCATAGGTTTCAGGAGTGAAACATGGAATACAGGGTGTATTTTCATCCGAGTGGGCAATTCTAATTTAACTGCCACAGGATTTATCACAGCCGTGATCGCGTAGGGTCCTAAGTACTTTGGGTTAAAGGTGCGTGGTCCTTTTAGAGATAGATGTTTAGTAGACAGCCAGACTTGGTCTCTTACTTGGTACTGAGGGGCCTCTTTCCGATGTTGATCAGCACCTTTCTTATAAGATTCTTTGGCTCGTTGAAGGTGTGCGATGGCTTCCTTAAATGTTTGAGTTATGGTCGCATGAAGATGGTCCACAGCGGGTGTTCCTAGATCTTGAGGCGGATCTAAATTAGAGGTCCGAGGATGAACCCCATACAACAGGAAGAAAGGGGTTTTACCTGTTCCGGTATGTATTGAGTTGTTGTACGCATATTCAGCAATCCAAAGAATGTCCCTCCAAGTACCCTCTGATTGTTGTAACATGCAACGAAGATACTGTTCCAGAGTTTGGTTAGTCCTCTCAGTCTGTCCGTCAGTTTGAGGGTGGTGGCTGGTAGAGAGTCGCACGTCAATTTGTGCAAGACGACAACAACTCCTCCAGAAATGGGAAATGAATTGGCTCCCTCGATCAGAGATTAGGACTGAAGGAAACCTGTGCAAGCGAACAATGTTTTCAAGGAATTCTCGGGCTAGAATGGAAGCTGTGGGTAATCCTTTCAGTGGAACAAAATGAGCCATCTTTGAAAAAAGATCGACAATTACTAGAATTGTATTATATCCGGAACAAGGGGGTAAATCCGTGATAAAATCCATTGAGAGGGTGTGCCAAGGGCACGGTGGAATGTCTATCGGATGCAGTAGCCCGGCTGGTTTTTCTCTCTGGCTCTTGTTTTATGCACAAATGCCGCATGAGGCCACAAAGTCTTTGATATCCTTTCTCCAGGACGGCCACCAGAAATGTCTTTTAATTTTTTTGGAGGTTTTGGCTACACCCGGATGTCCCTCTATTAAGGAATCATGATAGCAGGTGATAACCTGTTTCTGTAAGTCATCACACGGTAAATAAAGTCTGCCTTGGAAGTATAATAGATCTTGTTCTATCGTAAAATCCTTTCCTTTCTGCAGCCAAGTCAAGGAATCTTAGGGAGTTATTACTTGCTTGATCTTCTTTTTTATGTCGTCAAGAGACATTGTGTTGATGACTTCCAAAATCTTTTGTTCGGGGATTATGGGTACTGGTTCTGGATTAGCTGCGAGTTCGTTAACACCTATTCGTGAAAGGGCATCCGCTTTTCCGTTTTTGACGCCCGGCCGAAACGTTATCACAAAATCATATTCCGCGAAAAATAAAGCCCAACGGAGTTGTCTTGAAGATTGGGCCTTGGCTGACTTCAAATATTGGAGATTACGATGATCAGTAATTACAGTGACAGTGTGCCGGGCTCCTAGGAGATAATGCCGCCAGGCCTTAAAGGCGGACTTGATTGCCAGAAGTTCCTTGTCCGTGATTGTGTAATTGATTTCCGGGGTCGAAAATTTGCAGGACCAAAACGCCACAAGGTGTAATTGGTGTGTTTCAGCATCTCTTTGTGACAAAACTGCCCCCATTGCAAGGCTAGATGCGTCGGTCTCGACGATGTAAGGAAGGTCTGGACGAGGATGTTTCAGGACTGGAGCAGAAATAAATTTGGCTTTCAAATCTTGGAAGGCTTGTTCGGCCTCTGGAGTCCACTCGAATTTTTTGTTCTTTTTTAGGAGAGCCGTGATAGGTTGGACTATTCGAGAGAATTCGGGGATAAACCTTCGGTAAAAATTAGCGAAGCCCAACATGCTCTGTACTCCTTTTACCGAAGTCGGAGACGGCCATTTGGTGATAGTATCCACTTTTCTTGTGTCCATGTGAACACCGTTGGGTGATAAAATGAACCCCAAAAATTCGACTTCCTTTACATGAAAGGTACACTTTTCCAATTTAGCAAATAAACGATGGTGGCGAAGCCTCTGCAAAACTGCGGTGACATGTCGCGGGTGTTCAGCTTCTGGGGAGGAGTATACCAAGATGTCATCAATGTAGACGACTACACAAACATCAATAAGCTCTCGGAGAACGTCATTCATAAAGAACTGGAAGGCGGCTGGTGCATTACATAGTCCAAAAGGCATTACTTGATACTCGAATAATCCGTATTTTGTGCGAAAGGCCGTCTTCCATTCGTCCCCCTCCCGGATTCGTACCAAGTGGTAGGCTCCTCTGAGATCTAGTTTTGTGTAAATGCAGGCACCCTTTACTTGGTCCAATAGTTCGGGAATCAGAGGCAGCGGGTACCTGTTTTTGACTGCAATCTGGTTCAGGGCGCGATAATCTATACACGTTCTCAGGTCACCTTCCTTTTTCGGGACGAAGAACAAAGCTGAAGAAGCTGGAGATTTTGAGGGACAAATAAATCCGTTAGCCAGGTACTGGTCCAAGTATTGTCTGAGGTGAAGATTTTCTGGCTCAGTAAGAGCATATATTCTACTGCACGGTGGAGTGGATCCGGGTATCAGGTCTATCTGGCAGTCGTATGACCTGTGCGGAGGCAAGGTGTTGCCTGATCTTTCTGGAAGACATCACTAAACTCTTGATATTCAGGAGGCAATTGGAGGTTCTCGGAAGCGATGGCTGCCAGCCTGATGTCGGGCCGAGAATAACAAGTTTGGGCGCACTCTGGAAACCGGATTACCTTGGCTCGCCAGTCGATCTGAGGATTGTGTTTTTCCAACCAAGGAACTCCTAGAATTACTTGAAACTGCGGGGCCTTGATTACATCAAACACGATTCCTTCCCGATGTCCATCCTGGCAGAGCAGCGTCACTTCCACGGTGGTGTGAGAGACTGGTCCGGAAACTATTTCTGTACCATCCACTGTAGTGATTACATCTTTTACCAATTTAGGACACAAAGGAAGATTCATCCTAGCTGCCATATCGTGATCCACGTAGTTACCGATTGATCCGCTATCAATGAATGCCTTAATAGCATGCATACGATCTGGTTGGTCGGGGCTTATGAGGACCATAGGCAGTACGAAATGCGAGGTCAAGGAACTGGTTTTTACGCTCGGCAAGCGGACCTCTACGCTTGCCTGGCGAGGTCGTTTCCCGATTCTTGTTGTTTTGCATCCTTTTCGGAAGCTCCCAAGGCTTTCTTGACCGGTTTCACTGAACAATCTCGAAGGAAGTGTCCAGACTTCCCACAGTAGAGGCATAGCTGTAACTGTCTTCGCCTTTCTCGTTCCTTTTGAGTTAAATGTCCTTTCACAATGCCTATCTGCATGGGTTCCACGGAATCATTTCCTTTAGCAGGGTTTTGAGTCTTTGAGAACGCCCTGGTTTCAAATCTGGAGCGATCGGCCTTTCTATTCTGTAGTTGATACTCTAATTGAACTACTAAGTCGATATAATCGGAGCACTCTTGCGGAGGATTTACCACCTGTGCTAAGACATCTTTAAGTTCTCCACGTAGCCCCCTGTGGAAAAGCGTGATCCTCTTGTCTTCAGGCCACCTGGTTTCAACCACCAGTCTGTTAAAAGATGCTATGTACGCCAGGAGATCTTGGTTACCTTGTCTTAGCGATAGGAGTTCATTGTCCAAGGCCTGCCCTTGTGAATGCTGTGCGAACAACTTTTCCATACTGGCCTGAAAGTCTTGGAAGTTTTGGAGGATCGGATCATCCTGTGTCACTAAAGGAATGGACCAATCAGCCGCATTGCCACTAAGATAAGAAAGTACGAACGCTACTTTAGCTTGGTCAGTTGGGAATGCAGCGGGTCTACACAAAAAGTGCAAGCGGCATTGGTTGATGAATACTGCGTAGCGTCTAGGATCACCTGAGAAACGTTCTGGTGGAGCCAGGGGCACGTTCCCTGGCAGATTAATCTGCACCGGATTGCTTGAGGTTGTATGTGGATAATTCCCTCCCGAGGTAGGCAAAGGTGCTTGCCCAGCTTGAATTTGTAGCAATTGCCTGGCCAGGTCGTCCGCTCGCTCTTTGGAAACGATCAATTCCCTTCGTAAGGCATTTGTTTCTTGACGAGATGCATGTACCTCGGCCCTCAGCTCCCCAAGCAATTGGGCCAATTGGTCTGTATCCGAGGTTTCCATTGCGCCTGGGTGGGATATTTGTGGTAGGCTTTGCGTTCTGTAACGCTCGCCTGAATCCCTCGGAGGCGCGGGTCTGGTCTGGGCATTCTCCGAACCTTCCAGAGTCTCTCGCAGGTCTTTGGCACCACCCTGGAAGGGCCCCCTCCTTACTGTGATTTTAATCCGGAGAGTGAGATGTCTGCGGGCAGAGAGGAAACAGGGGTTAACGTCTGCCTGACGGGGTTTCGGCCCTTTCCCCTTCCTGACACTCCTACGACTCCCCTAGGCCGCACGTGCTCACCTTAGGTAAGTAAATGCGGCGCTCTCCATCCTGCGTCTGTGCAGGGGCGCTGTAGCCAGTTACTTCACTGGACGATAGTTCAGCCTTTTATTGCGGAGGTAGAGTCCAGAAGGCAAGACCGTCGTTAGCTGCACGAACGGTAAGTGCCTTATTTGAGTCTTTTATTGTCCTTTCAGAATCTTGCCTCTTTGCAGGTCCGGTATGTTGATCCGGTAAGTGGAAAAGTCCGGAGTTTTTTGCAGGCAAGCAAAAGGTTCATCTGAAGTTAAATGCACTTTTAAATGTCCTTTTCCCCTTTTCTTTCAGGTCGCGGTGCAACCGGGGATGAAGACTGATGCCGAAGGATCGTGCCGGAGGACCACTTGAGGCACGTGAGTAGAAATGGAGTCCTGAGCTCTAATAATGTCCTTCTTGTATTTTACAGGTGCGGACAAATGGCGCAGAACGGAGCTCGCGGAGACCGTGGCACAGGTAAGCAGATATCATGGAGTTATCGCTAACCTGTATTCTTTGTTGTTGCAGATGGCTGGAGAACGAAGAATCGCGGCACAGGGCCTTGGAAGGCGCCGACGGGTGGTAAGAGCAGCTCTGGTATTCTCTCGTGCTACTCTAATGTTCTCGTTTTCCTTTTCAGATGTCACGGAAGGCTGGAGCTGGATTTCAGGAAGGTAAGTTGAAGATTGTCCTGTTTTCAGGTGCAGAAGAAGAAGATCAGCTGGAGCCGACACGGTGAGCGTCCTGCAGGTTGGCGTCCCATATCCACTCCTAATGTTGATTTTGCTACTCAATCTTATAATGATGGTAGGGCAGAACCTTTCTAACTCCAGAAAACATACCACTGATTTATTTGCATGTAAAAATGTAGCTTTGTTCCCCTTGCGGTCCTCAAATTTTTTCAAGAGCTCAATCTATTTAAATAGTTACTTGTCCCTTTATATTCTTTTTTTGTGTGATAAATCACAGAAATTCACACATGGAAAGCCATGCAAAGATGTCAAAGCTGAATGTGTTTTGGGTCCTTCCTGTTATTATTTTTAAGTACTTGCCTGAAATATAGATATTTTCTGACACATTAATTAATATTAAAGAGCATATTTTTTTATTAATATACTGTACTGGCTTACATTTATTGTGTGCATCTCCGTAACATGCTGTACCATCTACGAATCTTCTCCCCACTTAAGAGCGACCCAAGAATACTCTGTCAAGTTACCAATGTGAGAGTTTGGACTACCTTGGTGGAAAAGCCTTGCATAGCATTAGAGTTGGTCTTCTTGAGACCCCTCACCAGAGGACATCACATACAAAATCTGCCCTTACAAAGCTGCCTTTTAGTACTAGCCCTCAAACATCCTAAGTGTGAAGCAGATTGCTCTGTCACACCTACCGGAATAGTCAGAAATACCTCAAGGGGAACCAGTCTAACACTACTGGTTGCTATTAACAAGCCATCACGAGAGAACTTGTAGAAAATCTACCCAACATTCAGGATTCTCGTTCTAGAGGGCATATGGTCTTCCTTTGGTTCTCAAAACAAAAAATGGTTGCAAGGATTTAGCACCAAGCAGCTTTTTGGTTAAACTCAGTCACAGGGCTATAGCATCCAGTTGCTTCTTGGCGCAAACTCAGAGTCTCGTGGAAATAGCACCAACCACCTCTTTTCTCAGGTTACAGCCTCAATGATACAGGGCCAAACTGCTTCTTTTCCCATTCCATCTTCACAAGGCTATAGCTCGCAACTCACAATTTGTAATCCAGCCAAGATGATAACGTAAGATCCACTTTTTCCTGATCACGGATTATAGTGGCCCTGTTCACTGAGAAGATGCCCTTCTCACTCTCTAGAACGTGACATAGTGTCTTTCTCGTTCTCTTGTATTAATGTACATGGTGCACACTTCACTTTCTCAATAGGGGCCATTGGTCCCTTCTCACTCCTTCTTGCTAAGGGGTATGGTGTCCCTCCAACTCTCTCCACACTGTTCTGTCTTACTTTCTCTAAAAGGGAATATGGTACCCTTCCCACCTGCACCCAGCATTTCATCCTTTAGGTAATCAAGTGCTTCCAGTGCCTGGGAACTCTCCTTAATGTATAGTACAGTTGTTGGATCAACCTCCACAGAGGGCAGCCAACTGCAGAGAGCTTTCTTCAGTACACAGTAAAAATAACCCTGCAAAAATTAATAGAATAGAAATAATTTCAATGAATAAAGGTAAAAAGGAAAAATGGAAATAAAACAACTTTAAAGGTTCATAAAACAATCATTAGGAAAGAAAAAAGGAAAAACACTCCTGGATGGGTCAATATTGTTTATACCAGGTAAGAAGAGGGAAGTATGTTGAAATAGTGGTTGGGGTGTGTGGGATTTTCCACCTTCAATGCTGGAAATAGTCAGGTGCAGATAATAGAGTTATGGGGTTAGTTGTGGATGATATGGTATGGTTCCCCTAGTACTGCTAAACCAATAAGTGATCAAAAACACATTTCTTTTAAAAAATAATACATAATTGCACAGAATTTGTCTTTTTAGAAAAAACTTAAATACTACATTTACTCTCCTATTTTAAAATGTCTTTACTGTTTCTGTTTTACATTTGTTTCAATGTTTCAATGTATAATTAGATATTTTTTACTCTCACTTTTACTGCTTTCTTTTCAATCCTAGTTGTTATTCCAGGGATAGTACAACACAAAACCCTTTCTTTCAAGAGGTCTATGGTCCTGTCTCAGGCCCACACCTATTGCCTATGGGACCCGGCTCTCTCACCCATCTCTGTGTTGCTCCGCTTACCATTGGCCCTGGTGTTATCTCCCCTTTATGGGCTCTTGGGATTGGTAACAATGGCCTGCAAGCTCAGAATGGCAGTTTTGTTTCTTCTTTGCACTCCTCTCCATATCTGGATCCAGTCTCACTGTTCAAAGTACGGATACCGCCTGCCTCGAAGATAGGGTCCGACAGAGTACCTCCTCCTCCTCCAGTACCTTTTTAGTGAAAGACTGGGTTGGCTTGCTTTGGCATCCCTCACTCCGTTTTGTGCGGTCTTTAAGTGGCAGGTTACAAAAACCACTGCCAAAGCCAACAAGGCCACTGGGGAATATTTTATCTTCCTGTGACAAGGTGACCATAAAGCACAGGCTTCATCCGGCACTCTAGGTCTGGGATCAGAGCTCACAACACCTGAATCAGGACACAGCCATATGGATGCACTGTAGCACATG
Organism: Ambystoma mexicanum; assembly: GCF_040938575.1. NCBI lineage: Eukaryota > Metazoa > Chordata > Amphibia > Caudata > Ambystomatidae > Ambystoma > Ambystoma mexicanum. Next base: position 100,872,964 of record NC_090923.1, on the reverse strand, counting down.
CCCGGGAGGATAGCTCAGCAGCAACGTGCTTGCCTTGGAAACAAGATGACACGAATCAACACAGGTTTGAACCCCGGGTCCGCGCTTAAAAAACCGCTGGGTATTAAGCGCGTTATAAATACGCAACTAAGAGACATATTCCTGTAACAGCGCCTCGATGCCCCCGGGCTGTGAGAGCTCTTTAAAAATGCAAATTAAATAAATACAGCCTCGAGGTAATTCATGATTCTGGCGAGGGTCTGGTATGCTGGCTTTCCTGGGCTGCAGAGCCCTTCTCACATTGGGACGGAGTCAGAGCCCTCACTTCGTCACATCGGCTTCCGGGCATTTTAAATGAAACCAGATGACTCAATTAATGTAGTGGATGTAATTTGTCCTTCCTGGAGGATGGTCTGAGCCTGGGCCCTTGTTTCTTCTGGCAACATGTTAATGAATTGTTGCATCTGATCTAATTTTGGGCTGTCTTAGCATTGCAAGTGCACTGTTGCATTTGCGTTGTGTATGCTACACAACCTACACAGCGTGTTTGCAACCAATGGTGTGAATGTGCCTGCTCTACTTGTCTTTATGGACCACGCATGGGGACTCAGCACTGAGCACTGTCTTCTGGCTGTAGACGCGATCAATGAATTGGTGGCCCTTGTCAAAAACTGGCACATCTTGCCAAGGCAGGGGCTTCTATGATATGCTTAATCTGCGTATTCAAATAAGAATAAGTCATAAATGGAATGGAGTGTGAAATTGGCTTAGGCAGGTCAAGTGCTGCAATGGGGAAGTCCTTGTCTTTCTGCGTTTTTATTTTAAACTGTGTAATAGCTCTTCTCATGCCCATTTAGTACATGGTCTGCTCGTTATTACCTATTCAGGACGTTAGTGGCTACTTATCGTCTGCTGAAGCCCTATTATAAACATCCCAGTCAATTTCCACTTCATCCTGCTGCACTCCTCTTCCTCACGGAGGTCCTCATTCTCACCCTGCATTGTGGGGCTTACACGCCTGCATCGTTTGGATTTTACAGTGAACCGTAGATTGCTATTAATCTTCACTAGCTCCTTAGCTGCTGTTTCTCTAGGAGAATGCCAACATTCTTTAAGTCTTCTTTATAAGGGGCTTTACATGTTTTGGAGCTGTCTTTCTGGGCAAATGTCTGTAACAGCTTCAGTGTCCGAGTGTAACCGTGTTGCAAGGTATTGATTTCTTCCTCAACTATTTACTTGGCGTCTTATGTGGAATCATGCACTTTCAGTGTCCTGTGTGTGTGCTTCAGCACCCTTCTCTTGATTTGTATATTGTTACCTTTAAGGCTATTGTTAGGAAAGGTTTTTCTTTTTGCAACTTTCCTTTCATTGACATCCCCGCATATTTGCTATGGTTTGAATCCTGTACTGGCTTTTGGAGATAAGTAGAAGAATTTCTTTACGTCCCTTGCCATTCTCACCTATTTCAGGGGCACATGTCGGCCCATGAAGTTACCCGTGCAGAGGGACCAGTCCCCTATGGGAGATTCCTGTATTGTTTTGATGTAGAAGTACTCTCTATGCCATGTGAGAAACCAGAAGGTGTCTCATCCACACTCCCCGTGGATCTGTCATCCAGGTGGCCAGGACACAGCCATTACTTTTGGATCCAGTTCCTGGGGGTGGACCAGTGCGTGAGTATTACCTGGGTGAGGGGTCTTTGAGGACTGGGAGTGGGACACCATATGGCGAGACGCAGTATCCCCTTCCCTGTAACATCAGGTAGGATATTTAGGAACTCAATCCCCACCCTCTTTTACAACACAAACCGTTTCTCACGGACAGCCCACTATGAGAGAAAACGGTATAACACCGAGCTGTATACCTGACGTGTTCCAATACAATGGTCAGGCAAGGTCAGGCAATTACTGACGATCACACACACCTGACTTCCATTACACTTCCCCACACGGATAAAAGGCGGAGCACAAGAGCACACTCCGAGCGAGGCAGAGCACACGAGGAAACAGCAGTTCCAAGATGGCAGTTTAACACAAGGAGAAAGATGGCAAAACAGAAGGGGGTTGCAAGGAGGGAGGTCCCCCTAACCTTTTCGACAAGGAACCGTTACTTTCATGAAACCTTGAGAAAAGAAAATGTAAGACCAGGAAACCCATCTGAAGAATCCTTTATTGTGTGTCAGAGGTACCCGGGGCTCTCCCACGTCGATAATGAAGGTCGGGAGAATCACCAGCTGCTGTGGTACTGTCCTTGGCTCCAACAACAAGGCAGCGTCAGTGAAATCAACACAGCCGGCAACATTGTATGGCATCCATCCATGCCAAGAAAAAGGACCCACAACCATGTGCGGGTGTGGGTGTGTGCAGTGCAGTGTTGCCAGATATGGAGGAGGTAGATCCTTTTCTGCCAATTGCCTGCCCTGCGATATTGTAGATCCACACTCCCTGTTTCTCTGCTTCCCTCGTTGTGTTCTGATTGCAAAGGGCTCTATTGCTTCCCCAAGTTAGGTCAGCGCTCAATAAATACAATAATAATAATAATAATGATGGGACTGTCTTGTGCCAATCCACATTCCAGAAAAGGCGATGTCCGTCGTTGAGCAGATGTAGGGCAAGAGGCTGTCTATGGTGCAATGTATTTCTATTGATGGGCTGGGGCAAACCACAGAGCAAATTTGGAGGTGTGTGCTGCGTAGCCCGATATGGGAGATGGAACTGTCTTGTCCCAATCCACATTCCAACTAGAGGGATATATGCTGGTGGGCAGATATGGGGAACAAGGGTCTCCATGACTGGACAGATATTGCAGGTGCAGATTGTTACCATTGGTGGGCTGCCACAGTGCAAATTTGGGATAAAAGTAGGAGGTGCTGCAGGCACTCTCTAGAACGCGGACTAATACCAAAATCTCAAAGAAGAAAAGCACCATTCTGAATGCCTAGAGGACTGCCACAGAGGACAACCAGCATTGCCAAAACCAAGTTTTGTGAAGCTCTGCTTCTCCTGCAACGTTCCAAGGTTGTTGCTTCGACCCTTGGGCTGGTGGAGCCAACCTGTTCAGACCCTGCACAAGGAGCATGCTGGCAGAAGCTGTTGGATGTGTCCTGGGACCATCTTGTGGTCTGTTCAGCTTTGCAGAAAGGCCTTTCCAGTGTATTGGTCGCTGTCTCAAGTTGGAGCTTGGGACTCTGCAGTTCATTGACGTCTGGCCTAAGACCATCCCTTCCTACTGTAGCTGCTCTCCTGCATGAAGAGGGGCCTTCTTGGATAGGTGTCTTCTTTGCTACCCCATGTCTCACCTGCCCTCTCCTGGTGACCTTTGCTACTGGCCCTCTCAGACATGTCCTGGAGGCCTCCTCATCGTGGGACCTGCTGTAGCTGCTGTCCTGGAGTGCCTGGACTATCCTGCTAGAAGAACTTTGGAACCATTCCATCGGAGCGTGGAACTGCCATCTAGCAAGAAACAATTTTGATGCCAACTTCTGCCATGGCATCCGTGAGTGCTCGACCTTCTGCAACTGGACCAATGACAGAAGTAAATGACCCCATCAATTCTAAGTACCCAAGGTGTGGTCACCCAGAGAACCGGATTTTAGGGAGCAATCCTGCATACTTCTTTTCCCGCTCTCTTCCCGCCCTAGGGATTGCATAAATGTAAGTCCTCCCCTAACTCTCCCTTGCCTCGTCATGATTGGTGGAGTTCTGGTCAATGAATGGGATCCTCCCAGGGGAACCCTTAGTGTGGTGGGAATGTGAATGTACCCCATAATCCTATTTACATACCAACAAACAGCCAAAGTGTTTTGTATCTGGAAGTTGTGATGAACCAGAAGAAGGACTCGGACAATTGACTGACATTTTTCAAGGGTGTTTATTGAAAATAAATAAAACTCCTAACTTGCTGCATGTCTATGAGGGAAGTTCCTAAAAACTAAAACTAACAGTGTTCGTCAAAAGACAACAGTCGCAAGTTCAAATCCTATCCAACTATTCTGGCCCTACTTCTTTGGGAAAAAGAGAGGCTGAAGCAATGGCCTCTATCTTAGGCGTTGGCCTGGCCCAATCACTGGGGTAGCTCATCAATAGGTTCAAGTTCGACAAAAGATACAATAGTTTGCAGCTTTCCTGTAGACTTTACTGGTTTAAAAGAAGGTTGCTTCTGTATGGTTCCCCCTTTTTCAGGAAACAAGGGTTTCTTTTTCTGAACCTCTCCAGGTTCCCTTTAACACAGTTTTCATTACAACAATTTTGCGGCTCTTAAACGCCCACAATTAACGTAATTCACATATGGCGTTTTCTCACTCGGGTTTCTTAGGGTCCTGTTACCTTTTCAGCCCACCCAGCCTTGATTCCAAGTGTTCGTGCCACTCTCGTTCTGATTCACATGGGCGCTTACCTGCTCAGATTTCTTAGGTACCCCCAACTTTGTTGGCTCTCTCACTCTTAATTCAAAGTCTTAGTATTTCTCTCATTTCTATTTACAGGGCCCGCTTGCTCGCCCCGGTTTCTCAAGTTCACGTAACCTCATCGGCTCTCCCAGCCTTACTTCAAAGGGTTTGTATCCCTCTCAGGGAAGGTTCTCTGTGTAGCGTTTGTATCCCTGTTGCTGCTGGGCTGCGCAAGGAATATCCTTTGGGCGTATCCTTCGCCTCTCTCTGATCACACCCTCATACATTCTGACCTGCCTCTCCCCAAGCCACTCTGGTCACAACACTCTCTTGGTCTGACCTCTCTCCTATCTTTCTACCTGGTCTCCTCGGCCCTCTGACTGCACCTCCTCCAGCCCTGCCAACCTCGTTCACGAACATCCGTCCGATGACACAAGTGTTAGCTGCTGGCTTTGCATCCACCCTCATCCCCTTTTCTCCCCCCACCACTGACTCTACTTCTGACTCTGCTCTCAGCAACCTTCAGCTGGCCATTACTAACACTCTGGACACTCTTGCCCCAGTCATGAGGATCCGCCTGAAACCTGCCTCTAAGCATAATACCTGGTACGACTCCGAACTTACAGCCCTGAAACGCAAGTAAAGAGCTGCGGAACGGAAGTGGCAAACCTCAGGCGCATCCTCTGATAAACTGGCCTGTCTGCTCTAAAGGCAATACAGACTCTGCATAGTAGGTTTGTCTTTATCTCCAGTGTATATATTATTTTTCAATCCCATGTTCCCACCTTGTTGCCATGTGGGCACTTTCACAAATTACTTGTTGTATAAGCGCCTAATGAATACACAATAAACAAAATAAATAGAGTTTGGGGTTCTGAGCTCTCCTCAGCGATCGGTTCTCGACAGAGATTGCAGGGCCCCTGGTCCACCATAGCTTCTCCATGGAAGCGCCTCCAGAGGAAACAGGTACTTCCCAGTCTACGCCTCTTCCCTCGACCTTAGCTTTTCAGTCGAAAGGTCCATCAGCCTCCCGGCATCCGGCCAGCATTACGCTCGCTCTCCACGTTACCGCGGGCTGCACGGTAACATCTCCTCTCCAGAGGACTGCATAGAAGTTCCCTCTCCATTCAGTTTCTCAAAGGTTTATGTACGTCATCACGACGGAAAAGGGCGTGTCCTTCTTTGATTCAGCATTGCCTGGAACCAAACAAAAGGAAGAATGCCACTAGTTGGTGAAGTCATAATAGGAGTAATAAGAGTTTACCCAAGTCCAACGTAGACAGAAAACGTAGTCCGGACTGGGAGTTCCTCATCAGGCTGGGAGTACTTGTCCCTGAGAGGGGAGGCACTTCCAGTGAGGTCCCACTTATCCAGACGACTTGGGAGGGGCTTGAAGAGCAGGCTCACCTCCCTAGCCTCACAGGGGGTGGCTCCTGCAGAGATGGGACAAATTGAACAGATTTGTCACATACGCCTCCCATTAAATGATATGATATGATATGGCATTTGTAATGCGCCTATACACAAGTGTTTCAAGGCGCGACGAGGCAGGGAGGGGGGAACAAGGGGAGACAGACAACGATCCTACTAGGCCAGGTGTCATTCAGATTGCGCAAGTGCATGGGTAGGGGGGACGGGAAAAGTGCAAGGGGGAAAGGGAGAGGGGAAAGAGCAGTACAGGGTTAGTAATGAACAAGATAAATAATAAGGGCCTGCTGGTGGCAAGTGCAAGATAAGTGCAGACAAGTGCTGGGAAGGGGGGCTGTAGGGATACAGAGACAGTCCCGCAGTGCAGCGGGTGCCAGGAAGGCAGTGCAGGGGAGTGGCTGGGCCAAGGACCGAAATTGGTGAGTGGCCCAGTTGCTGATTCAGTACAGTTTCAGTGATTTAGCAGGGGAGAGGGAGAGAGAAAGCAGAAGCAAAGAGGAAGGTTTTGAGGTGCTTCCAGAACCGGAGATGGTTCTCCTCAAGTTTCAGGGAGGCAGGAAGGCTGTTCCAGAGGGAGGCCCCAGCTGCGGAGTTAGATCTCCCCCCAACTCGTTGCTTGGAGAAGCGGCTGACCCGGAGGGAGTTGGAGGCGGAAGAGCGAAGTGCTCGAGAAGGAAGATATTTAGGAAGGGAGAGTTGAAGGTAATTTGGCCCCAGAAGGCCTTGTGGACAATGCAGAGGGTTTTGAACTTAATCCCCGCAGCCACAGGGAGTCAGTGTAGCGATTTCAGTCGTGGAGAGATACGGTCCCTGGGCTTGAGGCCAAGGACAAGTCTCGCAGTCCTGTTCTGGATGAGTTGCAGAGGGCGGAGAGTAGAGGCAGGCAGATTTAGATAGAGGCTGTTACAGTAGTCCAGCTTCGAGAGAACCAGGGCTCTGGAGACAGTGAGCTTCTGGGGGAAGGAGAGGAAAGGAAGGATACCTCTGAGGAGGTGCAGCTGGTAGTGTGACTTCTTAGAAACGTTAGAAATGCGAGGAGAGAAGGAGAGTATGGAGTCGAAGATGAACCTTAGGTTTTTTTGCCTTGCAGGTAGGAGCAGGAAGAGGGCCAAGAGAGGCCGGCCAGAGAGCTGCAGGGAAGGAGGGAGTGGGTGTGCTGATGAGTAGAATCTCGGTCTTACTGGCATTAAGGCAGATGTCGTTGGCGGCACACCATTCCTGGATAGCAGAAAGACAGTCAGAGATGAGGGAAGGAGAAGAGGAGGCCGAGGGGAGCCTGAAAATGAGCTGGGTATCATTCCCATAGCACTGAAAGTTGGGGCAGAGAGCAGCGATGCGGTGGGCGAGAAGTGCCAGATACTGGTTGAACAGCCAGGGAGAGAGGTTAGAGCCCTGGGGGACACCACAGGTAGAGAAAAAGATGTCAGACAGGAAAGACCCTAGTTGGACCTGGGAGGGTCGATTTGAGAGGAAAGAGGTCTGCCAAGCCAGAGCCTGACCAGTGATACCCAGGTTATCACGGAGACGGTTGAGCAGGATGGTATGGTTGACAGTATCAAAGGCAGAAGAGAGATCAAGCAAAATGAGAACACATGGAATGTTAGAGTCAAGGTTCGAGAGTAGGTCCTCACGGATGTTCAGGAGAGCAGCTCTGAAGCCAGACTGATGGTCATGAAGGCTACCAACAGATTCAGCATGGAGATTAAGCTGGGAGATGGCAAGTTTCTCCAGGAGCTTGCCCAGGAAAGGAGTGATAGAGATAGGGCGATAGTTAGCTGGGCAGGACGGGTCGGAAGAGGGTTTCTTAAGAAGGGGGTGCACAAGGGAGTGCTTGAGAGGGGATGGGAAGAATCCAGAGGCGAAGGAGTGATTGCAGAATTCAGCAAGGGCAGGAGCCAAGGAGTCGATGTGGTCCTTAATTGTTTGGAGGAGCAGGGGTGGAACTGTGTTGACGAGACTTTCATAGATCGGACTTGTCTCGAAACCTCATCAGCAGAAAAAAGGGGAAAGGCAGAGAAGGAGAGAGGAGGGGTGGCTGCAGAAGGGCCAGAGGATGGGCAGGGAATAGAGGGGGGGGGTGATGGGAGGAGAGTGAGGACAGGATGTCCTGAGTTTTTGAAATGAAGTGAGAGGCCAATGCCGTACAGAGGGCCTGGGAGGGGACAGGAGAGGTAGAGACTGCAGCAGGGTTGGCCAGCTCCTTGCAGATTTTAAAGAGTTCAGCCGAATTGTTAGATGCCGCAGTGATGCGGGCTTGGATAAGGGCTCTCTTCTTGGTGAGAACGGAGAGCCGGTATTGCCTTTGGAGCAGGCGACAGGCCAGTTTGTCAGAGGATGAACATGAAGCACGCCATTTCCTCTCTGCCACCCTGCACAAGCGTTTAAGGGTGACGAGATCAGAGTCATACCAGGAGTTACATTTGGCTTTGGGCTTCAGGCGGATTCTCATAACAGGGGCAAGGATATCAAGAGTATCAGATATAGCAGAGTAGAGAGTGGAGAGGGCTGTGTCAGGGTGGGAGTCAGCCGAGGGGGGAAGAGGGAGCGAGAAGGTGGCAGCGAAAGCTTCAAATGACACACGCTTCATGGGTCGGATGACCGAGAAGGAAGATGGCAGTGATGAGGGTGGCTTTGCCTGTGGGGTAGGGAGGGTGAGGTGGGAGGAGAGGAGAAAGTGATCACTCCAGGAGAGAGGAGTGGAGAGAGGGACAGAGAGGGGAAGGTCAGAAGAGATCAGGGCATCAAGAGTGTGCCCAGCAGAATGGGTTGGCCCAGACGGGAGAATAGAGAGTGAGAGAGAGTCGCAGAGGTCGCGAAAGAGTCCAGAGGGGGGACTGGAGGTATCCAGGTGGATGTTGAAGTCTCCAAGAAAGAGGAGTTGAGTGGTTGAGCACAGGAGTGAGGAGGAGAGGTCCGCCCACTCGGAGAGGAAGAAGGAAATTTGACCAGGTGGCCGATAGATAGTAGCCACGGTAAAGGAATGGCTAGGAGAGAGAGTCGGCAGACAAGACATTCAAAAGAGGAGTAGGTCTGCGTGGGAATAGCAGTGGCAGGAATCCACTCAGGGAAGATAAGGGCCACACCTCCCCCAGCACGGTTGGGCCTGGGCACGGAGAGGATCTTGTAGCCGTCAGGTAGGAGTGTGTCAAAGCTGATGACAGAGCTGGCCGTGAACCATGTCTCAGTGAGACCGAGTACGTCAAGGTCCAGTTCCTCAAGAAGGCGGCAGATATCAGAGGAATGTTTGACAGCAGAGCGAGAGTTAAGAGTGGCAATGTGGAGAAGGTTGCCATCTTTGAAGGCCTTCTGGGGAGGGGTACAGATCAGAGGTACGCCTTGCGGAGGAGAAGAAGGAGCACGGGAGGGGGCAGAGAGGGAGGGTAGAGGCAAGGTAGCCGAGGACAGAGGAGGGGGGACAGCAGGAGAGAAAGGAAGTTGATGAGGCGCGGGAAGCGTCTATCAAAGAGTTGAAGGTTGGCCTGAGGGCCTTGGACCAAGACAGTCCCATTAGCGTAGACATTAATGATGACCTTAGAGGAGTGGAAGGAGGCCAAGAGGACGTCCCAGCGGGTGCCACCATTAATGGGAGAAGAGGAGAAAGGAGAGAACACAGAGACCATATGAAGGGTCCATAGGTCAGGTGAAGGCACGAAAAAGAGGATGTCAGTGAGAGTTTCCTTAGAGGAGGCACTGGTGTAGGTGTCAGCGATAGGGAGGCCTGGGTTGGAGACCAGGATGTCCTTTTTAAACTTTTTCCTACCAGATTTAGTGAGGAGACCAGGATAGTCAATGGAGAAGCAGTTAGAAAAGATAGGTGAGATAGAGCGCACCATGGGATAGGAGGGAGTGGGGGGGAGACAAGCACGAGCGTGCAGGAAGAGAGCAGCAAGCCCTAGTTTACCACAAATTCAGAACACAGTGAACACAGTAATGCATATCAGGTACCCAGTGGAGAGGCCACCTAAGTTTGAAAATCCTGCGAGGGGAGAAAAACCCTAGTTTACCACAGATTCAGAACACAGTGAACACAGTAATGCATATCAGGTACCCAGTGGAGAGGCCACCTAAGTTTGAAAATCCTGCGAGGGGAGAAAAACCCTAGTTTACCACCGATTCAGAACACAGTGAACACAGTAATGCATATCAGGTACCCAGTGGAGAGGCCACTTAAGTTTGAAAATCCTGCGAGGGGAGAAAAATGAGTGTCCCCCTTAATTTGGAAGCGGGAAACGACTTAGAAAGTCCACATTGCCTTGCTGTTTTCCTTTTTGATGTTCCAAAAGGGTTGGAAATCTAAAATCATCTTATGACTCAGAATTTGAATCTTTCCTCAGACTTATCTAGATCAGAGGAGAGTGATTGGTCACGACCCGGAACTCTCTTCCTGTCAAATAATATTGTAGATTTGCGTTTGCCCACTTGATGGCAAGGATTTCCAGTTCAATGGTGGCATAAGACTGTTCTCTAGGAAATAATTTCCGAGTCATGTACAATATGGGATGTTCCATGCCCTCGTATTCTAGTGATAGCCCGGGTCCTAATCCAACCTTGGAGGCATCGGTCTGTATGATGCTCTCCCAAGTAAAATCAAGCATTGTTAGTATCGGTTCCCGACACAAGCTTTGTTTCAGACTATCGAAGCTTCGCTGGTCCTCCCTTTCCCAGATAAGATTTTGAGGATGATAATTCTTCATCTTGTCGGTTAGGTTGGTGGTCAAGGTGGAATAGTTTGGTATACACCGTCCGAAATAGCCGGTCAACCTGAAGAAAGCTTGAAGGTCTGTCTTGGTTTTCGGAACAGGTGTTTCTTTCACCACTTTTACTTTCTCCACCTGAGATATCATCAGTTCATTTCCCACGAAGTAGCCCAGGTACTTGATAGGCGCCGGTCCAGATGAAGCTTCTTCGGGGTTAGCTGTTAAACCAGTTCTCCTGAGAGCACTTGCGAGCACAGAGATGGTGCATGTGTTCAGCCCGGTCTTACTATGAATTATAATATCGTCCAAGTATGCCCCACAGAAGCTAGCGTAGGGTCGGAGAAGCGCGTCTATTAACCCCTGGTAGGTAGCAGGAGCCCTGTGCAAAACAAAGGGAAAATCTTTGAATTGAAAAAGTCCCTGTGGGATGGAAAAAGCATTTTAGTCCTTTCGAGGGGTTTAGGGGTACCTGCCAGTATCATTTAGTTAAGTCTAAACTTGTCAATGAGTTTGTCAATGCATGGCATGGGGTAATAATCAAAACAAAAGAGACTGAGTTTAGCTTTTTCTTTTTGAAATCAATGCAGAACCCCCAACTCTTGTCCGGTTTCACCACTAACAATATGGTAGAGGACCACGGGCTCTCCGAGGCCTCAATGATGTTAGCCTAGAGCATTTCTTGAAGCACTGTCTCAATTATTTTTTTTTCTGGGATCCAGTATGGTTTTCAGTTTACTCAGTACAGGTACCGGTTGTTCTGAGAAGACCTCTAGAAATTGGTCTAGGAGATCATGAAGATCTTCTTGTTGGGAGTGTATTAAATGGCAAGGGACCAACTGGTGTTCTAGTTCCTGGCACTGGGTACAGTCATCTCCTCTATCGGGTCAACATTCCATTCTTATCGGGTTGCACTACTAAATAATTCAAGTGACACTTTTGCTCAAAAATGTTATCGAGAACGAACCGTTTTGAGATCATTTTGTTCTCAGAAGTGTGAAGGTGAATGAAGACCAATTACAAAAAGGAGAAAGATTGGGCTAGCGCTTGTCTGTCAGGTAGTGTCTTTTGATGTTGTTGGGCCCTGCCTAACTGTTGTTTTACAATTTCCCTGACAGAAGCAATATGAGATTTTAGCTTCTGAGCTGTTGAGAGATGGGTAGGGTGGCCTCTTCTCTCTCTTCCCACGTCCCTCAACATATCCAGCACCTCTTGAGGTTCTCGCCCACATAACAATTCAAAAGCAGAATACCCTAAAGACGCCTGAGTGGTTTTTCTTACCACAAAGAGCCCAGGGAATCATAACATCCAAATTCCTACCATTTGGCCCCTACTAATTTGTGGAGAATTTTTTTTAAGGTCTAGTTATACCTTTCCACAAGGCCATCTGTTTGGGGGTGGTACACAGAGCATGTAGGGTCTTGATATGTAACCTCTTTTAGTAGTGCATGATTTTTGACATAAAGGGTGTGCTTTGTTTGGTAAGGATTTCCTCTGGGAACATGGCTCGTGATCCAAAGGGAAATTGCTGTTTAAGGATCTGCTGGCTCATGTTATTCCTGAGAGGAAATACTTCCGGGTACTGAGTAGCATAATCCACAATCATGAGTATGAACTAATTTCTCAGTGTTGATGTTTGTAGGGGGCCCAATATATCCATTGCTATACAGGAAAAAGGGATTTCAATAATGGGAAGGGTTTTAATAGGGTGTGGGGAACTGGAGTGGCTGCCGCCTTTTGACAAACTTCACAGGTAGAAACATATGTTTTTACATCTGCGCATACACTTGGCCAGTAAAACTGGGATATGACCTGGTTCTGGGCCTTTCCTATCTCCTGAAGACAGCTGTCAAATAGAAATGGGCGCGTTCTAATACTATTTGGCTGTGGCTACGGGGATCACCAGTTGGGTTTGGTAAAGGTAAACTCCATTCACAGTTTCTCCAAGATTTATGGATGTCATCAGGACAGAAAAGGGTTTGTCCTTTTCTGGTTGTGGTGCTCCGACAAAATTCAGCATTGGCTGGAGCCAAATGGAAGAAGGAAATGTCACTGGTTGATGAAGTCATAATAGGAGAAACAACAGCTTTCCCTTTCCAAAGTCCCACGTAGGCAGACAATGTAGTCCGGACTAGGAGGTCCTCATCGGACTTTGAGTCCTTGTCCCTAAGAGGTGAGTCACTCCCAGTGAGGTCCCACTTGCCGAGAACGCTGGGGAGGGTCTCGCGGAGCAGGCTCACCTCCCTAGCCTCACAGGTGATGTATCCCCTCTGGAGAAAAGGGACAAATTGGCCATATTCATCACAAACTGTACTTACATGTTGGCTTTGTCAAAGCTTATTCTTGGGGTACCTTTAAAACTTCATACTCCCTACTCAGGTACTTACCTGGAACAGTCACTCATTTGGGGCAATAGGCCTTCTTAGCTCATAGGGAAGGACTGCTTAATCTATAGGGGCCTTAGATTTGTAAAAAAAAAAGAATATGTAGTACACACATGTTTAGTGATAATTGCTTGACTTTTACTTTACTTGCTCAGAGTTTGAAGGCCTAATAAATTAGTATATTTGTGTACTCTAGTATTGACTTATTTGAGTGTTCTGTGTGTAGTTATCTGTAACATTACATCACCCCAAGATCTCCTGAAGACTACCAGGAGACAAAACTTGCATTGATTGAGTTTGGCAATCATTACCGTTTCGACAATTAGGGGGTATATCAGAACCATCCCTCCGAGCTGGTTCTGAAAATCGATTTTAATAGCTATCTTGCAAGCATTTTCCAGATTCAGGATGCCTTTTGGCCCCATGTGCTCCAGTTCCATGCGCTTCCTGCGTATACTGTCAATCGCCATCATGTGCCCTTGGAAAGCTAAGTGGTTTGGCAGTATGTTGTCTGTTTTTTTAATGTTGCCTATTTGGGGTCAGTTTTTGCAGGCTTGTTTCACTACAGTCTTTAGGGTTGGCAGTGCTGATATCACTTTGATGTTGATTTTTTAGGGTTTATACTCATTTGCAAATCATGCATCTTTTCCAGGGCCTCAATGGAAAAAAAGAGTGCAACTTTGAGAGTGCACTTTATGAGTGGGGCCAGAGATTTTCATTTGATGGGAACTCATATGCCTAACCCCTCACTTTGGAGACTTGAAACAATCTATCTGGACTCTGCTTCCAACGCAATTTCGGCATCGGCACCTCTGCCTCATCGATCACAACCAATTGTGCGGAGGCTTCAGCTATATCTGCTTCCATGGCATATGCCGTTCTACTCTTGATTGTTTTATACAGGCCTGGCATTGACTCTCTTGGTAGTCTTGAAGAAGATCACAATTTTCGACCTTACACTTATCAATCTATGGCAACCTATACTCTTAGGGCACAACACATTTAAAAATTAGCAATATCAAATTTTAAAAAAGTGCATTCATTTTTTATTCTTATTCTGATACAACCTGCCCAGTTCGTCCCTGAGAATTCTGCTAGATTACTGCTGCTCATACTTGTACTTTCTCCTTTCCACTCCAAGTCCATGGCTGAATAAATGGTGGGAAAAAATCTCTTAAGGGCATAAACAACAAGCAGCACTGGGGTAGGATGTACATGCAAAACATGGATATTTCCAACCATAACTTTGTCTCTAGGCCTAATTTTGGTAAACTACCTGTAATGTTCAGGACCAACCGCAAACTGGTGGATTAGTCATATCATTTGAATCTAAAATGGAAATGCTACACATTTTAAATAATCTGGATATAGAGGCCTTCAATGCCTTATTCCCAGATCAGAGCCACCCAAGTTCATGAAGAGTTCTAAAAGATTAAACATTAAGATCCAATATATGTAGGATCTTGTCCCAATAAGAGGGGGTAAAACAGACACAAGGTAGAGAGACAACGTTCCTCATTCAGATGGAAGTCAGTCTGGCATGAACAATGTATGCGTATGAAGGATTGTGTACTGGGGAAAAACACTAAAAGGCTCATCTGCACAGAGGGCATGAAATTCATTCATATTCTCTTTTGTAAGTAACTGTAACCAGAAACACATTTTTCAGGAAACAAGTCTAACCACAACAGTGGGTTTAGAGGCTTATGGATGAAGCAAAACAACTCGGATGTGATGGCTTAGTTGGGCGAAGAAACCAATGGAGGCCATTTTGATGTCTGCTTACTACAATGTTGGAAAGAGAAAAGGAAGCTTCCGCTGAGTTCCCGTATGCACCTATAGCAAAGATGTGAAAGATTCTGCACTGCAGATTCAACTTAGCCCAAATTGAAGGAGCCAAGAGGAGAAACGAGCAGGAACCTAAGAAACTGGCCCATTACTTGGGCTGTGTGGGAGGTGTGAATGATAGGCTAGTTGCCTCAAGAAACACTAAGATGAAGCAAGTTGGAATTAACCGGGTTCCAGGATTCCAGGTCTAGTGATGGAAGGTATCGGTGGGGGGATAATGCTGTCTTAGGAGCTCATATTGGAGTTCCCCACATTACGATTGCAGGGACCCGTTACGTAGGTCTTCCCTGCCGAATTTTCGTGATTTGCATGCCAGAGTGCAAAAGGGGAGGCGCAAATGCTGGAGTATGCGTATGGCAGAGAGGACGAAGGTGGAGGAAACGTAACTTACGTTCAACCCCTCCTCTCCACCAAACAAATGAAAGAAAATATGGGGTTCTGTGAATTAAATGCCTAAAAGCCTTACGCAGGGCTTTTACGTATTTCATTTACAGCACTCCAAGTGCAAAATGATCTCCTTACCATTGGGATAAAAGATCTCTCGGAGAGGCAGGCGGATGTGACTTTGCGGAGACTTATGTCGATTGTGCAAGCAATACTTAATCAAGATCAATCTGGCAGTACAATTCTTAGCCTGTGAACCAACTTTGGTAGCTAATGGAGAGTGTGGAAGGCATTAAGGAAAGGGTGAGTGACTTGAGGAGGTAAGTGTTGCTCATTAAATTGATACCTTGTCCTGCCTACCTGATGAACAAAGGACACTTGCTGTTCTCTGAAGTGTATAAAAGGCCATTTGCAGGATCCCCAGGAACCGAAGTTCTGAATGACCTTTGGTGAACAAAAACTCTTCTTGAGAAGTGTGTGAACAAGTGCTGTCTGACAGTCTTGGATCGAGACAGTCAGTTGTTCAGCCTCCTCTGTTGATAGGGCAAAATCGAGCATTATATATTGTACAATGAAAAAACGACTGTTATTTAACAGAAGGACAATCATAGGAGGTAAACCTCAAAACCCTTTTTGTTTGATGCTAATAATCTAAGACAAAAAACTACTAGGAATTCCCCAATCAAAAACAAGTGGAACATTTGCCATGGATCAATATTATGACATGTGAACACTTTATTAGAAAAATATTATAGCCAGTCCATTCAAAATATGAACATCCTGCATCTTTGTGAGTAGAAAAGAAACTAGGAAAACTAGCCGATGTAGAGTAGAATAAGAAGCAATTGTGAATTAATCAAAGGAATTGTTTCAGGGTTCATAGGTGCATTGCACAGGTGCACGAGATTGGGAAGTGTTTTAGCAACCATTTTGGTCTGTCGAGGAAAAGGTGTAGGGGATGGGTACTAAGGTAGTCACTTAATTTAATACCCTTAACTCTGTATGTATGAAGACATCAGAAAACTTCCCAAGCCAAGATGGAGGAATTGGAACCTTGGAGGATTGATCTTAACTGCTGTAACATTCTAAACTGCCTTTCATCACAGGAGTAGTAGCAGCAACATCATAATGTATGAGCTCCTGAAGAAAACGTCTTAAAGAAAGAATCCTCAAAATATCAGAGTTGTTAGTAGGGGCTTGGGATAATGTTTAGTTAAAAGCAGTACATGTTTAATTTGAGTGCTTCCGTATAGCAGTATTGGGAAAGTACGTCGTTAGAGTTAAACAGCTTTTGTCCATTTTTAAATAGCGTCACGAAAAGAAAGTTCATTTTTTCTATATAACGTATACCAGTGTCCGGATCCTGTTTTGGAAACTAATCAAATCACACCTGGGGACCAATTCAGTTGGTGACGGTGCACTATATAAGTACCTTTAACATAACATAACATAACATAACTGCTGCATCAATGCCCATTGAGGAGGCTGGCGCAGTCATAATACGCGGTACATTGAGGAGTGAGCCGGGAGCGTTTCGAAATTTCAGTTGCCTCTGTTTGCCTGACCTGGGACACGCCAGGAAGTGCACGCGAACCAACACGGCGCTGACGAGATCTCGCGAGAGGAAGAGATCGAGGTCTGGCACGTCCAAGGAGAAGTGACATGCTCAGGGCATAAACAAAGTTAAACATAGAGAAAGACTCCATTGCGGAAGCAGCGGTTTAAAGAAAGAGCAGGAAAAGACTGAACATTAAGCTATATTGCTTATTCACCGAAAGGTTTAATTATAGGCAAAGTAAATAGGTAATGTTAGGAGACATCGTTTTCAATACGCTACACAGGACAGTGTATATACGTTTTAACAATATCAACTAGAAAGTAGAATAGTGAACGGCAGTTTCCATTTTCAAGAATTGGAAGAACTGACTAGTTATCTCGCCTTCATCTCATTCACATTTCCTCAAGGCACTAGCTGAGGAAGCACAGGCATTTTAAGGTGGAAGGTGGTATGTCACAGGTGTGAGAAGTCATTAGGAAGAGGGTCAACTCACGTTGTTTATCTTTTAACAGGTTGTTATAGCAAACAAAGAAGAAGCTGATCCTGCGTTTTTTTTATTTGATCCACTTCCCCCTTCCCTTCCGGGTGACCTGTTTAGGTGCGCCTCGAGGGGAGAGTACGGACCTGAATGAATGCATTTAGCTACCAAAATGGATATGTCTTTCTTAGCAAAAGGCTTCAATCTAAATCAGCTGGATAAACGCACAAGGCCCAAGAGAAAAGG
The DNA here is from genome assembly GCF_040938575.1 of Ambystoma mexicanum. Classification (NCBI taxonomy): domain Eukaryota; kingdom Metazoa; phylum Chordata; class Amphibia; order Caudata; family Ambystomatidae; genus Ambystoma; species Ambystoma mexicanum. The sequence continues at coordinate 100,855,578 of NC_090923.1, read as the reverse complement.
TTCCTTTGCTGCATAACCACCAACCAAATAATATGGATTGCCTTTCGGCCTACACAGGGTTAGGAGAAAATAAAGAGGATTAAATGGAATTAAATGCGGATTTCCTTTTTGTTTGATCAAAATACTGCTGACAAACTACACCTTCCTCTTCTTTGCTTGCTTATTTTAGTCTGAAGATGTTGTTTTGATTTGAAGTGCATTTTACCTTAGCTACTGATGATCAAGTGCTACAATATAGCCTATATATTTTGCAGTCATGTTCAATACTCTTTCTGTACACAATAAAGCCATGTAATTTCTTGAAAATTAGTTTATGTGCTGCTTAAAAATCTGCTTTATGAGCCACTGTTTAATTTGCTCAAACAGAGAACGCATTTGATCTATTATAAACGTAATTGGAGTAAATCATACAACTTTAATGCACTGATTATCTGGATGAAAATAGATTAAATGTGTTTGCTATTTGACGTAATAGTGAAAAATATGTAACAGTGGGCCTCTTTACGAGTGAGCCGGTCCGATAACAACGCTGGGAAGAATGCCGGCACGACCAGCTCTGGCATTGTTACCGGACTGGCTCACTCCAGGTCTGTCGGTAGGGGAAGTTGATTACCGTCATGCCGATCTTCCCAGGAGTTCAGGCCCCTACTGGCAGAGAAATCACTGAAGCACCGGCACTGCTAACAACGGCGCCAGTGCTTCAGTGGTTCCCGTTGCATTGAGTCCTATGGGTCTCCATGGGGGACTCCATGGAATGGGAACTTACTGCCGTTCCGGGGAACAAGGGAATATCGGGCGTTGGTAATGGTAAGGCGAGTCTGCCGGTAACCCGCCGGTAGCAACGGTGTGTTACTGGCAGACTCGTAATGATGCCCAGTGACTTTAACGTAGCATACAGTGAAGCAGATTGCTAATGTTAAGAGACCAGGGTAGGTGCTTCATAGCAAAAGCAGCAGCACTTGGTAATGGGTCTTCAGTTGCAATAACACCGTCATCAAGGAAGTGACTCCCATGCCATGGATTCAGACAACCAGGATGGCTCTCCAGCCCGGAATGCCAATGTCAGACCAGTGACCCTGGCAATCAGCTTTGTGCTCACAGCCCTTTCTCTAATGGGTGATGACTAAATGGAGCGCCTCTGCTTGATGTGCAGCAGTATGATCTGAAAGAAGACAATGGGGCTCATTCCAGGTTTGGCGTTGTGGGAAAAATGGGGCGGTAATACGCTTACTGCACCTTTTCCCGCACCATCAAACTACATGTTTGCTGGTGGGATCGCCGGATTTACCACCAGCTAAGTACAGGAGGTAAGTCAGGCACCCCACTAGTTAAAACTGCCTGTATTACCAGCACCGGAATTCCCCCCATCGATGGGAAAAACCATACCGTTGCCAGCACCTGTAATCTGCCGGATGTAGTTTGGTGGCAGGATACCACCAAACTTAGAATAAGACCCAAAGTCACTTACACCAGGCAAAAGAAGCACTCCAGCCTATAAGCACGTTGCCTCAGCTCGGGGGCGGCCCAATGACATGAGGAACCGGCCTACCCACCTTCCCAATAAGAACTTGCCTCCAGTGTCAGAGTGTCCAGGGATCAAACCTGCAGCCAACAATGACATCAGTGAAGAAGTTCCACGAGTCTGGAGGTGAAGTCTTAATATCTAGTTCCGGACTATTCCATGCAGTGCATTGCTTGGCAAATGAAATATTGTTTACCTCGTTGAAATGGGCGTCCTGCGTGGCAGTCAAGCCAAAGCCACGCTGCTTACTCTCGAACTCCATCAGGCGGGAGAGCAGGTGGTAGGCGATCTGAACATCATTGCCAAAGTAGAGCTCCATCTGGTCTGTGACAGCGCGCAGCCGGTGAGCCAGCTTCTTGGCCTCGATGGTGTTCAGCTCCGTCTCGTTCTTCTCCAGGCTCTCCAGCTTCAAGCAAGAGGACAAGCTGTTAGGCATTGTGTGCACTCTAATGTACATAACCACGGACGCGCCTGTGTTACATACACAACTCTAGCGATGATATTGGTTTGTATAACACAGATAATATAAACATGAAATAGACAGAATTCAACACATGCTTTGTAACTGATGAGGCTGTTAGCTCTCTAGCCCCTTACATGCATTCTACTTATTACAACTTCTGTGTTGCTATTAGCCCCAGATCTGTGTTGTACATGGTGGCTGTAGATATGAATCAATTAACCCTTCATTCTTCTGAGGTCGATACATCGAGTACCATTAAATTAGGCGATAGCAAAACATGTTATTTAAATTGCTATGAAAGAAAAAGGAATGTGGCAGCAAGCGCTAAATGAAGCCACATTGTTATGGTTTGAAGCAACACGCCCCGCCCCTTTATTTTTCAGAGCCCTGTTGTCCTAGCAGGCACCCAGCCTCTTGCCACTCCCAAGACTCACTTTCTTATCTCCAGCAGGACTTAGGTGCAGCCCACATAAAACCAGAGCTGCAGGGCCATGCACGCTTCATTGAATGACCTGGTAGGCTTTCTTGTACTGATATCCCAGGGCATCTGTCACCCAGGTGTCCTCAGCAAAGTATAGCGGCCAGTGGTCGCAGTGTACGAAAAGAAGTATGTTCCCTACTGGCCTGCACCTGCTCCCCACAAACTTTGTCACCACACCCCCTGCCACGCACAATACAAACCCCCAACCACATGCGCGCGCTTTTTAAGGGAATGTTCAGGTGCAAGTTTCAACTTCTTTCTATAGTTTTATTTTAAAACAAAACCATTCCGGAACGGTTTCTTTTTAAAATAAAAGTATGCGGAAAGTAAACCTTAATAAAGAAAAGAGGAGCACCGCTCCCATCCACTTTGACCACTGGTGGGTGCAGAGAAGTGCGCCTCTTCAGGCCTACTCAGACCCGGAAGTGGTGCTGCCTCCTTTCCACAAACACTATCCTGCCACTCCAGCCCATACTACCTCCCCAATCCCTGTGCGTGTCAGCAGCTGTAGCCAGTCGCACCCACATACCCACATAACCCAATACGGATCCCACTGACCCCTACACTCACAGCACTGCTAACGATACATGACACCCGAGGCGTTGCTGGGGGGGGGCTGAGGGGTCTATAGCCCTGGGTCTTTTGGTTGAAGCCCTGGATAGAAGATGAGGGGTTACAACTAAAAAGCTAGCTAGCCCTCAGTCCCAACAGTCCCGACATTAGCGTAGCCACGGATCTTTTCCAGACCTAGCAACAACCCTGCATGACACAACATGATGCAGTCACAGTAGGAGGCACAGGACTCACCCTTTGCCAAAAATGGTGGCTGTACTTTTTTAAGCACTGTTCATGTGACCTTTTCTTACTTGAGCCTTCTTCTACTTTCCTGGGTGGGGGAGGTCTTGATGGGGCTTTTGTCTTTGGTGGGCTTCCCTGGGAAAGTCCATCGAAGATTCTCTAAGTACCTGAAAGGACAGGAAGTGGGGGAGGTGACCAAAACTCACCTGGTCTTTGTTCTACAGTGTGCCTGCCACAAACCAGTCTGAACTGGGAGTCTGGCTGCCTCCCTGGGACAGCCCCGCCAGGTTTGCATAAAAGGCTTGTCTGGTGGGCTCAGCCAGTTTTCTTGAATGAAAGGTGAGGGTCCTGGAGCTGAACCTCAGAGTCGACCACTGGACTGGAGATCCAAAGAGGAATTCGTAAAAGGACATACCAGCAACTCCCAAGTGACCGCCAGAGCTGTTGAATGACTGTTGAAGACCCAGCCCCAAATTCCGAGCGACAGGGAAGATCTCTTGAATATGGTTTTCTCCCCTGGACTGGTGTACCACCTGCATTTTACTCCATCACACGAAGAGCTGTGACCCTCCCGGGCTGCAAACTCCCAATACCCTGGGACCTGTGCTATTTTTTGCGGTGCACCATCGTGTAAAGCACGGTTCCAGCTGAAACTTTGTGGGAATCCTTCTGAGCCTGCAGTGACACTTTTCCGCTCCTAGATCTCCTCTCAGCTGAGTCGTGGACCGAGAACCGAAGAGAAGTCTACCGGACTACAACCATCACTGACCTAAAGCCTGTGAACGGCTCCAATGCACCAGTGCTGGAAGATCATCTGCTCGAGTGCACCAGCCTTCTCCCTCCAAAGTTCCTTCTTCAGCCGCCCAAACCAAGAAACCCGAACAGGGGACAACTGTCGCCTCACCTTGGGAACCAGCCTGCTGCACCAAGTTCTTCATTGAAAAGGTACTGTTGCGAGCCTTGGTACTTACCTTGGTCTTGCTGAATTGTTATTGGGTTCTTGGAGGGCTGCAGTTAAGCTATTACTTGCACGGCCCTCCAGGGCATCTTGAGGCCCTTTGGTATGAACGACTCATTGGGCTCTAAATTACCAAACTAACCTGCAAACCTGAAGAAAACCTTTATAGACTCTACTCTGTCTGTGGCCTACCTGCCTCTTTCCTCCTCAGCCTTTGGTCACTGGACCCTCAGTGCCCCCCTGGACTCTGTGAGGCTCACCTAATATAGGGTTGGACTTTTAAAGATTGGTTAAGCAGGGGTTAATTGAAGTTGCATGAGTTGATCTAAAGTTTGCTTATTTGTTTCATTTGTTTCTCTCCCTTTTGTGTTGCTTAACTTTTGATTTAAAGTGTTTTACCTTTTATTCTGTGATATTATTATGTGACTAGTACTTATATGATGTATGTCTAAAGCCTAAGTGTAGAAAAAATAAATGACTCTTCTTTATATAACTGCTAGTGTCAGTATTTCCTTGAACTGACTGTATGCTCTAAGTACTGTGTGCTTCGCTACAGCCCTTATCCCTCCTAGACTAAGCCTGGCTGCTCAACCATTGTTACCAAACCGTTGGTTAGTTCAGGCTAAACCTAACAGGTATGTTACCTAAGGTGGGCTTTTCCAAGTGCTGTCACAGATGTGTGTAAAACTCAGTAACACTTAACTATGATAAAGAGTGTATATATTTTTCAGTATATGTGTGTGTAGTGTCTTATTTTGGCCATTCGATTAGGCCTCCCTGCCAGCGCATCCCCTCCTAACAGTGAAGCCTGACGGCTCAGCTACGATAGTAATTGAGAGATTTCTTCTAACTTAGTGGACACCCTGTTTACCACTTTGGATAGGTGTCTTTACATCCCTCACCAGACGGCTGTGGAAAAAACTCCCCAAAGTGTACATTCTCTCCTTCCTCAAACCCACCACATACATAGACAATGGGCCTCATTAGGACCCAGGCGGTAAGGGGTTTACGGCGGCGTAAACAGTGCCGACCCTTACCGCCTGATTCCGAGGTCCCTTAGCGCCATGGAGGATTTAACACCTGCTTTTAGCAGGTGTTAAAATCCATGGCCCTAAGGGACCTTGTTGATAATTACGCCACCGTAATTTACGGTGGCGTAATTAACGCCTTCCCCACTCCCATTATGCCCTATGGGGCAAAAATGGGACTGGGGAAGGGTAAATGGGGATTGGGGACTTACCGCCCCGCCAACCTCGGAATGGGGCGGTAAGTCCGCCAACCACCATGGCGTAAACGTAGTTTACGCCATGGTGGTAAAGGTACGACCCAGGCGGTAACTTACCGCCTGGGTCGTAATGAGGCCCAATGTAATACCGTCGACATCATCAACTTCACGGTAAAGGAGCCCCCCCACAAACCCCCTTCTCCAGATCAATGTTTCTCTCTCACCAGAGACCTTTCCCATATCACTTAAAAAAGGGTTTAAACTTTTAAACTCCTGACTCACAAAAGGCAAATCTTGACCCAGTTGATCTTGCAAAGAGCCACCCCAATCACAAACCTCCCAGAGAGGGGTCCATGTCCCTTCAACAGCATGAACAAAGAGACCTGTACAACCTGAAGGCAGTATCGATGCAAGCATTGCCTTGAATAGCAAGAAGCTAGTCATTTCCAGGGTGAAACCAATGTTATAAGCCACACTATCATGAGACTGGAAAAAAAAATAATCATGGAAAGGAAATACCAGGTATAGGTTTCTACTGTCATGGGAGGCATTGAGGAACAACACGGCACCAGGCACCGACACTTACCAGGTAAGGAAATAACTAATGACCATACATTACTCCCACCCCTACTCTTCCTCGTCTCGGTACTTGTGTATGAGTCATTTTTCCTCATACACAAGTACTGGGACGAGGTAAAGGGACATAGCAGCAATGCCTATCTTGGTTACCTGTACTCTTCATGACTCCTAATGCCCCTCTTCCTCGACACAGTACTTACATATGAGGCAAGGTGCTTCATACGTAAGCAGTGGTACAAGGAAGAGGGATGTGGATATAATTCTGAGTTTCAAAGTCTGGGTCAGCCCAGATTGTGCCACGACCCATGATTTGTTGCAGAGCTGGGGGAAGCCCTCAGCATGGCTTGCAGGGGGGGGGGCCCAATGTTGTGCTATGACACGGATTCTTTAGCGACCTATGCTGCTTAATTCCTACTGTCATCCACGGAGTGCAGTTTGTCAATGTCTGTGCATTAAGCCCCTTATGCCTTGTGTAGAGTTTTGTTGCAGCCTTGGCTAGCTAGGCCGTGACATACATACAAGCATGCAAGGGAAAAAGGCTCAATGAGTGACTTACCAGTGATTACTTGCCACAAAAAAAGGCTGTGCGGCCAGAACTGCTGTTCTAACTCCTCGAAGCACATAACAAAGGCATGTGGCTTTAAGGGTGCACATAAGAGTAGAATATGGGTTTAAGACCTGTGCATTGCAATGAGGAATATGGAACATTTGGCAATTTTGCTTTCACCAATTTTGCAAAACTGTGAAATCAATTTCATCTTATAAACATGAATCAGTGCATTTACAGCACATGAATTTCGCAAAAATAGGCTCTGCACTCTGTAAAACTGCTGGAAAAAAGCCAGCAAAGGGACTGCTGTCGGAGACTTCGTCAGCAATTTAAATGAAATGTCACTTATTTTGCTAAGAAAATCTGCAACAAGAGTTTATCTGTAGTGATTTTTTCTAGCAACCTAGGTTTGCCACTGGTGAAAATAAGTGTAAAACGAGTGATTTCAACAGGTCCTAAACTCGAGTTTTTCACATTTTTTGCTGATAAAGAATCACGAAAATTACTTTTTGTCTAGGTTACTTTTCAGCAAACTAAGTGATTTAGATGTACTTGCAGAAGAAAATCTAATAAAAATATAATTTGCAGGATTTTGTTTCAGTAGTGACGTAATTGAAAAAAAAATTCTTACGTTTTCGCAATTTCACAAAAGTTACAATTATGAAGTTTGACCAATCACGCTGGATGAACCTCATTTTCGCAGACCCCAAGTCGTAATACGCACAAGTAATGGTCCCACCAGCATAGGAAACACTTGCAATTCATATGGCTTGAGTAGTGATATGCCAATCCAGGCGCACAATATAAACATGTGAGTTCTCAATAGTATTACAACTAATCTCTCCCAAAAGCCTTATCTTCCCTATGACCCCTATGCTCTATGTGACATGTGATTAGTGAGACGCTGAAATGTAATGATTAAGCATTGGAAAGAACAGGCCTGTCCGAGGTGATCGAACTGCCGAGGCAGACTATAGACTATTCCATAGTAGCTCATAACATAAGGTGTCAGAATGCAGGCAGTGCTCATCATGTACTCTCCGTTATGTTAGAGAGTGGATAACAGTACAGAAAGGCTGGGTGTGGCTGGTGCTGGCTGGTGCTCAGTGTTGGCTTTACTCCTCCTCAGACTCCACAGCTTATACACTGTAGCTAGCATCTTGGACACTGTGACTTAACATTGCATTTTTGGACGCCTTAAATTAAATGTTTTACTTGACTAGGTCCCCGTGTTGGCCCCTATACTGTTCCCATCACTCCTTGTCTGATATGCATATGATTCTGCTCTACTTTCTAACTTTTCCTTTCTCCTAGGGCATCTGCCCACACTCTTCTTCCGTCTACGTGCCTTGCCGCACTCCCCCTGCCTCCACATCTACACTCTTCACTCTCTTCTCAAATGCTACTCGGCCACTCCTCCCTCTCCCATCCACCTACTCCGATGTCATCTACCCTACATACATCCCTTCATCTACTCCAGCAACTAGCGTCTATACTTCTCCTATGCCTGTTGACGTCACCTTCTCTAGAATGCCAAATACCTAAAAAGAAATATAAATATATATATATATATGTATATATATATATATTCTCAACCATCATTTTGACTCCCAACGTAGCAAACTGTCTGTGATGGCTATCAATGAAAGTTGGATTCTCGCCCACTCAGACCCAACACCCTGGCCGGCCTTCACACCAACTTTGCCTTGTTTTCTCACTCCTCTCATCTAACCCCCCAAAAAAGTGGTGATGGTCCCATGATCAGCAAGTACACACCATTCACACCCTCGCCGATTTCACTTCATCCTTAGAGCACTTTAATTAGGCATTGTATTTACCATATGGATCCAAGGTCTTAGGTCAATGAAATCATAATAGTTTTAACATTGAGAGCCTGATGCCAGTATTTACACATTTACAAATTACATTCAGTTGTTCTGAGGGCAGAATGCAGGAGATTTCAGTTAGACGAACAAGTTACTTCTTATCTTGTAACTTTCTTTCGATGGGATGTTCCTCCGACGTATTCCTTATCTATGATATTTGTATCTCCAGCTTGCTGGCCTCGGAAAAACATTTTTCCCAGTAGAGGGCGCTGTGCGTCGACGTCCGTCGAGTAGGTGCTCCTCGACGGCCACCGTATCGATGCCGACGTCATCATGCCTCTAAATGGCCACGCGCAGCGTCCGTTGCTCAGTTCCGTTTTGTAGAGTATAGTAGTTATTGTATGAATGGTTACTACCCTTGAAGGAGCGTATGCTGCAACTACAAGGGAAATGTTACTGCGGGGATGGATGGGAGGGGCGATAAGGAATACGTCGGAGGAACATCCCATCGAAAGAACGTTACAAGGTAAGAAGTAACTTGTTCTTCGAAGGGATTGTGTCCTCCGACGTATTCCTTATCTATGATAGTCTCCCATAGCAGTGGTATGTGATTGGAGGCGGGAGTAAGAGATGCCATGTTACCCTTTAAGAATGAACAGAGTGTAACACAGCTTTGCCAAATCTAGTCTCTTGACTAGAGGAGGAATCCAGGCTATAAAATTTGGTAAAGGTATGTGCGGACCACCATGTGGCAGCCGCACATATGTCTCTAATTGGTACCCCTCTTTGAAGAGCTGAGGATGCTGCGATACCCCTGGTCGAATGAGCCCTTAGATTTTGAGGGGGCTCTTTCCCTGCCAGTTTGTAACATTCCAGAATGGCTAAAATAATCCATCTGGAGATGGTTTGTTTGGTTATTGGTAATCCTAATTTATGTCCTGCGTAACCTACAAAGAATTGGTCTGCTTGTCTACTTTTAGCAAGTCTACTGATATAAAAACTCAAGGCTCGCTTAGGGTCCAGCCTGTGTAGTCTCTCTTCCTCTTTCCCCGGATGGGGAGGAGGATAGAATGAAGGTAAAGTAATCTTCTGAGTAATGTGAAATTCCGAAACTACCTTTGGGAGGAAGTTAGGCTTCACCTGTAGAAAGACTTTGTCCTTGTGAAAAGTTGTATGAGGAGGTTTACAAGATAGGGCTTGTATCTCGCTAACCCTTCTAGCAGATGTTAATGCTACCAATAAAACAGTTTTGAGGGTGAGAAACTTCAATGAACAAGAGTGGAGTGGTTCAAAGGGAGCACCCTTTAGGAAGTTTAAAACTAGATTTAAGTCCCATAAGGGAACTTGGAATGGTCTTGGAGGGTAAACATTAGTTAGACCTTTCAGGTATTGTATTACCAATAGAATTTTGAAATACGATGGCTCCTCCACAGTGCGCTTAAAGATCGATAGCGCTGCGAGATAGCCCTTAATAGTGCCAACTTGAAGGCCTGAATTTGCCAAATAAAGTAAGAAGGATAACACCGCAGGTGTACCACATGAAAAGGGTTCGATATTCTTTTCTCTGCACCAGCTGCAAAATTTATTCCAACGGCAGCGGTATAGAGTCTTAGTTGCTGGTCTTCTGGCCGAAAGCAACACCTCCATGACGTCATCTGGAAGGTCCCAATCCTTGTATCTCAACCTTTCAGATACCAAGCGTGAAGGTTGAGGGTCTTGATGGCTGGATGGAGAACCTGACCTCCCTTCTGCGAGAGAAGATCCTCTCTGTACGGTAGACGAATAGGAGGACAGATGGACATGTCCAGAAGGTCCGGGTACCACGTTCTCCTGGCCCAATCCGGGGCAATTAGGATCATGGTCTTCCGAAACCTTCTCAACCTCCTGATCATTTGAGGAATGACAGGGACCGGAGGAAACGCGTACAGAAGTGGGAACTCCCAGTCCACTACGAACGCGTCTCCTAGAGCTCCTCTCGGGGGAAATTCCCTTGAGCAAAATCTGTCGCACTTCCTGTTGATACTGGTGGCGAACATATCCACTTGAGGGGTTCCTCAAAGGGCGAAGATCTCTTGAAGGACTTCTTGAGCTATCTCCCATTCGTGGGAGACTGTGTTCTGCCTGCTCAGAGCGTCCGCTATCAAGTTCTTCTCTCCGGCTAGGTGAATTGCCGATAGAGAGATTCCTTCCTGAATTGCCCAAAACCAGAGCTGCATCGCCTCTCTGCACAGTGGCAGTCACCCTACGCCTCCTCTTTTGTTGAGGTAGTGCATGGCCACTGTATTGTCCGTCATTATCAGGACGTTTCTCCCCCGTACAGACGGCAGAAAAGCCTTCAGTGCCAGTTTGATGGCTCTCAGCTCCAACAGGTTGATGTGTAGTCTGGACTCCGATGGAGACCAACGACCGCTGATGGTCAAGTTGTTGGCATGGGCTCCCCACCCCGTGAGTGAGGCGTCTGTGACTACTGTTATCTCCGGCCATGGTTGCCAAAACAGTTCTCCTTTCAAGATGTTCTCTGGAGAGGCCCACCATTGAAGGTCGTGGGCTACCTTGTCCGGAATCCGGAGGAGATCTGTCATCCTCCCTGAGAATTGTGACCACTGAGTCCTCAGTGCCCACTGAAGGGATCTCATTCTCAGGCGAGCCTCTGGCACAAGGGATATGCAGGATGCCATGAGGCCTAGCAACCTCAAAAAGTCGTAGGCTGGGAGACGTTGGGCATCTTGAAACCTGGTGACCATCTGCAGAATATCTTGAGCCCTCACCTCTGGTGGCGAGGCTTTTCCCAGGGACGTGTCCAGGACTGCTCCAATGAACTGGAGTCTCTGTGATGGTATCATCTGTGACTTCTTTAAATTGAGGGAGAAGCCCAGCCTGTGAAGGGAGTGGCAGACATAATCTAGTTGGATCCGAGCTTGTTCCGAAGAAACTGCTCTGATCAACCAATCGTCCAGGTAGGGGTAGACGTGAATCCCTTCCCTCCTTAGACTTGCAGCCACAACCGACATTAGCTTGGTGAAGACCCTCGGGGCGGAGGTCAGCCCAAATGGCAGAACTCGAAATTGATAATGAGAGTTGCCAATTGCGAACCTCAGGTACTTCCTGTGCTTGGGATGGATTGGCACATGGAAATAAGCATCCTGAAGGTCCAGAGATACCAACCAGTCCTGAAGCTGGAGGGCCTGAAGGATCTGAGAGAGAGTTACCATCTTGAACTTGTCCTTCCTGAGAAACTTGTTCAATTCTCGTAAGTCCAGGATGGGTCTCAGTCCTCTGTCTTTCTTTGGTATGAGAAAGTAGGGGGAGTACCAGCCCTTGTTCTTGTCCGCTACAGGTACCGGTTCTATGGCACCTTTCTCTAGCAGGTCTAGAACTTCCTGCAAGAGGAGCGGATCCGGCACTTTCAGAGAGCTGTTCCCCGGTGAATGGCTCTGAGGGATGCGTAGAAAAGGCAGGCAGTAACCTTGGGCAACTGTCTCCAATGCCCAAGCATCTGACGTAATAGCCTGCCATTCCGTCAGATGGTGAGTTAACCTGCCACCTACAGGTGTATTGCGATGGGAGACCTCAGAGTAGTTTTGGAGCGGCTGATGCAGATGCAGAGGGTAAAGAGGCACCTGCTCCTGCTGATGCGGCTTTCTTTCCTTTACCCCGTCCACCACGGGTACATTTTCCTTGGCCTCTTTGAGCCGGCCGTCCTCTGCCTCTTCCATATGAGGAATAATAGCGAAAGGACCTTCCTCTCCAAGAGGATCCTGAGGGACGAAAATTAGTTTGTCGGATTGCAGCTCCTAGTGACTTGGCTGCTGCTTTAGATGTTTGTAGTTTTTCCAAACTGTCATCCGCCTTTTTACCAAATAGGGAAGAGCCGTCAAAGGGCATATTTAAAAGTCTGGCCTGTACGTCAGAAGCAAAGCCGGACTTTCTCAACCACGCATGCCTGCGGATTGTGGTACTTGCCGCCATGGCCCTGCTGATACTGTCAGCAGAATCAATGCCAGTTTGAAGGGACTCACATATTGCATCTTTACCATCTCTGATGATATTTAAAAATGCGTCCCTTTCTTCTCCTTCCGGTATGCAGTCAGCCGCTGATGAAGCACACTCCCAAAGAGTGTGGCTGCACCTAGCGAGCGTACAAGTTGCATTAATAGATTTTAAAGCCATGCTACAGGCCGAGAAGACTTTCTTAGCCATGGCATCATATTTTTTATCATCCCTATCCTGAAGAGCAGTGGGGTATGCAGAAGTACTGCCTGATGAAGTTGCAGCCTGGACCACCAGACTCTCTGGAGTAGGGTGCTTAGATAGGTATTCAGGGTCAGCAGCAGATACCCTATATTTCGCTGACAACTTCTTGTTAACCGCAGGGACAACTTCAGGAGTTTCCCAGTTAGTTAAAATCTTTCTTTGTAAAGTAGAATGAAAGGGCACCACAGGATCCTCCTGTGGACCTTTATCCAGAATATCTGTGAGGTCATCCTGCTGAAAAACAGGTGAAGGCGCAGACCAACCCATGAACTCCATAATTCTTGACATTAGGCTTCCATAAGGGGTATCAGCATGTTCCCCTGGGTCTGGTTTGACAAATTCTCTTCTGGGGAAGTGTCTAGGCCACTTGCTTCCTGTAAAGCATCCTGAAGGTCTTTCAACCTTCTTTCCTCAGAGGCAAAAGTCTCTGGTTCAGGTAATGTGGTCCTCTGCAGCCCAAAAGGCCTTTCTTGATCAGAATCTTCCCTTTCTTCAAAAATTGAAGTTAAGGGGGGATGCTCAGGTCTGTGAAATGGTATAAAACCCATCTCTAAGGCAGAGGGAGCCATCATCAGTGGCCTTGAAAAGGTCGATGTCGTCGACGCCGATGTAAAAATCCTCGAAGGCGCCGACAAAGGCGTCGAGAAAACTGGAAGAGGCCTCGAAGAACTCGAGAGGATCGGAATCCTGCTCGAGGATGTCGACGACGTTCTCAACGTTGTGTCAGAGGCTCTCGGTGTAACCGTTGGCTGTGGCGTAGCCATGGGTTTTGGCGTCGATGTCGGCTTCGACGTCGACTCGATCGACGGATGCGTCGAAGAACCCTTCGATAACGGCGTCAAAGGCGCCGATCTGTGTTTCGAAGGGGCTTTCGACGATGGCGTCGAAGATGCTTTACTTCCCGATGGCTCATGGCGCTTTCGGGTCGCCTCTTTCGCCGGGTGCTTCGACTCGCGGCGTTTAGATTTTTTGGGCTTTTCAACCGGGGTATCACCCTCAGCTGACTTCGAGGGGGTCGAGGCCGCTTTCTCGAAGACGCTTAGCATCTTTTTTCTGAATTCCTCCCACTCAGCTTGAGAGCTGTGTTTTGTGGGGCAATTTACTCTTTCAGGGGAACTAGAAGACGACGATAAAGGGGATCTTCTTCGTCTTTTTTTCAAGTGTCTAGACCTCGACGAGTGGTGGGAGCCACTTCGAGACCTAGACCGAGAATGCTTTCGACGGTGAGGAGACGAATGTCTCGACTCTACCGCGGAAACTTTCAAGGAAGTTAAAATTGACTTACCTCTCTCGAGCTTCCCCTTACGCTCCTTCAAGGCTTTCGCCGTCATAGATAGGTATTCCTCACACTCCGAACACTGGTGTTCGATTCCCAGACACCACAAACAGATCCTGTGAGGATCCGTCAACGACATTTTCTTCCCACAGTCTCGCCATTTTTTGAAACTGGACCGAGGAGTCGTCGGGTCGGAGGAGGAAGCCATCGAGTACGAGTCGGTTTTCTCGAGGAAATATGAATATATATCGACTGACAAACTGAGCAACGGTATTCCGAGGCACACGAAGCGCGGAAAAACGGAACTGAGCAACGGACGCTGCGCGTGGCCATTTATAGGCATGATGACGTCGGCGTCGATGCGGTGGCTGTCGAGGAGCACCTACTCGACGGACGTCGACGCACAGCGCCCTCTACTGGGAAAACATTTTTTCCGAGGCCAGCAATCTGGAGATACAAATATCATAGATAAGGAATACGTCGGAGGACACAATCCCTTCGAAGGTTAGTTTCGGTATGAGGGTGAGGAGCTTGGCGTAGCTCCGTCAATTGATATCAGGTGTTGGTTGAGCCTCGTTTTGAAGAGTTCCACTAAAGTGATGGCTTTGATGGCCAGGGTTAGTGCAATTACCCTCCCTCCCCCGTTGTTATATCCCCACTCCTTGTTTCTCTGCTCCCTAACCTTGTTCTTCCCCTATGATTGTAAAATACTCCATTGTTACTTCCGCACTCAATAAATACCCTAATAATAATCATAAAAAGCATATCTCAGGCCACCTCCTTGCTCTCCCCTCCCACCCTTTACAATCATTCTCATCTACCGATCACTGGGCACAATCATACGCTTCTGCTCTGATCTTAAGCTTTTACTCACAATGCTCCCAAATGATGTACATGCCATTGTAATGGGTGACCTCATATTCTACAAAATACCCAGCAGCTCCAACATTACTTCATTCTCTGTCAACTCAAACTAGTGACTAGTTGACTAAACCTTAGTAGCCTTCCAATGCACAGCCAAGGACACTCTCTCAATCTCATATTGCTATCTTCCACCATGGTCTCCTCTGCTCTTACAATCATCCCCCGCCTTCCACTTCACCGTCTCTACTGCTCCACCACTCTCCCATCCACATCCCTAATTCACTACCAAATGTAAATTCAAGCCACTCTCTGTGGTCCCATACCTCAACTAAGTCAACATCTCACTCCGAGCTCTCTCTGACAACTCAATGCATTGAACTCGCCATTATTGAATTCAACTCTGCACTGTGTACTCCTTCAATAATCATTACCCTGCATGATACGTCGCCACTTCACGCCTGCGCCCTCGAATATGAGACTCCCCAGCCATACAACTACTGAGGACAACAATGTGTCGCTGCTTAAACCACTTGCACAAAGACTTGTCCCCACTCTTTGCACTACCTACAAGGACTTTCTACTCACCCTGACCGAATCTCGTGACATGGCCAAATATTTCTATTACACTCATCTTGTTTCCTATTTGTGCTCACACCCTCACAAACTATCCATGAACCTCCATGCCATGCTTTAACACTAAGAACCATTTAATTTCCTCCTCTCTCGCCGCAATGACACGGCCTCCTCCCCCACAAATATTGCCAAAACACAACACACTTTTACCCATTCTTCTATCTCTACCGCTCTCTCCCTGTCTTTTCCTCCTCATCTCACTTTATTTGCCTCATCCCACACTGAACGTCTAACAACCCTTCACTATGCCAACTCACCCTGCACTCTAACTGACCCCTTTGTGCCACAAATTATTAAGGAAAGTACCCCTATCACCTCTGCTCAAATCACTCTCTTATCCAACCCCTCACTCACTCTCTCTCAACTGGTATCTCCGTAGCATGTTAAAAAAAAACACAGTTTACACTATCCTAAAGAAACCAAGTGTTCACCTCAACAAGACTTGATTCTACAGACCGCTCTCTTCTCTCCTACCACTCTTAAATCCTCGAAAGGTCAACTATCTCAAGGTACACTCACTTGTTGACCTCCTCTAATCTGCATTCCAGTCCAAACACTCCAACGAGACTGCGCTCATCCACGCTGCCAATTTCTTACCACTGCCCACCACTCTCACCATGTCTCCATTCTCATCCTTCTATACTTTTCTGCTGCCTTTGACACTGTGGATTATCCCACCCTACTTCAACCGCTTTCCCTACTTTGCTTGAAGGATACTTTACTCAACATCGTGTCCACCTAGCCCTCACCCTGCTCCTTCTATATCGCAAGGGAAGCCAGCATCTCCTTCACGACAGCCTTTGCAGTGGTTGTTCTTCAGGTATCAGTCCAAGGCACTCTTATTTACCCTATACACCACCTCACTTGCCAAACTTTGGCTTTAACTATTACCTCTTCGCTGATGATACTTGCCTTTTCCCTACCCTTCTTCAACCATAGAAATCTCTGAACACATAATCAACTTCTAGACTGCCATCGGCCACTGGATGGGTCAACATTGCCTCATGCTAAACAGAAACCCTGCCTCCCTCATCTTTTCCCCCTGACCTCCCAAACCCCCACCAAGGCTCGCAACCTTGAGTCCTCTGAAAGAGACCTACAACTCTATCAGTTCATCATGGCCACTGCAGCCAAACTCAACCTCCTAAAAATTAGAAAAGTCCACTACCACCTAACGCACCACTCAATTAAAATCCTTATCTCTACTCTTGTGCTCAGCAAAGTGAACTACTCTGCAAGCCTATGTCTTGGTCTACTCCTCTGCTATTTTGCTGCCCTCAACAAAGTCCTCAACTTTGTGACATGCACCCTTTTCAGCTTACCCATATCTCTCCAACCCCACAGATCTACCTACTGTCCCTACACTGGATGGGCATGTGGAAACCTGGCAATAAATCCAATAAGCAATGGTGGCAGCAAAGCTAGAGTCAATGAATTCCCAAAAGCTTTGTAGACATGGACAAGGACACTTGCAGAATATCCCATCCCAAGAATGTGGCACCAGAGCTCATAAACTTCAGGGTTTTATAGGGTATTACACAATGGGTTTTACACAGAGAAA
Source organism: Ambystoma mexicanum (assembly GCF_040938575.1). NCBI lineage: Eukaryota > Metazoa > Chordata > Amphibia > Caudata > Ambystomatidae > Ambystoma > Ambystoma mexicanum. The sequence continues at coordinate 100,838,588 of NC_090923.1, read as the reverse complement.
TCAGTAAGATATATTTAGAAAGTTACAGCAACAATGGGTTTTCTAAGAGAACATTAGCATGTCCCTTGATTGACATGCTTTATAGTACAATACATGAGCTATACAATTCCTTTCAGCCTACCCACGTAACATAACCTCTGCCTGCAGCTGACCTTTTCTGATTACACAGAACGGGACTTGATATACCCGGTCAGAGACTACCATCATGGCTGCATAGCCTTGCGGGTTATTTCTGTTTGTACCAGTCAATCATAATTGCTTAGGTTTTTCACTGCATCATCTCCCCAGCTTTGGGTGTGGTTCTGCTCCGCCCATGGCTCATGTATGACCAAATCAACCTCTCTTTAAATTCCTGCTACTGGTCTATAAATCCACCCATGTTCTTGCCCTTCACTACCTCTTTGACTGTATCTCATTGTACGTTCCCTCTGGAACTCTCTGCTTCTTGTCTCTTCACAATGTTTGAATCGCCGCCCTCAATTCCACCTTCCATTTTCTCCCCTTTTCTGTGGTTTTCCCACTCCACTGTAATACACTTCCCCAGGACATCAAAGCCACCACTTCAGTAGAACTCTTCAAAACAAAGCTAAGACTCCACCTGTTAAGAAAGGAAGGAGCCACTCCATGCCCCTCACTCTCCTACCAAAACTAACAGTCTAACGCAAATATCCTGCATTCTGCCTTCAGAACAACTATATATAATTTATAAATGTGTAAATACTGGTTTCAGGCTCTCAATGCTAAAAATATCACTATACGATTGGGGAAGTGGTTGAAATTGGCCACTGAAATCCACAGGATAAAGGTAAATGGTCATTCAATCTTAGGACAGATGACATCATAGATATCATTAAGAGCACAAAGTTCTTAAGGTCCTGGGCCCAGATGGCATATTGCACAAAATAATCAAGCAGAGATTCTATCATGCATATGCCTACTCAAGACCATGTACCTAACCATGTTAAAGAGTTTCCAAGCGCATATCTACGACTGAAATACATTAGAGTTAAATTTAACTTGGTGGAGGCCTGGGAGGTACTTGGCGCTAGGATCAATTTAATGAGAGATTGAAGACATTGTCGATTAAATGACGTTCCGGTTGTGGAAAGTGCCAAATATCTTCTATGCACCTGCAAAGCCGTGGCAGACCACCATAGGAAGTATTTGTTGGGGACGGGAGCAGGGGAGGGTAACCTCCTCTGTGAGGACAGTCTATGGACAATTTATATTGAAGGAAATCATATTGTACTTATATGACTACATTTTGGGGCGATATCAAGGATATATTAAAAGCCCCCATTGGGTGATGAATTTTGGCCATTTGTTGGCTTTTAGCACGCAAAGTGATTAAATTGGATTGTTGATATATAGTTGATATTGTTTTTTCAATTTATGAGTATTTATTGAAATATGGTATTTTGTATGTTTAAGAAGTCATGTTTTGACTGTACTATACTAATACAAAAATATAATAGTATTCTGTCCTCCAGTTCCTTTCTCTGAAAGACATTGCTAGTCTAACACCTTCATCATCCAGCATACGCCATTCAATCAAACAACGCTCCTTGCACTAGGACTGCTCCTCCTCTCAGTTACTGTTTACCACTGTAAGTCATTTCTTAAATAAAACACACATATAAATACTTTTGTTTTTACCACACAAAAAAAAACATGTCATTTAAAGAGGGATCAAGGAGCAGAACCTGGGGGACCTGAGGTCAAGGAGAAGACATCAGATACATGATGTGACATTTGGAGGTGGTATGGTATATAAGGGATCCACTAGAGTCCACCTAGTCATCCTACTTCTATCTACCAACGAGTCCAATCGCACTCCAAAACCTTTCTGCTATAACCCACCATGAGATTCATTTAACAGAAAGCAAATGAGAATCCCCACAGTAGAGTCACAAGAAGGGTGGGGTGTCAGGGAACAGGAAATAGTGGCACATAAAATAGAGGGTATATTGAGAAGGAACCTTGCACGAACGGTGACTCTCTCGCTCTTCTCTACCATAATCCGCAGAGTTTAGGATCATGAACAGTGGAGCAGAAACTAGCAGCTACTCACAAGTGCAGCTACTGTTCTTGTGGCGCCTTTAATACCGATATATTGTGAGTGAAATGAAGGACTCAACCAGGGTTAAATAAGGTGACCTTGCCCTTAGTGTAGGGAACTGGACATTGGACTAGGATCTCGTTATAAATGTTAGTCATCCATCCTGACAATGTTAGTCATAGAGCCTTACGTTTATGTTTTAGTTTACATTCCCTAGGTGCTGTAGGAATTCCTCCGACCCTCCTCGCAAGGTAAAACAAAGGTGTCAAACAATTTCCAAAGTCTCAAGTTTCCTGTTACATACACACTGGGAAACTTGCTGATTTCAGATATTATATTGATTTTGGTAGAAATTCAGGTTAGGACCAGGCCAACTTGGAGGCAGAAGAAGTTCAAATCTGTACTTAACTAAGTGATGGCTGAATTAGCTTGAAGGACAAAGCAATGTCAATGTTGGACATCTGAAGACAGCAGGAGAGCTGTCCCAAGCCGTTTTCAACCTAGAAGGAACACCTTTCTCTTTCAGCTTTTAATCAGGTGGGCGCAATGAGGACAACCACACAGTACATTTAAGGTGGTGTATAAGTATTCTAATTAATCACAAATGCTGTAAAATGTACAATTTTATGCTGCTAGATCTTCTATTTATTGAAACTATATTTTGAAGTGGATGGCAAAAAAATCTCAGTAGATCAGCTTTCTTTCTTTCTTTTCAAATTATTTCGATTTCTGTTTACTGTTAAAAAGAATACACTATAATTGGAAGTGAGATATGAAGTACAGAGAAATATACGACAGCAACGACACACCGTGAAGGTGCAAGAAGTGACTGTATTTCACAGATGGCACCGTATAAAACATCAACAAATAAACAGATAAAGAAATATTGTGTTCAATCCAAAAAAAGTCTTTATAGTCTACCCATGCTAGAGATGGGTTCATACAAATCAGTTTCATGATGTAATGAAAAGGAGTCATTCAGATCTGACACCGCAGCACAGATGAGATATTCTACTGAAGGCATTGTCATTCTATAACAAAAGGCACACAGAATAGGTTTTGCAGGGAAACGAAAAGTAAACAAATCACCATAAACTAACTATCAGGCAGATTACAGTGTTTACAAACCCAGAATAAAGGTCTTGTCTGTAAGTTAAGGTTTTTTGATGATTGGATGAGTAATCAGTAGGGATAAAAATCAGAATGGATGGTGTGGTGCAAGATAAGGTGACCTTATGGCCATATCACCGGGACAATGTCTGCACCTAATGGGATTTCAGTGTCTGATCCTTCGATTACACATTCATTCACTGACCTATTATCAAGCTGAAGTGCATGGTGGGCCTCACAGGTAAAAGGCAAGTGCATTGAAAGAGTGGTCATTGTCATTTAAAATCCAGGTTGCACAGGGAAGGCAGGACCATGTCTGTTTGCACTTCTGTGCAAATGGTCCTGCTCCCCCATGCAATTTTAAACCATTCCACCATGCAGTTAAAATATACAGTGCAAACCACAGGCATGAATGACACCAGCAATTAAGGATTGCAGAAGTAATTTACCAGGTGTAAAAGACAGGTGTATTCCATTGGAATCTATTCATTTAATACCAGCACGAAAATACATGCTGGTGTTAAAACATGCAATGTTTTGAGCTGGACCGGGAAAGCATGACAGATACGGCTAGTCCGTTCAGTGCCACATAGCGCCTCAAATGCAATCGAAAATCACACAGGCCATTAAAGAAGTTGTTGTAACGCATTTACACCTGACTTGACCTAACTTTTCCAACAATCTGTGGGACTTGCAAAATGAGCAACACTGTATTATGGATTACTTGTTGTATGGAGAGCTGATATAACTGAGCTCCAGTACTAATGTACTCCCCGACCACATAAGCAGTCAATTTATATTAAGTGCACTTAAGTGGTGTTGGGTCTCCTCTATGCAGTTTTCAACTTTTGCAAAATGGAGTGCAAAGTAAAGAGTAAGAATATGTGAAATTACTTTTATGCTCTGTTTTGTAAAAAAAAATGCTGGCTACAAATTACACTTTGAAGCTAACATTTACAATAGATTGTAGGGAATCCATCTGGTTTTAGCAGGTGCTAAATGCTGGTGGATTTCATAGGAATCCATTAGTGTAATGCCAGCGTGAGACATACATGCTGGCGTTAAACCATGTGCTCTTTGCAGAAGGAGCAGGAATTTACGGTGGAAATATTGTTTCCGCTTTGTGCCTATACGCTTGCAAAAAGAAAATCTCCAAAGCAGTAAAGCAAGATGAAACTGATCTACCCCCTTGAGTTACGCCTTGCCTTACCGCTCCAGGGCTTATAAAATGGCCGCTGTTGCGTGATCAGGGGCACCTCTTTGTGGCCCCTCATTTGACTCCCATTTTCCAATGTAATTAGATCATCGGCATATCTCCTCCATTGTAGATGTATTGCCCCTAATTTAGGGGTGGGGGGAATGCATGCTCAGAACCAAAATATTTTTACAAAATCGGAAGTGAGCTGAACTGCTTTGCCATTATCACGCTATTTTTCACATACAAACATTTTGGGGACCCAGGCACACCGGTTACTAGAACAATTGTTCGATCATAATACTGCTGATTGTCAGCTCTAGGCAAATCTGTGCAGTAGGCTTCAGCACACACGTGTTAGTATTATCTAATGCTGCTGCTTATGTTATGTCCGTATTCTTAGCCATTGTGATCTTTGAGGTTCGAATATGATCCTGTGTTTAGATAATGTTGCTTCATATGTTATCACTGATTTCTCACTTAGATTCGGAAGCATCTCCTGTGGGATGCCCGAATGCGAGTTGTGAGCATGCATACACAGTCAAGGTGGATATTTTTTATTTTACCCGTTTAACTGTGTGGTGGAAATTGTGTGAAAGAAGAAACAACTTGTTGAGGCTTTTCCACACCACTAATGATGCCAACTGCTTTGCGTCTGTTCCCTGGTGATACACATTACAGTTTTGACGAACAAGGCTGATACCTTCTTGCGCTTTTGGATAATATGGATTTGCCATGGTATTGATTCGTGGCATGTCATTTCATGTAACAATGGGCAACTCTCTTGCAAAGAAACAATCTCCGTCTCCACTCCTCTACAGCCAATATGTTCAAAACATTTGACACTTAACACAACATCCCCTTCCACCAATATGCAGACGACACACAAATATACTTCCAAATATTTTCGTCCCCCTCCTAACTCCACATCCTCAAAAGTTGTCTCTCCACAATCACCACTTGGATAGCCACCCACTTCCTCAACCTCAACCCTTGCAAAATGGAATATCTCCTCATCTGTCTCCCCAAACACAAACCCAAACTCACTGCATGGATCAAAGAACTCGCCACGGACAACCCACACATATCCCTCTCCTCACCTGTCAAATGGCTTGGCTTCACCATTGACCACCACTTTTCCTTCACACACCACATAGCTGCTGTCATCAATAGGGGTGTCACAGTATTGGTTTTATGGCAGTATGATAACCTTCTTGCCAAATTACGGTATATCATGTTTATCGTGGTATTGCAGGTGGAGTTAACTAATCTTAACAAATATGTTCTTTAAGTTCATAAATTGTCAGCATTTTGAAACTTGTCTCTGCACATTTTTAGCTGATCCTTCAGGAATCTAAGGCGGCTGCAGATTTGGTCTTTCATGGCGCTCACTTGTTGATCGCCTTGAATGAAAGAGTGACTAGCGGAAGTATTGTTAAAATGCACATTATGAGCAATGAGCTTGCTGCTCAGTCACAGGTCATGGCTTTGAAAATCGGCCTCGACCTGCATTATTTTGGAACCACATGGCATGGGCATCATGACCCCTCACTGCGATCAGTGATAAAAGTTTGTTTTGATAACGCTTTATCCCATTAAAGGGAGAAAAGTCACTCATGTGAGGCCTGAAAACCCATGTCATTGTGTTTCTTTTGTCAAAATGTCATAGCCAACACACACTCACCGAAAGGTTGCATATTGATCAAATAACTATAGCTTGTTTACCAACTGCCTGGTGTATTATAAAGGTCTGATGTTGGAGTCACCACTGACCATGTAATCCTACCAGGACAGCGTTCAGTGGGCGCTGTTGATTTCTTTCTTGATTCTTGCAATACATGTTCATTTACCTTCTTAAAGATAGTGGCACAAAAACATTTTGAAAATGACAAAGTTAAAATACATATCGGCACAAATATGGCATAGACCACCACATCACCACAGCCCCATCATTACCATTTTCCCCAGGTCTGAGCGCATTAGAACCCTTGTCATGTGAGTTGAGACAGAGGAATTCTTTCATGGATGGGTGGTGTCACAAATCGAGGATAGACCTGAGAAATATCTCACCCCCATTGCTCTGGATACTTCAAATTGAATGTAGAATCTGTCCTGCCTGCTCCAGTCCAGTGCCAAATGCAGAAAGCAGGTGAAGGATCAAGCAAAGCAACAACTCTAGTGCCAATGTGTAAATCTACACGGAGGACAGTGGCGCGGGGTGGGGGGCAGTTTATATACTATCACAAAGCACTGATAGGCCCAGTGTTCATACAGTCTACAGAGCTAATGTTTTTTGTGGACATGCATAGGAAGGGCACCCAATTCATTCTTCCTTTGAATTCTGGGAAGTGTAGTTCCCCATCTTTCAAATTGGTGGGAAAACTACAAATTGGCTGATCTTTAACCCGACTCTACTGATCACAGAGAAAGAGTGGTCACAGCATCAAAGATGCATTTGATAATGTGGCCTCACTTTCCCCATTCCCTTGTCTGCCAAACGCCACATCCCACAGTGCAAGATCCAGAATGCGCAGCACTTGCTTACTGCAGCCTTACAAATCAGATTGAAAAGCTCACTTAATAACTACAGGCCCTAAAACGGTATACCGGTATAAACAAAGTGATGGCTATTATAGTTCAATTAAGCTGTTCACGGTATCTACAATGGTATACCTTTATACCGTTACACTCCTAGTCATCAAAACCTGCAATCTACAACTACCCCTCCTACGTACGATCAGACAAATCCTTTATCATGATGACTTCTGCACCGCAGTCCAAGCACTGATGCTGTTCAAGCTACAGCAATGCTCTCTTCACTGGGCTCCCTAGCAACTCTCTTACCCCAGCTGCAAGCCACACACTCAGCAGCCAGACTCATCCAACACCTACCCAAACATTCACACATTACCCCAGCTTTCACCCAGCTCCACTGGCTCCCCGTAGCACTAAGAATTGCCTTCATAGGACTCTGCATTGTTTTCCAAGGTATCCACTACAAAACCCCATCTTACCTTGAGGAAAAACACAAACCCATCTCCCACACAAATACCAGACAAGGAAACCAGAATCTCCCACAGTCCACTCAGCAAACTAACATGCACAAAACAACAAGTATTAACCACTGGGCACTCAGGGCAACAAACACCCTACCTCTTCACATCAACACTGCACCCTTCATCACCACTTTCATAAAGAGCCTCAAAACATACCTGTTTACCACAAATAAAACTGTCCCACCCTTTCCCCTGCTACCACTTGTCTGTTCTAATCATTCCAACTCATCCTGAAAACATTATGTAACTTCTGTTTCACCTCCCTCCTCTATGCCCTTTGACCCTGTTCAGTCACTCTGAGGCCCTTTGGGTTGGGCCAGCAGTGAACAAAAATGTTAAAAAATAAACAAATAAATGCGACCCCAGTGGAGAAAGTGGGAGAATCTTACCTGTGTCAAGAGGTCCATGAAGTGGGGGGATGTACAGTTGAACAAGTCTGGTTCACGCCAACCATTGTCCACATCACAGTGTCTGATTGCGGACCCTGATAGATCAATTAAGATAAATGAGGTATTAATTGGCAACAATGCATGCTCGCTCATGCTCTTACCCTAATCTCTGCTTTCAATACAGTGCTGTCAATCTGCTATTTTTCCTTATATGTGTGGCCCGTAGACCGAATTTACACTAATGTGCCAACGTTCACCAATGTAATTATCCCTTCAGTCATGCTCATTAAACACGTGAAATTCAATGAGTAATCTGAGGCCTTATACGTTCCAATCATATTTATGTAATTCTGATCAAAACTAAACCCTTAGTTATCCAACATCATGGAACTAATAGCAATAAGAACAGGTCAGTTGCCTAAACGTATATGAACGTTGCATATCCTGGCCAAGGGCACTGGCCGTGGATGCAGACCATGGCCACTGGTCACTTAAGGTGCAAGTGGGCCATTGCCATTAGCCACAAGCCATGGCCAATGCCCACTAAAGGTCACTTCAGGGGAGATGGAGCATGATCGATCAAAGTCCAGGGTCATTATCCACATCGGAGGGTGGCAGGAGCAACTGGCCACCTTGAGTTGTTTGGAGGACCAGGGGCCTGGCCAAAAGCCAATCCCCAGCCAAAGTGATCTCTAGCCATGCCGAGTGCCCATTACAGGTGGCTTCAGGTTGGGGCAGCCTGATGACAAATATAAGAATGTTTTAGCTGCCTGGTTGATAAGGGCTTCCTCGAAGAGTAGGTAATCAGAGACGACTGACGGTGTCTTTACAACTCAAAGAGTCCTAATTAGGAAATCACTAATGGTCAGTGATGAATACAGATTTTAAACTTGGGATGCAGCTTCTTTTGGTACAACTAATACCACTTCAGGTTTATTGCAGCTTTTATTCTAGCAGGCTTTATCTTTAGATAATTGACTGTTTTTCAAGTAAGTGCTACTAAGACGATACTGGCGGCCTCTAACGAGGAGGGAAATGTTTCAAATGCGCATGCGGCCACAACAGTGATTAGCGCTATTAGAGCATTCTGCAAACAAATAGCACACCTCTTCCTTTCATCTGCTTTTGTTGGAATAATTTGGAGGAGTTGAAAGCATGGCAACAGTAAGCATGCCTAGCCCTCCCTAGGGCTCTGGTTAACTGAACCAAAGAGAGAAAGGGAGAGCGAGGGAGGGAGAGAGACAGAGCAAAAAAAGTCGAATCTCTCGTTTTGACCACCGGCTTCCCACCTTCTTATCCTGCACAGTATAAGAAGTTCATCAAGGGAGAATGATCATGTGCATGTCTGGGCTTGATCTGAGATTAGAGAATACATCCTCGCTGCTCTAAACTATGGAGACATGAACTTTATAGTTCTTTAATAGAGTTTCGAGTTAACCAGTCACTGTAGATCCAGCACAGGTGCAGCATGGAAACCTAGGCTAATTTATGCCAGTAAATTAGCATGTGGTCTATTGTACATACTGAAGGATGTTGAGGAAGAGGGCCTACTAAATTCTATTCATCACATGAAATTAGGGAACAAAATGGAAGCTCAGTGAAAGATCTTTACCTTTCACTGAATATAAAACTGTGAATGGGTTAGGAGTATAGCATGCTATTTTGAAGAGGACACAAAGAGCAGTCCTTGCCCCATGCCACATCAAAAAGAAAACAGGTGCATAAAGAGGCAGCCAGACATTGGGACACCATGGATAGCAAAGCACAGAGTACAAAATCAGAGCATCCAGTAAATGCACAGAACTCGACTATACTCTGACAGCCAGTACACTGAGGACATAGTGCTGGCAAACATAAGTGCCAAGTAAAAAGCAATGGAGTGCCTTAAAGGAGCACCAAGGCCTAACTACAATCAGTACACCATAAATCACATGCAATAATACAGTCAGCACCTTAGATATGAACCATATGATCAGCATGTTAGCCCTGCTTGACAAGGATTATTTCAGTGTTAAAAATGATTATATGAGGTTTTAAAAAATGTCCTTGGTAGCATATTCCTCCTACTTCTAAGCTTTGCAATAACTGCTTTATTATTCCCAAAAGTAATAGCATCAATTTATGAATTTGAAGGATGAAGGGCTGTCAGGACTCGAACCTGTAGCTGAAAGAGTGCTTATCTTGCAGCTCTATCCTAACTTCTAAAGGGAACTACTAAGGACCAACCATACGCGAGTTGCACTAGTTACAGTGTTATTTTTTTGCTTATTTGTTCCACCAGAACTGCATTAGTACTCGAATATTGAAGTGTTTCCCACTATGTGAAACTATTTCACACGATGCAACATTGATGAAATAGAAATGGGTCTGGTTTATTTAATTGAAAGCATTCCCTCCCAGCTGCCTAGAATAACAGGACAAAAAAGATGATTGTCATGGATATGCCTGGGACTCAGGGTTTCAGAGCGAAGGCACTTACTGCCCACCCTTTTTGATCGAGCAAGAGGTAGGTGAGAAAAAATCAACCCAATCGAGGGCAAGTGAGGGCTACTGTATGGATGTTGGGGGGTCTGCTAGCGATCGAGGGAAAGCCCCAAAGTCGTGTGTTCCAGAGCACTTTCCTTGACAATGTCATGAAGTCAGGGGACTCGCTTCCCTTCTTTCAAGAGTCAAGAATGCACCACAACCCCATACTAAACCTGTGTGTCGAAGAACTCCAGGATCCAGAGCCTAAGGACTCATAGCCCTAACTAGAGGAATTACCATGTGTGGACTGGCATACCTCCTCCAAAGGAATTCAGGGACACTGCTTACGATCATCCCATCTTTCTGATCAAGTGAACCTGAAGGGGCGATAAGGCACAATGACACTGCAATGGTGGTAGGGGGCTCTGTGGTGGAATTGGTAGATGACCAGAGCAAAGCGCCTCAGGACAAGTCTCAAGGCAGGTTTGAGATGGTCTACTAGATGTTTTTCAAGGCATTAAGTTGAATAGCCAGATAGGACACACCGGACACTTTGGTCGCAGGACTGGACATAGGTTGCACCTCAGGGCAAGTCCCGGTTCCCGCTTTAAGAACCCTTCATCACTGTCAAAGTGGATTGTGGTCACAATGAAAATGTTACCCCTGTGGTTGGCCTGGGAAAAAAGAAAGGGAGACTTGCCTTTCACAAAGTGTGTCAAAAGGGCCAAAGAGTGATCTGGGTACCAGTACCCCTGGCAAAGAAGTTGTGGGTCGGTGTCAGAAAAGAATCTACCGTAAGAGTGGCAGCAATGGACACCCAGAGTGTGGGCATGAGAAGATGAGAGCCAGACTGAAAACATTGAAAACTGGGAAAAATAAGAGAAACGTGCCCTAGAACGCAAGCTTCAGGGAGCCTGTAATGGCGAAGTGCCGGCCGGTGGGCAGGTTCTGTGGAAGAGCCCTGGCCCTTGTGTTTAACCCCTGCTGTGCAGAGGGCTCCGGCCATAACTGTATGGAAAACATAGCAAGGAACTCTCTGCCAAATGGAAAAAGTCTTTATACATTTGGGTTGTCTACCTAGAGCTGAAGGACAAGTGATACACTGTGTAGGGTTCATCTATCTGTTTGAAATTAATAGTGGATTTATACACCCACATGAGTTAATTGTTATATTCCAAATGCATGGGCTTAAAGTTTATTTTTTAGCGTACAACTAAAAACCTTTCACCCCCTGAAAAAAAGCTGAGTGGTGCTCACAAGAGAGTCTTGGTAGATGTACAAATAAGACATGAAAAATGTTAGCCAAAATACTTTATTGAGCTCCTCTCTTTGAAAGTTATTGACCTTATAATATTTCTACGCCTAGAGGTGAACCAGAGGCCAATCACTGATACAGAGAACCACCTTGCTTTTCGGAAGCAGTTAAAACCGATCCTCTTTAACTAGAACAAATGTCTCCTGAGCAATCTTATTGATCCATCTATCTGTCTCTCTGTGCCTGGATGCCCATGGTCTTTGGCGCGGTATAAGTATAATAACATAACATAACTGATAGGATTGCTGCGAGTCCAGTCAGTTACTGGCTAGGACTATGGATAACCACTCAATTAAGTAAATATAGAGAGGCGATGACAGACCTCATCACACCATCTGGAGGGAGTAATCCTAAGTGGTGCAGTAATGTTAGATCTCAATTGACCACATTGGCCCCTGAAGACCTTTGGTACAACCCGCAACTAATAATTAGGCGGTCGAAAACTATTTTCTCCCAAGCACTCAGCACTGCATTTCGCAGCTATGAATGCATTGCCTGTTGCCAATCCAACATGGTAGCTGGCTATTGGAATACTAAATTAGACTATGGGTATGAAAATTACATAGATTCCATTACCCCAAGTTACACATGATCTCTTTACATCAAATTTCGTTTGGGCACTTAGCCACTGTCTGTTGTGCAGTAGGACTGGCACGTGTGCACCTCAGAACTGTGCCCATTATGCTTGCAAGCCAAAGAAGACATTACCCATTTTCTCTTTTTCTGCGCATACTACAGACAAGTAAGAGCATGTTTTCTTAAGCTTCTGTTTCAGAAGCACTCTGTTCGACACCTCGCTGAAGCCCTTAGGGAATGTCCACCTCCTAGTTGTCTGCAACGTTTCATCATATATACTGTGACGAATCGAGGGATCTTGTCACTACTCCTCCCACCCTGTGAGGATAGGGAGGTGAGCCCACTCCAAAATACCTGCCCTAGGGGTCGAGAGAAGTGGGACCTCACCTGAAGAGACTCCCCCCTTTGGGGACAAGGACTCCAGTTCCTGTGAGCAACTCCCTGAGGCCATCCACAAGATGGCTTATATGGACTTGTATAATACACCAGAGTGTTATCAGTTTCATGAAAATAAAGTGAACCAATATCATCAGCACCTAGAAACTGAGGGTATCCCATTAAATCAGAGTCTCCAATAGACTATCCCTAGGAGGCTGATAAGGGATGATACACCGGACACCCAGCGAGAGAGAGGGCGGAGAGCCGAGAGAGAGACGAATGCCGCGAGAACCAGGGAAAGGCCTCAGTACCTACGAGAATTGAAGAAGGCGGGGCTGTCGTAGAACGCAGAGCCCAGATAAACCAGAGCAGCTCCAACACAAGAGAGAGAAACACTGGAATACCGGCATGTCAGTGAGAAGGAAATCCAAGTCCAGTGGCAGAGAGAGTTTGGTGTTAGTGGGGTGGGCAGTCCACCTATACAACAACGCTGACACCACCAGCGGGAGGAACTCACTCCCAATCTGAGTTACAGCACCAGTAACATTTAGAAGACGAGAGTGAGGCCCAGAAAAAAGAGACGCAGCAGAAAGTAAGCCACAGAGCTACAAAGCAGACAAAAGATAATCCGACGTCCACCAGGTACCGGAACTATTGCCCCTGAACACAGAAGGTAATATGGGGAATGGGAATACTGGAAGGGCAAGAAGGACTCAATATAAAACAAAGTACACTTGCCCCAGTTTTGGTATGAAGGAAATTGGAAATTGAGTGATAAACCAGAACTGTGTTAATGAAATAGAAAGAAACACAAATACTACAACGTGGGATGAGAAAAGTTGGAAACTTCTGTTGTTGGGAAAAAGGAAAAGACAACCCATATCCTGAAGGTAAAAAGGAGCATATAAGAGGAAAAGACACTTGGGGAATACAGTCTTCAGACGGCAAGAAGATAAACCTCATGCATGAAGCAGCACTCTGCGAAAGGGTGAATGATAACTATGAATTGAATATTTAGATTATACGAGAGGAGAACAATATATAAGGGGACCCGGAATCCTACAACAGAGAGAACAAACTTTAGTCGAACTAAGATAATTAGGGAGAAAGAGAAAAAGGAAACTACCAGTCCCCTAAGGGAGCTACAGAACTTAACTACAAAGATAACAAAAGACTATTAGCATTTAGTCTACTGAGTGGAACAGAAGAATCAAAATAGAAACCCTGTGAAGAACACAGTAACCAGGTGAAGCGAGGCACTATCCAGGTATTAGATAGTTATATCAGTGATAGGGTAAAATAGGTTAGATTTGGAGAGTGGCCGGTCTTGTTTTGGACATTTACACTGAAGGGAACCTTAGTTAGTTAAATAGGTAGGGAACACCACATAGTCATAGGGAAAGATAAGCCTTATTTTACTTTACATAAACCTCACAGTAAAAATGTCTTGTCCGCGTCCTTCTGATCCGCCACTATACACAGGGCTTGCAGATTCGTAAACATCAGATCTCCCTTCTCATCCATCCTGCCACTGCCGAGGCTATCTAGCATAGCTCTTTTTATGTTTGTACTTAATTATGATTGTTATTATTGTGGGCTTATTTGGCACACAAGAAAATATGTTTTTTAATGTTTCTTAAAGTTTTAATATTCAGCACCCTTGCACAGGCGCATTGGACTTTTCATATTGGTAGCCTTCAACGTAACTTATCGAAGCAGGCGGTTTCGTCCACTTCCGTGATCATATCTCAGATGTGGATGTATGGTTGTTGTTTTGTCACTTTGTACCATAAGCATATGCACTTTTTTAAGGTCTTTTTTCCGCAGCTTCGAAATCAACGACTTAACATGCATTTTATCTGGGATACAGTTTATCCGGGAACATTTTAATGTACATATGTGCTACTTTGAATTGATTCATATTTTGTTGAACATCTACTTTTATGGCTGATGGCCAAATAAAATATAGTTATTATTGATTGATAAAATGTCTGTGTTTTTAAAAATGCAATAAAATAAAATTTAAAAAAACGTTAACCGCACAAGGCCTTGTATCACTGCCCCACACCTGATACTATATGCAGTACAAGAGGGAATTTGAAAATATGGATTAAGACTCAAGGCACAAACTAAATACTATGCTTAGTTGCACTCGCTGTGCACCATAAATCAACATTTCCTCCTCAGCAAGAACGCTGGATACGATAGGTAATTTATAACGCGCTTAATACCCAGAGGTTTCTAAGCGCAGACTCAGGAATCGAGCCTGTGGTGTTCTGTGTCGTCTTTCTTCCAAGGCGAGCACGTTGCACCTGAGCTATCCTCCCGAGGATCAAAAATACAAACGTATTGATATTACACAGAAGGTGGAGAGAGGGTGTGGGTCATCAAAGGGGAAATGGTGTTCTTGGACTAGAGATGCTAACTAACCCACCTGACAGAACTTACATGATGAAAGGTGCAGGGGTGGCAAAAATGAAAAGGGGGCGCGTCTCTCTTGCACTGCATGGCATGCACACTTATATGTTGCCCCAGTGCTCAGTGGTTTCTAAAAGATATACTGAGTAGAAGACTATGCATAAATCTGCAAAAATAGGGGACAGAGAAACCAGTAAAGGGCGATAAAAGCACAACCTATTTAGTACTATAGAGGAGTGGAAGGTACTATCCTCATTAATGTAATGTGTAATTTTACCACTTTGTGTCCAATACATCATAAATCTGACCAAAAGGAAACTCGCCCACGACATTTCTCCTTGTAATGAGGTAAATTCAGATTGGAGGATCTGGCATATGTTTAAAAAACTCGACCAAAATATCCTAGCCTAGGCAAAGGGCAATGTGCCATGGTGAAGGCCATTCTATTCAATCCTTGCCACAGAGCTATGGCAGTGGTGCAGATTGAGATCTGTGGCAGTGAGAGCAATGAG
Source organism: Ambystoma mexicanum (assembly GCF_040938575.1). Taxonomy (NCBI): domain Eukaryota; kingdom Metazoa; phylum Chordata; class Amphibia; order Caudata; family Ambystomatidae; genus Ambystoma; species Ambystoma mexicanum. The sequence continues at coordinate 100,823,114 of NC_090923.1, read as the reverse complement.
CGGCGACACGTGTATCCACTACCATATGTTTAGGCTATTCACAGCAGAATACTACAGGTATATGCTAGGGTGCTCACTATTCCACTCAACATTACTGAGGATTATCCTTCTGTTCAAGAGGCAGATTCCCACCTAGTCAAAGGCGGGAAAGGTTGTTATTGGAATAACAGACAATGGAAGGATGAAAGAAAGTGGCCAGAAGAGTATAGGTTCATGTGAGATCTACATTGAAAGCACGAATATAGTCATAGACGAAAACCTAAGTACTGCTTTGAGCCATTGTATGGAGTGGCAAAGGGAATGCTTCATAATCCTGCCACCTCCACAGTGAAAAGCAAAAAGTAAGTAAAGTCTGGGAAATCAGCCCAATGGTCATATCCTATGTCAAATGTTTTCCCCAGAGGGGTAATGATGTGTGCTGGGCTTTATAAGCATGCAGTAGCGGGAGAGAAAGCAAGGTAATGCTATCCTGAGCAAGAGAGCAGATTAAGCAAAGAGAAGTTAAGGCTTCAGAGCCGTAAGAAACAGTACAAGATTCTTCAACAGAAGGAACAAAGCAGGAAAAGTGTGGGCACCATAGTGTTTAAATTTAAACTTTTGATTAGTTGTGAGAGTGAGGCATCCTGAGTGAGGAGGTAGCACCTTTGTAGTGGGGCCGGCATGGATAACTATCCAAGACCAGAGTAGGCCCAGTGAGCAAGACGACGTATTATGCTTGATACTGTGCCTACCAAGACCCAGTTAATTTCCTAGAATCTAAGCAAAAAGTGATCACATGTCAAAAATCATGTGATAAGGTATAGGCCGCATGATAAGGTAGGGGCCAAGGTCTCAAATACTGGGAGCCAGATTATAGCGTGGTCCGCAAGAACCAGGCAGAAGCAACTGTTATAGTCTAGTCTAGTCAGTGGGGTAGCACAAAATTGGGAGACCCTGAGATCAACAGGAAAAAGACAAAGAAGCCTTAAGCAGCTGGAGTTGAGAAGGAGGTGCCCCTCAATATTCCAAGGTATTTTCTCTAGTGTTACTTAGAGTTAGGTGTTATGTTCCATTCTGGGCAACTTGGTTGACAATGCAGTGCTTTAGTAATGCCAGCATCTTACTTGAATTGATCGCCAATCGTGCCCCAGACTCTCAGACTCACACCTACTTCTCAGTGCATTGCACACACAATAAACAGAAGCAAAATAAAAATAAAAGGTGGGGAAGTGGGTCTGATGGTGTTAGTCAAAAGCTTGCATCAGCAATTTGGCATATGTACCCATTTTTAATCAGAGTTTTCTGTAAAAAGGGACTATAGCTGAAAAATGCAAACAAAAGAAATATCTTAACCTGGTATTAATAAAACAGTTAATATACTTAGACGCGTGTGGTGGTTAGGAGGGGTGAGGCATTAGGCTGGGTGCGTTTCAAGCAGGGAACAATGAAAAGCCACACAAATCAGCTGTTACAAGACACAGCATAAGATGCAAGAGCACATCCCAGCTTCCTTACCTGTGCCTCGCAAACCTGCACAATAAAGAGAAACAGAGAAAGGTGCAACATATGGAAGAGGATGAGAATTGGCAGTGTTAAGAGAGAAGTCAAAATAAGTGATCTTTACACCCTTGGGGTGTTTCTAGTCTGATATGCAGGGCTCCATATTTATTAGCATGACAGATAATCCCGCCCACCGCTACTTCCCTATCGCCAGAATCATCTCCCAGCTCACCTGCTAGTCAGCCTGGATCTTAATTGACATTCTAGCAATAATAAAACTAGACTGCCGCAAAGCAACGCTTGTAGGTCTCTCACTTTACACCTTCCAATCGCTGCTAAAGTTATCACAGTCCATCTCTCCCTCTGCCTTCAGGCATCAGGAGGGCTGGATCTCAGTATAACATGTATACTAGTGTACAAATCCATGAGCAACCCCCCTTCTTCCTCTATGTCCCAGAGAATCCCCATTCACACACAAACCCTTCCGGGGCCCTGGGTAACACTGCAGGCCCTCCAAGGCAACTTAAGTTCCTCAACAGAGCTCCTCCAACTCAAGTGTCCATCACCCCCAAAGCAGCTCTCACGCTGCATGCCAAGAGCTCATGATGAATCCTGATCATTTCCAGGACTAAGATAGGCCACAAAGGCAACGGGCACGAAGCCAGTGTGTCACCTGAGCATCATCTAGCTACCCACTGTACCCTTCAGTCCTGTCTTGGTGGCATTTCAGAGCATTTGAGCACAGTCTCGACAAAGGCAACCTTTAATAATAGAAACAAGAGCATCTCAAACACTTGGGGAGGGGAGGGAATTTGTAGATTAGCTTCTCCAATGAAGCAGTGTTGCCAAGACAATCCTTAATCACCGGAGGGTATGTCCATCCGAGAACCCGCTTCACCCCATTAGACACCACCAAAAGACAGCGTATCTCATTGATGGAGCTTAGGTACTGCAGATTCATTCACAGTGGCATCCCTTCCAAATACTGCTAAAGGAATAGCGAGTCGGCTTAAAGTGATCACATAATGTTGTGTGATACTTTTTTAGAGGCCAAAGGTCGCATAACGCTGCTCAATGCAAGCCTTGCCAGTGCTAGGTGACATTCTTCATAAATGGAGATTACGATCATGGCTTACAGGAGTCTTATGCTCTTTCGCTTTCTACAATTCATCCTCTTTGTTCCAAAAACTTACCCAATGAGCCTTTAGGGCAAGGCACAGCAGCTGGGAGACCAAACTTGGTCCGTGGCCACCACACACCCGCTCTCAGAATTTTAGGGCATCCATCATAGATCACTGTAGGGAGACACAAGCGAGGTGGATGGAATGTGTTAATCAAAAGCGAATGAGGAGACAATGGGCATTGTGAAGGTGATGCCAACGATCAAGGTGGCCTGTGCCGGCATGTCTTACTGAAGGGAGCATGGGTGGGGGTATCTGACTGTGCCCCTTGGACAGAGCCGAATGTAGACTTTATACAAATAAGGTGTTAGTGTGGCATTTAAGATTACAAAAAATGCTAGATTGAGAACACTTAGTCCAATCTTTAAATCATAGCTATCGTACAGGCAAACTCGGATGGGCCTATGGACATTTCTTGTAAGGCTGGGGTGAAGTCACTTGAATATCACACAGGAAGTCCCGGTCATTGCCTGACATGTCAATGAATGATCATGTTGTTTCATTGAGATGTAAAAGTGAAAAGTGAATAGTCTTGTCCTCGCAATGTGACATAATGTAAACGTTATGTTACAAAAAAAGGCTTGGATCAAAGGGCCTGGTGGCCTTCCAACAGTCGCCAGCCTTATATACCTCTGCATTGAGGCACAAAGTACTGAAACGCTATTATTGTGTCATGTGTTTTGTCGATTTACCACACTTTCTACAACCCGCCACCAGACGTTTGAGCATAGCTGATGTCGATGTACTGCGTAGAATCTTCATCCTTATGCGCTGCAGGGAATTCCAACTGTTTGGAGGAGGCTTTGGTCTGGCAGCAGTCTAGTGGCTTAGAATCACAGTGTTCTGTACTCTGCTGACTACTTCCTCTATGGTGTTTCATCAAGCTGCAGCTACCGCTCCCCATTAACATGAACAGCCAGTGCTAGTTCTTCAGTTTGCTTCATTCAATCATCAGCTCATTGCATCTGTCCTTCATGACCCAGCACATCTCAAGCAGCAGTCTGAACTTTATCTTTGCATTGGGTAGTTGAGATACTTTTGGACCATCCCGTGATGTATATCTGGGTGAGGCAGAAGGCCTTGGAGTCCTTCAGAAGTACTTGACACAATAAAATAAATAATGCTGCATTAAATCATATTGTATCATCTCCACAGCAGTGCTACTGCTCGTGTTGGCCATCTATTGTATGTTGCCAGCAACATACAATATCATTGTTTCCTAGCACCATCCTATTTATAGATGACAGGCTTTTGTGGTAGGTCAGAAGGAGGAGACAGACGGGTTTGCCATTTTAAGAAGTATTTATTTAAAAGTAATAGGAAAATGCCTGAATGTCCCCACTCTAAGGGTTTCCCTACCTAACAGAACTAAACTCAGGTGCTTGTCGTCCATTCTATGGTCCAAAGTAATAATCTGTCCTGCGTCCAAAACTAGTCTATTCGGACCCCCTTATACCAAACAACTAAAGACTAGGAGAATGACCCCTTCTCCTGGAGTTTGCATTCCAACAATGTCCTTATCAGTATAGGATCTTCAAATAGCACTTACATATTTCTTGTACCAGTTCATTCAGTTCTTGAAAAGGACTTTTGCATGTCCCTTTCTTTATCTCTTCTTGCTTTTTTGAAGTCCTCTCTCTAGGTACTCTGGTACCTGTATATTCTTTTACTCTGTCCTTCTCAATAGCAATTGATAGACGTGTTCTTTCTAATATTTCTTTCATCAGTTGCCCTGACTTGGCTGACCTCCTTCCTCTCTGATCGACCCTCCCAGGTCCAACTTGGATCCTTCCTCTCCTCTATCTCTTCTTCGCTTGTTCCCCAGGGGTCTAACCTCTCTCCCTGGCTGTTCAACCAATACCTGGCACTTCTCGCCCACCGCATTGCCGCTCTCTGCCTCAACTTTCAGTGCTATGCGGATGACACTCAACTAATTTTCAGGCTCCCTTCCGCCACCTCTTCTCCTTCTCTCATATCTGATTGTCCGCCATCGAGGAGTGGTGAGCAGCTAATGATCTCTGCCGTAATGCCAGTAAGACAGCGATTCTCCTCATTGGCACACCTGCTCCCTCCTTTCCTGTCACTCTCTGACTGGCCTCTCTTGGCCATCTTCCTGCTCCCACCTGTGTGGCTAGAAACCTTGCGGTCATCTTCGACTCAACACTTTCCTTCTCTCCTCACATCTCTGACGTCTCTAAGAAGTGACACTACCAGCTGCACCTCCTGACAGGTATTCTTCCTTTCCTCTCCTTCCTCTAGGTAGCTCACTGTCTCCAGAGCTCTGGTTCCCTCTAGGCTGGACTACTGCAACAGCCTCTTTCTAAATCTGCCTGCCTCTACTCTTAGCCCTCTGCAACTCATCCAAAACAGGACTGCAAGACTTTTCCTTGGCCTCAAGCCCAGGGATTGGATCCCTCCAGCACTGAAATCTCTGTACTGGCTCCCAGTGGCGGCGAGGATTAAGTACAAAATCCTCTGCATTGTCCACAAGGCCTTCTGGGGCCTGGGACCTCAATACCTTCAACTCTCTCTTCCTAAATATCTTCCTTCTCAAGCTCTTTGTTCATCCGCCTCCAACTCCCCCAGGGTAAGTCGCTTCTCCAAGCAGCGAGTTGGTGGTAGTTCTCGTTCTTCAGCTGGGGCCTCCCTCTGGAACAGCCTTCCTCCCTCTCTGAAACTTGAGGAGAACCATCGCCGGTTCCGGAAGTACCTCAAGACCTTCCTTTTTGCTTCTGCTTTCTCTCCTCCTCTCCCCTGCTGATCTCCTGGCTGAATCTGAAACTGCACTGGTTAGTTGGTTACCCTCTGATCTCAGGGCTAGGTCCCCTGTCTGCCAGTTGCACACCTGCACTGGCAACCCTGCAATCGGGGACTGTTTCTGTATCCCTACAGCCCCTACTAGCACTTGACACCTGATGTCTGCACTTACCCTTGCACTTGCCACCAGCTGGCCGCACTGTTATGTATTGTCTTTCTTTCTTTATTTTACTGTTATCCTATGTACTGCACTTTCCCCTTCCCCCATCCCCTGCACTTGCGTAATCTCAATGTCTCCTGGCCTAGTAGGATCGTTGTCTCTGTCTTCACTGTTTCCCCTCCCTTGCCTCGTCGCGCCTTGAAACACTTGTGTATAGGCGCGTTATAAATGTAATATCATATCATATAAATGCCATATCATAACACTTGCTATATCTTTATAACTATTGGTTTCCTCACTGGGATTTGTGTCATGCACACAGTGATTAGAATCACACATTTCTTATGATTTGTCCACCCACTGGGACTAGTAGGTTGAGCCCCTGAAGGATTCTCACTCTTCTTAGTATGTGCCTCGTCACTGGGACAAGTATGCTGCATCCCTGAAGGATTCTTACTACCCTTATTATCTGGTTCTTCATTGGGATGAGTAGGCTAACCCTAGGATGGCTTCTCAATGTTCATAGTATCTCGCCAGTCACTGCAAGGTGTAAGAGCATTCCAATCGTTATATTTGGTTTTCGTGGGTTACCGAATATGGTTGTGCCAATCGTTATATATGTCGCTTTCCCGGGTCTCCCGCTTTCCCCGTTACCAGCAATGTAATGGTATAGCATCACCGGGTCAGTGTTCTCTTCTTATCGTGTTCCGTGTCTAGTCAGAACAGCTCTGTCGCTCACGTCTCTTTCTCCATCTTCACTTTGGTGTTTATTTTCCAGTGCAGTTCAGCACAGAAAGGGTTTTCCTGTCCCTCTGACTCCTGGCCATCACTTTCCTTTTCACTCTCGGGTCCCTGGACTCTCTCGGGTCTAGTACTAGTGCCGTGCAGCTTGGGCACTTACCGTTCTAGCTTTCTTCAGTCAGCCTTCCTCGAATGTCCCTCCTGGGACCCTCTTCTTCTTGCCAGACTCTCGACAGTCTGCTCCTTCTGCAGTCCGGCTCTGACAGCTTTTCCTCACGTCTGTTCGCCAGCGCATCATGCAGCGTTCTCCATGGACTTTCAGTCTCCCTGAACGGCTTTGAAACTCTGGGTCCCTCTTTCTGACACTCTCTCGCCCCTCCTCCTTTAATAACGCTGTCCTGGGGCTTCCCCAGCTTCTGGTGAGAGTCCTTTTTCTGCGGTGGGGCCATATTCATTATGACTCCTTTGGGTCTCTTAGTTCCAGTACCTGGTAGGTACTTATTCTGCATTACTCCTTAAGTTTTACTCGTCTCAGTATTTGACTGATATTTGTCTTCTGTTGACACATCACAATAGCAAATGGGAGATGTTTCTCCAAAGTATCTGTCAACAGGTAGGTTCTAAATGTATCACAGAGTGTGATGGAAAGGGAGTTTCTCACCGGAACGGGAGTCGTTAGGTCCAGGAGGAGAGTCTCTCCCTGTGAGGTCCTGCTTAACACCACCCCTAGGGGGAATATTGTGTAGCGGACTCACCTTCCTAGCCTCACAAGGAAATGATCCCCCTGGGGAGATGTGATTGAATCCTGTGATTCGTCACATTTTGCATATCTGCAACATGTCAACGACTGCCATTTTAGCGGGGTCAGAGTGAACTGGAGAGGACAAGAGAATGGATAGTGAACTTTGATGTCCTGGGAATGTGGAAGGATGGGGGAGTTTTTATGAGGGAAGTAAATATCTAGAGAGTGAATAGGAGAATGCAAGTAAAGTTTGGAAGAGTGGAGGTGGGTCCCAACGAACTAATGTTCACTAGATCACTCTGATATCAATTGCTATGACACAGAACATTTTCCAAAAAGCAAGAAGACATTTTTATTCATATTTACTTAGGGAAATGTGTCTACATTCGTTCTAAACGTACAATACCATACTTGACATATCCCAAGGAATTCTCACCTTCACAGCCACTAGGAGTGACCTCAGCAAATTGGCTATCACAGCTGTTGCACTGTCGACCGATGACTCCGGGCCTGCACTGACACTGACCGGTTTCTTGCTCGCATGACCGAGAGGATGAGCCAATGGGATAACAGTCGCATGGCAGGCAAACATCGCTCCCTTTTGGATGGTAATGAAACTCCTGGGTACAATAAAATGTCAGAGAAGGATGGACGACAGAGGAATTACACAGTGTTGATAGCAATATGTTCATTTTATAGGAGGAACCACCCCAGTGTGTCATCTGAGCCCGGTTTATAAAGTAGGAGGACGTTAACAAATGAAGTATTTGAAGTGAGCTCACCCTTTAACATGATGTATTATTGTTAGTAAAATATGGAGCAGTATTGGTCCACCTGTTCCATCATCTCCAAGTCCCTTAAACCAAAACACAGTGGACTACATATTCATTTACCATGGTAAATAGTGAGTCAAAATGTTAGAAGAAATGTTTTCTTTCGATTTTTTTTGTGCTTTTAGTTTAATTCATGAAAACTTTAAGCACATTTCATATCGAAAAAATTAAAATAAAAAAATAAATAGAAAAAAGAAAAGAACATTATAAAATACAATTAATTCAAAACGTAATTCAACACATATTAAAAATGCTCTTTCGATTAAAAGATGTGCACCTTTTACTTGGGGCACAAACTGAACCAGTATAGGAATCGAGCCTCTGAGATCACAGATGTTAGTGACTAACTACTGTGACGAGGGCAGAACGGCACATGCATTGCGTATTTATGAGAAGCAGCTCGGCAGCACTTTAATGTAATAATATCAACTTGTTTTTTGAGTAGTGCCTGTCATAGTTTTTGGTGCCAGAATGATTTACATAATCTGAGATTTTAAAAAGCGAGATAAAGTTCAGGGAAAAAGCATGTCAATATTTTGGTGAGCTGAATACATTTTTGGAGAACATTTTTGGATGCATAGTTTTTCGAAGGAATTAAAGCACACAAAATGAAGGCATGCTGCCATTGCTTTGAGCGTCTGCCTCTCTGTACTCTGACAAACGCATATTCATTTTGAAAAATGAGCATACAAACTTCCTGCAGAACAGGATATTTTTAGGCAACCAGCTATTCCGATTCTTGCCAACATTCAGTGTGCTTCCCTCACAATGGATCACATCCTCCAGGCCAGCTGGCATTATCATTTGATGAAAGAATAATGTGCTCAAAGCGGAACTCGGAGGCACCCAGATGGTACTGTGTCCGCTGCCAGTAGGTTCCCATCCAGGAACGACCTTAGTTCTCTCCAGAACAGGTGACTGTTCTGAGGGTTGTAGAACCATTACTGAGTTAACATTATGGAGAGCGTGTGCTTGGTGCAAAGTACACCTAACATACACAAGAGCGTCCACATGGGTAACTTACTTCTGGATGCTACGAGTAAAAACAATATGCACATATATAAACACAGCTATGGGGTCTAATTGGGGCACTTACCACACTTTAGAATTGATATAGACCTAAAGTGGTGGAAAGAGTTGTTAGGTAAGTTATCACAAGCCTTATAACATTGTAAGGCAACACCAGAACAATGCACGTTTTCAAATCCGCGTGTGCAATAGGAGAGTCTTTGGCATGGATTACTGCATGGCGTGAGATAAGGACACCAGTAAGGCAAGAGACACCCATGGCGTGTACCCACCTGGCATGACTACGCTGCTAACAAGCTAGCAAATGTACAGCTAGAACGGGAGCCGCCCGGTTACCATAAGGCTGGCCCCTGATCCCAAGATGACATGAGACCATGAGGGCCAGGGCATGAATCAAATGTAATTATTAGAGAAAGCAAAACTCCTGAATACAGTTCAGGAGATGGGACATGCACAGGGAGAGGCAAACCATTAGGAACTCACTAATCTCACTAGCCCTGGCTAGTGGTGAAATGGACCAAACAATCCAAAGACTATGAGGGGAGAGTTGGGGCTGTAGCAATCAGAGGAACAGGGGAGGCAGAAGGAGGGAGCAGGAGGTGACCAGGCCAAATGGGCCATGCTGTGGGGCAGCTGAGAAACATGGGGTGCCCAAGCCAACAAGGCCACACTTTGAGGAGTCTTGGGCTTGCACAAGGTAATACAGCAAGACGCCTTCTGTGGGCCCTAACCAAGAAGCCGACAGGAGCCAGGGGAAACAAAAGAGCGAGAGAGTAAGATACATGCTGGGTGCACTATCACAGATCCTGATGCTTTGCTGCAAAGCCACCAGAGCAACAAGGAAGCTTTGACCATGAACAGATGACAGAAGCCTGCAGCAGGCTCCATCCCGGGATGGAAGCCTTTGGCTGAGGTTAAAAAAAAAAAAGCTTAAGTAAGGTGGGAGAGGAATCCCATCCAAGTATCGCATAAAGGTATAGGGAGTAAAACTACACAGGCCTGCTACTGTACAATTCCAAACAAAGCCCTAGGGAAGAGTCTGCAAATGAAAGGTATTGCCCCGCCATGGCAAGTGAGTGTCAGAGGCAACAGATACCCAGAGGACTGCATATCGTTGGGATGGTCAAGTAAGGAAGTGAGCTAGGACACCTAAATTTACCCAGAGTCTGTGAGCATATTGAAGAATCCTTTCCTGTGTGCAGAAACCCTGGATTTTGTGAAACAGGATAAGGATTTGACATGTGACTCAGACCATCATATCCTTGTAGCTTAGTAATCCTTTTACTGGCTGTATATTGAAAGGATAGAGAAGTATCAGTCTCCCTTTAAAATGTTATTTCGGATTACTCCATTAACATTTGAATTTACAATACATTAACAATAGCAAATAACAATAAAATGTGCAAATACATTACCAATAACAATCAGAAATTAACAGTTAGAGTAAAAGATGTTAGAATCAGCAGGTATGGACAGCCCTCTTTGAGGAACCTTAATTAAAACAATATTTATAATGTTAGTTGGTTAGTCCAATGGGCAGAAACCATTCGTATTAACTCTGATCATGTTATATAGCTTTGTGAATTCTTTGGTTTAAGGGTGTTTTTTTTATGATCAAATGTGATGATCCGGAAAGTGTGGCTTTAACCACACTTCAAACCCCATGCTGCACGGGCATGTTTGTGAAGCTCAGCCAGCGTATCCTTTTAGAAAGAGGGAGTACATTTTGTCGGGTCATCGTTAACAACCTCCTACCTTTAGGGGAATTACTTTTGGTAAGTCTTTGTGCATGGTCAGGAAAGGCAAGGATTTGCATCTGTCTGCATCCAAAATGAGTGCCCTCCTTCTGGACCAGGCTTTAATGGGTAATTTAGCTTGTGCCAGATTGCCCATGAATATGTCGGCTCCGATTACGGCTATGATATCATTCCAGAACTTACTTCCCTCCTTTTACCAGATGTATTTATCCCTCTGATGCCTCCATCTCCAGGAATCCGACAACTACATTCGGGTTATCCGAGAGACCTAGTTTTAGCTTGGTATAGTACATCAAATGTCTAGTCTGTGCTAGAGATTCAATACTCAGGAGTCCTAGCTCGATTCTAAGAGCACTGGTTTTTAGTTAACATAGTCAGAACTGTAGGTGTTTTTTTTAAAAAAAATCTGATCCTAAAACCCGGTTTTAAATCTGACCCTAAAGACTAGTGACCGGGGCTGACATAAGCTAGTGGTCAGAAGGACTGTGGGCAAATAGCTTCAGAGGGGAACAGAGTAGGAAACGCAAGAACAAGTAAGCCCCTAAGAAACTGTGGCATCCTTTTCTTCATCTTCATTCCAGATAGGATGTCCTCCTATGGTCTGACCTTTGTTGGTTGTTAATGCATAGGGATGTGTGGTTTTCAGCCTTTGTTCCTTCTCCCCTGTGACACTGTGCAAATGCTTTTAACATCACTTGTAATGACCAAATTCACACATGTCAAAGGGTGATAGATGCCTTCCTTACCTTGCAGTGACACTGCCCATTAGTCTTATTGCAGTCCGGATCAAAGCCCTTGTTCACATCACAGTTGCAGGGACCACAGGTTGGGTTTCCCCACCACCCCTTGGGGCACTGCAGGTCCATCCTAAAGAGGAAACACACCGACCATAAGCAAGAACTCTCCACTGTCCTATACATATGCAGTAACTGGTTGACATTTTACGATATGAGAAATGGGACCTGTCTGCATATGGCCAAGGTGAGGAGTGCAGAGTTATTTTGCCTTTTAAGGCTTACTCCTGCCGTCCCCCGACTAACCTTCTTCCCTATAAGATCTCAGACCACCTTACACTACACAAGCAAACCACCCCACAGGCAGCCACCACAGGCATAGCTATTAGCACATCGACCGAGCCATGACTAAGCTCTCCACTTTAGCCCTGTTGCACTCTCCCACATCAGTGGCTAACCAGATCCAAAGCACTGCAGTCAATTTGACTTCGGGCTCTTTCCTATGCATAACAGGTTTCTGCACCCACTCAGGACCTGAGTACTTTCGACCTGAACCCATCAACATTGCAGATTTTGCATCTGCCTTTCCCACTGTCCCACTAATGAAACCCATCCCCCTTTTTTCTTACAGAGCCAAGTGCAGCAAGGCCACCAATAGTTGCAGAAAGGCACTAAACAAGACCACTTACAATACATTAATCATTATGTCTACATAATTTCCCCATTGCCCCGACCCCCAATTCCTCCACCTTTGAATCCTTCAAACCCATCTCCAGAGACAAGTTTCTCAACCTACTATCTGCCAGGAAACTGTCTGGGCCCTCCTCGACACCCCTGCCCCGCTTCTGTCCTAAAAGAAATATTCTCATCTACCTGCGATGGAGAACATGCAAGAGCCATATTAAATTACTCCCTCAGCTCTGGCATCTTCCCCGATGGTTTCAAAATTGTGCATGTCAAGACTCTTCTTAAAAAGTCATCCCTCGACCCCCTTGATCCCAAAAACTACAAACCCACCTCGAACAACCGATTCCTTGAAAAATTCATCGACCAAACAGCATACTCCCAGCTCAATGCCTTTGTAGAATCCAACAACCTCCTCGACCCCGCACAATCAGGCTTCAGACCACGACATGGAACCGAAAACACTCTGACCTCGATCTGGGATGATCTTAAGGTCACTGCGGTCTCAGAAGGATGTGCTGCACTAATTCTCCTCGAGCTCTCTGCGGCCTTTGATACGGTTAACCACTCAATCCTCCTTGACCGCCTCCACTCCCTTGGAATCCATGGCACTGCTCTCAAGTGGATCGCCTCCTTCCTCAGCAACAGGAAACAAATAACCCTCCTCTCCCCATTTGTCTCAGCTGCTCGCTCGGTTAACCCTGGAGTACCGCAAGGTGCATGCCTATCTGCTTTCCTATTCAACCTCTATATGTCCACCCTTCCTGGAATCATCCGCCTGCACAACATCTTGTGCTACAACTACGCTGACGATACCCAAATCATCCTAAAAATTCAGGCACCAATCCCCAGCCCGACCTTGAAGCCTGTCTTCGAGATATTGAATAATGGATGACAATAAACTACCTCCTCTTAAACCCCACTAAAAGAAATCATGGTGTGCGGCAACACTGCCCTTCTACATCATCCACTCCCATGTCCCCCGTCCGCAGCCTGTGCCAACCCCCCGCCACCTCCGACACAGTAAAAAACCTAGACTACACTATGGACTCTGGCCTAACCCTCTCCCGTCAGATCAATAATGTGTCCAAATGTTGTCACTAGCATCTCAAACTTCGCAGGCGCATTTTTCCTTGCCTCTCCTTACCGAGCAGACTTGCCGCAGTTATGCCTATTGTAATGTCAAGACTGGACTATGCCAAGTCCCTATACCTTCTTAACAAACTCCAAAGAGCGCAAAACGCTGCTACCAAACTACTCCTCGCCCTGGGTCCGAGAGACCACATCTCTCCAGCTCTCCGAACACTCCACTGACTCCCAGTTGAACGAAGGGCCACTTTCAAGACCCTGTCCATCACTCACCGTGCAGTGCACAAGACCGGCCCATTATACCTGCAAGAGAAGACAAAACCATACCTCCCATCAACCACTGCCCTCCTTCTAGTGATCCCAACCTCTAACTCTGTCAGGATCAGAGGATCCGCCTTCTCAACCCTGGCCTTAACTCTGTGGAACTCACTTCCCCCACATATTCGACACACCCAAGACTATACGAAATTCCACAAAGCTCTAAAAACGTGGCACTTTCCGTAATACCAACCACAACCCTCTGAAGGGACTGAAACCCCAGCAACCACATGACTAATGCTCAATAAAACTCCCAACAATGTCATCAATGAATACGCCCCTTAATCTGGCTATTAAACAACTGCATGCCTGATATGCAGAATAATGATCTCCTTAGATCACAACACCTTGCAATCCCCTCTCCTTACTAATACTCACACATCCTTGCCAGTTCACCATACTAGTTCCACTACAAAGCCCTGGTCAACTCCCAGCCCGCCTCAGGCACTCTCCCTGCCCCCACGATGTCCCTATGTACCGGCCAGCCCCTCTGTTTTCCAGTGTTGTCGCTGGGTCCCCCCAGCCCCCTCAAATTCCTTGTGATGTCGCTATATGCCCCAACCCCTCCGGTCCCCTTTGCTATCACTGTATGCCCCGAGCTCTCCTCCGGGCCCCATGATGGTACTGTGTCCCCCCAGCCCCCTCCAGCCCCCATGATGCCTCTGTATCCCCCCAGCCCCATCCAGCCCCCATGATGCCTCTGTGTCCTCCCAGCCCCGTTTGGTCCACTGTGTTGTCACTGTGCAGCCCCAGCCCTCCTCATGCTGTCACTGTATGCGCAGCCCCTCAAGTTCCCATGATGCCACTGTGTGCCCCCCAGATTCTTTGGTCCCCGTGTTGTCTGTGTGTACCCCCTGCCCACTGTCACCCTGTTATGTTGCAGTGCACCCCTCCGGTCCCTCGTGCTGTTGTTGTAGGCCCAGCCCCCTCCAGTCCCTGTGATGTCCCTATGTACCCCTTTGGTCCCCGTGTTGTCGCTATGTCCCCCTGCCCTCTGGACCGCCATGCTGTCGCTATATGCCCAGCCCCCTCTAATCCCTGTGATGTCCCTGTGTTATCACTGTGTACACCTAAGCCCTCGCTGTTTCCCATGATGTCGCTGTGTTCCCCAACCCCCTTTGGTCCCCTGTGTTGTCGTTGTGTACCCCCTAGCCTCTGACTCCCTGTGATGTCGCTGTGTACCCCTCTAGTCCCCTGTGCTGTCGCCGTATGCCCCGCCCCTCTAGTCCCTGTGATGTCACTGTGTGCCCTGCAGCCTCCTTTGGTCCCCCGTGTTGTTGCTGTTTACCCACCTTCCCTCTGGCTCCCTGTGTTGCTGCGTACCGCTCTGGATCCCCATGCTGTCACTCTAGGTCAGCCCCCCCCCTCTAGTACCCGTGATGTTGCTTTGTGCCCTTTGGTGCCCTGTGATGTCACTGAGTACCCCCTGCCCTCTGGTCCACCGTGTTCTCACTTTATGCCCTGCCCCCTCTAGTCCCAGTGATGTCCCTTTGTGCCCCTAACCTATGTCGCTGCATACCCCCAGCCCCTCCGGTCCCTCATGATGTTGCTGTTTGTCCCCAGCTCCTCGTTTTCCCAATGTTTCACTCTGTGCCCAGAACCTCTAGTTCCCGTCTCGTCACTGCGACCCATTCCCTCTCGTATCCCATGCTGTTGCTGTGTGCCCCCAGTCCCCCTCTGGTCCCCTTGACGTCGCTGTGTACCACCAGCCCTTCTGGTCCTGTGATGTCTCTCTGTGCCACCAACACCCTCTGGTCCCTCGATGCTGTTGCTGTATGCCCCCAAACCCCCTGGTCCCCCACGATGTCACTGTGTGCCCCAGCCACTCCGATCCTCGCGTACTGTTCCCTCCTGTATGTGTCTTGGCACTTGCACTGTCTGGGTGTTGCAGGGCCGAGTACAGTGGCTAGCCTTCACAATTTCCCTGTTCATGGCCTGTGAGAGTGTCTTTGCGTACTCCCTTGTTCCCTCCCTTGTCGTCGAGCGATTTGAAGCGCATTGTGTGTGGGTGCTGTGTGAATGAACCATCATATATCATATCACTATGCTTATTCTCTACTCAACACCATTACACAATTAGAGTGCAGCTACACCCCTCGATCGATTCGGCCTAGCTGCTACATGCGAATACTATCCCATGAACACCTCATCATTCTAATAAAACGCAGCTATATCCCACGGAAAACCGGCCTAGCTGCACACATAACGCAGCCAGAACCCAGTCTTGGTGTCCACCCGCCAGACTGCACACATTGAACTGATACTACTACCACCACCACACCTAATGCTAGAATGCAGCTACCATCAAGCAACTACATCAGCTGCACACTTAACTGGTGCTCCCAAGCACCTTTCAACACCCTACCCCTTCAACTGACCCAGACTACGGTCCCCGAGGGTATTCAACCTACCAGCACTTTGAGGTCATACCAATGATATATAGAGCACTATATAAATGCCAAATAACATAACATAACATAACATAACAAAAAAACGTTATTCGACTGGTGCCACAGCAATGTGACACTGTCTTTACACCGAAAATACTTAGAGGTAAGCTTTAAAACCCTCTCTTGTGCTCACCTGTGCTCACAGTACTGCCCAAAATGGTTCCCTCCACATTCACAAATGTACCCATTTGGTGACCCCGCCTTCCGTCGACAGAAGGACTTGTTCTCGCAGGGATTCAGCTGACATATGTCAACACAGTTCTCGCCATAGAATCCTGGGCGGAAATAAGAAAGTTAATTATTAACTTTTTCTAAATTAATGAAAAAAGTTGAGGGAACGCGATTTGACATGGTTATTGATGTTGGTTGCCTTGAGAAGTCATATGATGTGGAGTCAAGATAAAAAACAAACAAGCAAGCAGTTGTGTGGAGTGTGGCTAATCAACAA
The DNA here is from genome assembly GCF_040938575.1 of Ambystoma mexicanum. Lineage (NCBI taxonomy): Eukaryota > Metazoa > Chordata > Amphibia > Caudata > Ambystomatidae > Ambystoma > Ambystoma mexicanum. Next base: position 100,806,712 of record NC_090923.1, on the reverse strand, counting down.
ACCGTAAAAACTAGAGATTTGAATGTTCACTATTAATTTACAAGTAGGAGGTAGTAGGGATAAATGCGTGGGGCTAAGGGGTCTTTTTTCCATGCTTTATCTTCATATTTATCAATTAAAGGAACATTACAAGTAAAAGCAAAGCATTAGCAAGTACATTCTAGTTCCATTTAATTGCATCCATAGATTCACAGGGACTCAGGATTGACAATTGATTAAATAATACATTCAGTATTAGAAGTTCAGGTTTAGGGTGTGCTGCTCAATGATATTGTTGTGAAGAGACTTGGAAGGTGGAAACTTGGTGAGTGGAATGTATCCTAAGGAACCGTGTTTCACGTTCCTAAGGGAAGAGAGTTGAAGAAGCGGAGCTGGATCAGGGAGGTTGTCCTGTGGGTCATTGTATAGATACTTTTGTCAATAAAGCCAAGTTACTTCCACTTACCAGTGGGGAGTCTGCTTCATAATAGTTATCATAACAGTGGATCCAAATAAAGCAGGGTCCGCCTTTCAACGGCTATGATGATCTATGAGTGCTAAAGGTTCATCATTTGTGTCCGTAGTTATAGCAGAGCATCAAAGATGCCGGGTTATAGTGCCCTAGGAAGACAAGCGATATAGTGCCCTTCTCGCCCAATAAGGCATATGGTGCCCTTCTCACCTATTTAGTGATTTTACATCCGCCTGTTGTTCTCTCTCTCTGAACTCTATGTCATATGATGCTCCCCCCAACCCCCTGCCTGACAAGCCTGGTAATTTTAGTCAGGAGGACCCTCAAAGTAGCTTCCTTTCAGGTTTCTTCCCTCACCTTTGGTCTTTGCTTCCAGACACCTCTAGACTTCTCCCTGGTCCTGATACTGGCTCTTTGGCCCACCAGCAGCCTCAATGCATGCAGGCTTCACTACTGCTCTTCTTCGGCCATCTCCAGATTTTCCGAGTGTTCTCGTCTCCTCACTCTCTCGGTCGTCACTGTCCAGCACTCTGAACTCCTACCTCTTATTACAGCCATTTTGTCACTTCTGGTCCATTGGAATTGTATAGGCCTTGCTACAAGGCATTGGTTGGTTGCCACTAGCACCATTTGCCCACTCCAGAATTCCTTTCTCTGTTTCTGCAGTGATGGGCACAGTGAACTCATAATATGCCTGGCTGCCATTTAGGGGACCGACAGTGGTCCTGCTTCTTCACCATGCCTGTGATTTCCTTCAAGATCTTGCAAACTTAGCTCCACTAATTCAGTCTGCTTTTGTGGTCATATCCAAATTGTCTTCCTGTTCCTTGGCACTTGATGTCCTGGATAGGCTGCGTTAATCTGCGTATGAGTGTTCGATGATCTCACTCTTCCCATAGGTCCAGAGGCGCAGCCACGATTGTATAGCTAATGGGGCCTGAAGCTAATGTAGTTGGGCCCACTGCACTGACAAAAATATCTGTAAATGCCCACACAGTGCTGCTGAGTGGGCATTTACAGATTTTGGGTGGGCCTTGCCCCTTAGGCCCTACTCTGCCTAAACCTCTGCATAGGTCTCGACTCTCCACACACCTCTCCCTCTCTTGTATAGCAGATGATGGTTCTTGTATATGCCGTCCAATAGGCCTCTTGTGAATTATTCTTGGGACCGTCTGGGAACCTCCACACTCTACCACTCTGCAATTTCAAAGCCAATAGTGCTACGGGAACATGCATATATGGATTATGGTGGGCTGGTTGTCTACACTGCAAAGGTTTGATATTCTCTTTAGAGTCTGATGTCCTGTCCCTTATGTCGGATGTGGCCTGAGGGATGGAGGTGTGCTTTTCAGCCAACCTTTAACACCTCACGTAGCTCAAAGCTGTGGTTGGGTTGCTTTAAAAGGCTGGCTTTCCTGTGTGAAAGAGACCCCTCTAAGCCTTGGGACGAGGTCAGATCTCTGAAACTGTTGCACATTTTTTTTAAAAAGAAACAGACCCCAGGACTGGCAAATCAGCTCTGGTGTCACGCTTGCAGTCATGCTTTCTCTTATTGTCTTTTCAGTGCAAATCTGGACCAGGAGCAGCAATAGAAGGTCTTTAAAAACCAGGAGCTTTCAACAATGCCAGAACCTGCCATACCAAAGCACCAGGTCTATAAAGGGAGCAAATTAATGATAATAATGGACCTGCAATATCCCTCGAGCCTTTACAGAGGATTCAGCTGTATCCTGATTATCCTCCAAGGCAGGCAAGATCTGTTTGGAGAGGAGTCAAAGTCTTTAGGCCCACAACCTTACTAAACTCATCAGTCAGGAAAAGGGGTCCACTACTGAATATAGGGGGTGGTCACACCAGGCACAATAGCAGGCCTAGCCGGTATCTATACGGCTGAGGTTCCGGAACAAACAGTACGCAAATTCGGCTTAAATGTTCATACCTATTGCGTGGCAGTTGACCATGAATTAACCTGTATATGTTGAAGGCTACTTCCAAGGGATTGAAGCATGATATCCAAACACAAAAGGCACAAGACTGCATCAGCTGTAGATTGCAGATATGTGACGAAGACACTATGCGGCTTGTCCACCGAGAAGAGACGTGTGCCTGCATACGTGCATTGTAGCCAGTGGCATGTGGCATGCAACCCTGGTGTTATAAGGAAGTATTGGAAACAATACAAATGATGTGGAAAAAGCCAAATGAATTGAGAATTTTATTCTGCAAGTCTGAAAAATCAAAAAGGTTGGTGAGGGAACACCCTACACACGGTAAAAGGAAAGGCCCTCACTGGTGAAATACAACCCAAAAAGATTAATTGTATCAATATAACAAATACCCAGATACAAAATATATGGGCGTAAAGGCTAATTCTTTCACCAATATCCTGGTTGAAAAGACAGGAACTGGCATTAGATCCGCTATGGTCAGTTGTATAGGAGAGTGGCATACACAGGCACGTGAAGGGAGGCATGTGTACCGAAAATTCCAAAGTTCTACCAAGGATTCTAAAGTTCTAAAATCTATTGCTCAATGGTGTAGCATATTTACAGCAGTTTAGTGACTTTGCCTGCTGCAGGAACAGGGTCCCTAACAAGTTAGGAAGAAGGCAGAGCATTTGGAGTGAAGTGTAAGACTCTTCATGGTAACCTGTGATTGTGTTTTAAGACAATCTTTATTTTGTAGGTTACATGTTTATATGATAAATAAATGATTAAAAAAAAGAATAACTACAACTGAGAGCCCGTACCCTTACCTGGTTGGCAGACACAACTGTAGCTCTGCCAGTTATCCATGCATGAGCTGTTGGGATGGCAGGGGCTGGAATCGCAAGGGCTGGCAACAACACATCCCATCGTGACATTCTGGCTGATGCTGGGCTTCGGTAATGTAATCCCTGTTGGTGTATCACCCAGTCGCACCCCCTAAAATAGAAATCCAAAAAAACACAAATAAGAAATCAAATGGTGAACTCCAAAAGCTGGGCCTCAAGCTTCAGGTTCTGAAAGTCTAGATGGTCAGAGATTAAATTATCTGGAGGGCTGTCAAAATCCCACCACATGAAAAGCAGTGTTATCCAATCATGGGCTTGTAGACTTCTAATAAATTCTGCCCTTCCCAGAACTCCAGATAGACTTGCCGGAAAGTATGGCTAGCCACTCTCCTGCAGGGTGCCCTGCCACCCATTGTGCACCTCTCTACCTCCAGAACCCTTCAATTGAAAGTATTGGTGGCTTCTTCCTTGTATGGTGCCCTTAATTACAACCTAAACCTGAAGTGCCAGTAACGGCCCCCACCGCAACAGTAGAACAAGCTTCTCAGCGGTATGCTGTCCTCTATGCCAATCAGCACTTCCTGGCCTGTATTAGCCTTCCCTAAGAACAGCATAGTTAGCCTCTTCCCTCTAAGATACCCCCCATCACGCACAGCAGCTTCCTGGTCTCTGGCAAGCTTGCCACTACACATTATCCATATACTCCATCAGTATGCAGTTATACATGCCATACTGCACCACTTCGGCTCCCAACAGCATTTCCTCTGATCAGCATGGTTAATCTCTCACCTCTATGTATCCCTCCATGCCATGCTGAACCACTTCAGCTCCCAGCCACATTTCCTCATATCTCTCACCTCTATGCATCCCTCCCGGTATGGTTAATCTCTCACCTCTTTGCATCCCTCCATGCCATGCTGCACCAACTCGGCTCCTAGCAGCATTTCCTCTTATCAGCATGGTTAATCTCTCACGTCTATGCATCCCTCACGGCATGGTTAATCTCTCACCTCTATGCATCCCGCCAGACCATGCTACAACACCCCATCTCCCAGCAGCCTTTCCTCTGATCAGCAAGGTTAATATCTCACGCGTATGCAGCCCTCCATGCCATATTGCACCACCCCGGCTCACAGCAGCCTTTCCTCTGATCAGCGTGGTTAATCTCTCACCTGTATGCAGCCCTCCATGCCATGTTGCACCACCCCAGCTTCCATCAGGCCTCCGACAAGCAGGTGTTTCACTTTCAGGCCATGTAGCTCATTTCCAACAACCACAGTGTCCTGCAGGAGGAAAAGACAAAAAGGAGTAAATGTAAGAGTTCCCGGCGAAGACGCCCAGAAGGCTCAGTTTAAAGTCCCTGCTAGGAGCACCCATATCTCTCCTCTTCCATATATGCTATATTACATACCCTATAATTTAAATGTCTCATCTTAAATGAGGAGATAAAGGGTCCCTGTCATTTTCATGCCACCTACTAGAGCTTTTTCTGGTTTTCATATTCTTAAATTGGCCGCAGTACAACTAAGTACAACTAATAATTTTCTAGGAGAAGGTACCTCTTAGGGTGGCTGAATGCTTGTAGTAATATATAAATTGGTTGCCTGACTGAATCCTCACCCAAAAGGTTTTTAGTGTAATCCTTTTATTCAAATAGCACTTCTGTCTAATGGTCCAATTTTAGAAAATATATTTTCTACGGTGAGGGTGCAGCTAGGATAAGAACCTCTGTCCTCAACATCTGATGACGTGATCCATTCATCAGGTCTACTTTTGCCAGTGACCGTGCATCATCAGTTGAGCAGTTTCCCACCTCTGAATTTCAACACCCCCACGAGAATTGGTTTAACATGAATACATTGAATATGAAATATCAGATGGAGAAAAAATTGAAAGTTATTTTATTGAGAATAACTTTCGGTTTTGTCTCCCCCAGACATTTCTTGCAACCGGCTTCCATCAACCCCCTTACTTTCCTTCCGGCGGCACCCATCCCTCTGCGATGCCAGTTCCCTTCACGCACTTATTTTTCAACTTTGCTTGTCCCCCACTTTCCTTTTAGGGAAGCGGGGGACACCCCCGCAATCCCCAAAGGTCGATCACAAAGGGAGCGAAGCACGACCCCGCAACTCCTGCTCCGCTTGATCGACATTTTTGGAATTCGTTTTTGCCGTAATCTGCATTTTCTTCCATTCGATGATTTTTCTGACGGTTTGTCCGGATACCTTTTTATTTCTTATACCAAGTTGCGATGGCCGTTAGCTGCATTCTGTAAAGCGCACTCAATGGCAGCATAGAACAAGGCACGGCGAAGGGAAAAACATGTTTCTCACCATAGTAACTCTTCAGGTGGTCTTTGGTCCCCCTTCCTTCAGACTAATGGGTGGCCACAACACTACAAGACAGCCCTAAAAGAGTACTGGAGACACCAATAGACTAAAATAATAGATGTTGGCTCATGGTCACACCTTCGCCTGCTTGGCAATCTCTGCTGCAAAAACACTGACCTGGTAAAATCCATAATCCAGGTTGACAGTGATGATGTAGCGGGTCTCGCGTCCACTGCGCACATCCCGCAGCTCCAACTGAAGGTCGTGCCACTTTCCGTCATTCACAACCATCTGATCAAGGTGGAGAGTGTTGGTGCGGCTGCTGCCCCTATTCACTGAGAAGGAAAGCACACCAGAGACCAGCTGTGGGGAGAAGTGGTAAAAGAGAAGACTTGCTTCAGGAAATACCGTTCAAAGCCACGCTCGGAACATTAGACTGTGCAAAGAGGCTGACTATGCGCAAAAGAAAAGCCTTCCACCACACTGCAATACATCACACACACTGACACACATCAATAAACCTACATAAAATCGGAACATCAATTAACTTAGGTCAGGATTTACATCATGCAATCACTGAAAGTGCCTTCAAAGATTTCTTGTGTAATGTGAAGAGTGGCCTGCAAGGAGCTGAATCCATTTAACTGAATTAACTTTAGGGCCTGGCGATGTTACCTCAATTGAAGTTGACTCTGTGCCATGGTGCTCTGACCTACCAGATGGAAGCAAACAAGCTCATCATGTGGATACATATACGACAAAGGTGCTTTGTGGGTAGGACCATCGAGAAGTGGAGATGCAAAGTATTTCAGGCAGGGTCTCGAAGCGTAAGATTATTTAGCTTTATATCCTGACAAGACCAACTCCAAAAAGGCAGACGTTGCCGGCCACCTAGGGTACCGCGAGCATGGGGCCACCAATTGGACTTAATAGCGAAAATTGTTGCCAAACTGTAGGTGACGGGTGCCAAAATCTCACTGCGGCCTGGACCGTAACAACAAAAAAAACTAGAACCAATCACGTAGTCAAGATAAAAAAACGATCTGCAAATAACCTTTGCACATTTATACAAGATCTAAACCACTGCAGGCCGGATTATCAGAACTCCCAAGGAGCAGATCTGCCCTGTGTACGGCAATCAAGCACACGCCTGCCTGCATAGCCAGCAATGACTTCAATGAAACGCCAGCTTACACATCAATATGACTATAATAGTCTACAAGGATGATCACTGTAACATTCCGAGATAGTGAGCAGCATAACTCAGCCTCTGATGGGGTATATGTTCTGTGCACAGCAAAGATGTCATGTGCCTAGGAATCAATGTGTGTATAATGCACCAAATGGCAAAACAAATAGGTTTAGTTGTGTTCCGAAACATCTAGAAGTCCCTTTCATGTGATTTGACCCTTACCCCATATCTAACTCAATTCAAGTGAGAGCTCGCTTCGGCTTCAGGAAGTATCATACCAATGAATCCTGATGATCCTATATCATCAATGTCATGTTAAAGAGTACATGCTTGCTGCACATTCTTAAGTACATGATGGATAAAAGATTGCTTAAGTATATACTCTCACACAATTGAGGGGTCTCCCACATTACACGAATGCATTTGTAATCTTAGGACTTGCAGGACACTGATGACCACAATTACATTAAACGATCATGTGTAATAATATGAGGCAAATATCAAATGATATAACAGATTAAACTAAATCTATATATGCAATCTTTTCTTTTACTAAGCCACCTGTACCCCAGTGTAGATGATACAATATATGGCAAGAATCAGACTCAATGCTGACGGTCCAGAATGATGTTTAAAATGCCAAAAGCAGGAGATAGATCTCAGAAGGATTTGTCGTGGAACTGTATGCTAAAATCATGCTAAAATACTGAAGCAGTGTTTAAAGAAATTGTGTTATATGAAGTGCTACCAGGTACACATGTACCAGTCCTGGTGCAAGGTGTAGGAATCCTATAGTCCACATGCATGGTGAGAGAATGCTCATGGAATATCATTCTCTAGATGCAGGACTCAGGAAGATTCTGGTCTACATGCAGGGTGAAGGAATGCTCTTGGAATAACATTCTCTAGATGCAGGACTAAGGAAGATTCTGGTCTACATGCAGTGCGAAGGAATGTTCATGGAATATCATTCTCTAGATGCAGGACTAAGGAAGATTCTGGTCTACATGCAGGACGAAGGAATGCTTTTGGAATATTATACTCTAGATGCAGGACTAATGAAGATTCTGGTCTATTTGTAGGGCGAAGGAATATGAATGGAATGTTATACTCTAGATGTAGGACTAAGGAATATTCTGGTCTTCATGCGGGCGAAATAAAGATCATGGGATGCTATACTCTTGATGGAGGACAAAGACCATTCTGGTCTACATGCAGGGTGAAAGAACGTACATGGAATGTTATACTCACAATGCAAGACTGGGAAATATTCTGATCTACATGCACGGTATGGAATGCTCATGGAATGGTATACTCTCGATGGAGGACAAAGGGAGATTCTGGTCTACATACAGGGGGCGAAGGAATGTACATGGAATGTTATACCCTTGATACAGGACAAAGGAAGATTCTGGTCTCCACAGAGGGTGAAGGAATGTACATGGAATGTTATACTCTCGATGCAGGACAATGGAAGATTCTGGTATACATACAGGGCAAAGGAATGTAAATGGAATGTTATACTCTCGCTGCAGGACAAGGGACGATGTTAGTCGACATGCAGTGCAAAGGAATGTGCATGGAATGTTATACCCTCCATGCAGGATAGGGGAAGATTCTGGTCTACATGCAGAATGATGGAATGTTATATTCCCGATTCAGGACAAGGGAAGGTTCTGGTCTACATGTAGGGCGAAGGAATGTACATGGTATGTTATACCCTTGTGCAGGACAAGGGTACATTCTCGTCTACATGCAGGGTGAAGGAATGTATATGGAATGTTATACCCTCGATGCAGAACAAGGGAAGATTCTGGTCTACATGCAGGATCATGGAATGTTATATCCTCGATGCAGAATAAGGGAAGATGCTGGTCTACATGCAAAGCAAAAGGAATGTGCATGGAATGTTATACCCTCCATGCAGGACAGGGGAAGATTCTGGTCTACATGCAGAATGATGGAATGTTATATCCCGATGCAGGACAAGGGAAGGTTCTGGTCTACATGTAGGGCGAAGGAATGTACATGGTATGTTATACCCTTGTGCAGGACAAGGGAACATTCTCGTCTACATGCAGGGTGAAGGAATGTATATGGAATGTTATACCCTCGATGCAGAACAAGGGAAGATTCTGGTCTACATGCAGGATCATGGAATGTTATATCCTCGATGCAGGATAAGGGAAGATGCTGGTCTACATGCAAAGCAAAAGGAATGTACATGAAATGTTATACCCTCAAACCAGGACATTCTGGTCTACATGGAGGGGATGAAGGAATGTACATGGAATGTAAAACCCTTGATACAAGACAAAGGAAGATTCTGGTCTACATGCAGGGCGAAGGAATGTACATGGAATGTTATACCCTCCATGCAGGACAAAGGAAGATTCTGGTCTGCATGCAGGATGATGGAATGTTATATTCCCGATGCAGGGACAAGGGAAGATTCTGGCCTATATGTAGGGCGAAGGAATGTTATATCCTTGATGCAGGACAAGGGAAGATTCTGGCCTATATGTAGGGCGAAGGAATGTTATACCCTCAATGCAGGGCAAGGGAAGATTCTGGTCTACTTGCAGGGTGAAGGACTGTATAAGGAATGTTATACCCTCGATGAAGGACAAGGGAACATTCTGGTCTAAGTGCAGGGCAATGGAATGCACATGTAATGCTACACCCTTGATGCAGGACAAGGGAAGATGTGTGTCTACATGCAGGGCGAAGGAATGTATATGGAATGTTATACCCTTGAAGCAGGACAAGGGAAGATTCTGGCCTACATGCAGGACAATGGAATGTGCATGGAATGTTATACCCTCGATGCAGGACACAGGACGATTGTGGGAAGATTCTGGCCTACCTGCAGGACAATGGAAAGTACATGTAATGTTATACCCTCGATGCGGGACAAGGGAAGATTTCTTTATAAACTAAAAACGAAATGCTATCTGCTAGCTTCATGTGTGGTGTGCTTTCCTGAAAATATATGTGCACTGTTGTAATACGCATGGCAAAACATTCTATTCCAAAGCTATTTCTACAACGATTTTTGAACGTAAACAATCAATAAAATGAAAACAAAAATGCCCATGGCTTTGAAGCTGCCCACGGGGATCTTTTGGGTATCTTTCGCTTCTGGGTCTGACTGGCGGTGCAGTACCTGGCAGAGTATGGTGGTGTATTGACCAGCGTGGGCCTGCAGCAGCACACCTCCTGGCTGCCGGGTCCTGAATGCCAATCCCAGGAACCAAGGGACAGAGATCTTCACCTCGTTCTTGAAATCCCAGGAAAGGATGCTGTTGCCACGGAAACGGTGCGGATGGAGCATTGCTGGAAAGCAAAGGAAAGTGGCATTGTTGGCGATTACCTGCATTCTGACAAACAGCAGAATAAAAAGGAGAGAGAAAAGCAGCCTTGGAGACGGCAGCTGCTGCTGCGACCCCTACGCCACTGTCAAGCTGGAAAGCTTGGAACGCCTTTACTCGTGAAGTTACTTAGCATCTGTATCTTTCATAGATTCTCATGTTTTAAATACATTTCCTGAAGCCTAATGAACCAGCCCATCATGTTGACTAGCACATTTCTAGACATATGGGGAATTTATTGCTCTATCTACAACCTTTTTGATTTCATTGTTGCAGATCCACTGCTGTGGCATTTAACAGATTATTTCGAAAATAAAATGTCGAATCACAAAATACCAACATTTTTAGTTGTTTACCCCATTTTACCGCATTTGTATGCGGGGGGGGACACCCCCTGCAGCCTCCTTCCTGATACCCCTCTACCTTTTTTATTAACTTAACCTACCCCAACCAACATATATAGAGTCAAATGAGGTTAGCGAAATCTGGTATTTTGGGCTGTGAATTTTTGTATCCTTTATTTTGGTATGATCCCCTTTTAACAGACAGGCCTAGGATTTATAATTTCATTTGTAAGGAAGTATGTCCTTTTTTATTACTTCATTGATTCATGAGTTCTCACTCGTTTACTGTGGTGTTAACACCCGCTCCGGCGTGCTGGATCTGGTGTTATCAGCCCGGAGCCCGAGTTAAAGGCCAGAGCGGAGCGACGGCCTTTAAAGATGGTCCCCGGGCCGATAGCACCTGATCCGGCATGCCTGAGCGGGTGTTAAGGTCATTAGCACCCCCGGTTACCAAAGCGGTAACCCCGGGTGCTAAAAAAAAGTATTTTCAGTCATTGAACGCGACGCCTCGCGCATCCCGTTCAATGACTGAAAATACAGTCTTAAGATGGCCGCCATGGAAAGGGCAGGCGGGGCTAGGAACAGAGCCCCTCTTCCATGTCCATGGTGGCAGTCTGGAGCAGAGGGGAAGGTGCAGCAGCCGATATAAGTAAAACAAAAATAAAGAAAAATAAGGGGACAGACGGTGGGGGAAGATGGCAGCCTGGGGGAGCCGGCCTCAGGTGGGTTGAAACTCAGGCTCTCTAGTGGTTCAAGCCTGCATTTCTAGCTACCTGATCGGCTGTTCCTGTGAGCGCCCAGGTAATATTCAAGACCTTATTTCTTGCACAGAAAGGCCTTTATGGAAGTGCCCTCACTTACGCCTGGGTAAACATTAGTGGCTTCGCGTGAGCGCCCAGGTAATATTCAAGACCTTATTTCTTGCACAGAAAGGCCTTTATGGAAGTGCCCTCATTTACGCCTGGGTAAACATTAGTGGCTTCCCGTGAGCGCCCAGGTAATATTCAAGACCTTATTTCTTGCACAGAAAGGCCTTTATGGAAGTGCCCTCACTTACGCCTGGGTAAACAGTGGCTTCCCGTGAGCGCCCAGGTAATATTCAAGACCTTATTTCTTGCACAGAAAGGCCTTTATGGAAGTGCCCTCACTTACGCCTGGGTAAACAGTGGCTTCCCGTGAGCGCCCAGGTAATATTCAAGACCTTATTTCTTGCACAGAAAGGCCTTTATGGAAGTGCCCTCACTTACGCCTGGGTAAACATTAGTGGCTTCCCGTGAGCGCCCAGGTAATATTCAAGACCTTATTTCTTGCACAGAAAGGCCTTTATGGAAGTGCCCTCACTTACGCCTGGGTAAACATTAGTGGCTTCCCGTGAGCGCCCAGGTAATATTCAAGACCTTATTTCTTGCACAGAAAGGCCTTTATGGAAGTGCCCTCACTTACGCCTGGGTAAACATTAGTGGCTTACCGTGAGCGCCCAGGTAATATTCAAGACCTTATTTCTTGCACAGAAAGGCCTTTATGGAAGTGCCCTCACTTACGCCTGGGTAAACATTAGTGGCTTCCCGTGAGCGCCCAGGTAATATTCAAGACCTTATTTCTTGCACAGAAAGGCCTTTATGGAAGTGCCCTCACTTACGCCTGGGTAAACATTAGTGGCTTACCGTGAGCGCCCAGGTAATATTCAAGACCTTATTTCTTGCACAGAAAGGCCTTTATGGAAGTGCCCTCACTTACGCCTGGGTAAACATTAGTGGCTTCCCGTGAGCGCCCAGGTAATATTCAAGACCTTATTTCTTGCACAGAAAGGCCTTTATGGAAGTGCCCTCACATACGCCTGGGTAAACATTAGTGGCTTCGCGTGAGCGCCCAGGTAATATTCAAGACCTTATTTCTTGCACAGAAAGGCCTTTATGGAAGTGCCCTCACTTATGCCTGGGTAAACATTAGTTGGAAGTGCCCTCACTTATGCCTGGGTAAACATTAGTGGCTTCCCGTGAGAGCCCAGGTAATATAGAAGTAAACATCAGTGGCAATCCCCTCCAAATGACCATGGCTTTCACTGGGCACCCCTAGTTTCTGAGCACAGCTATAGTACTGTGACACCCCTTCTTCGCCCGTTCGCAAAGAAAATAACTTCGTTTGTACTGGAAACACCTAAGGACATGCCCATTCGAGCGTATCCAACCTGCACTTAACCAACTTTTCCCTCTGCCTACAGACTGCCGTAACACTTGCCTTTATCAACGCATTTTCATGATATGACCCCTTTTCAGCCATCTTGTTTTGTTCCCCTTTCTCCATTCGGTATGCGCACCCCAAGGGTTACTTTGTAGTGGGCCCAACCCCAGCTAGGGAAGACTAACAGAATGGACTTCCGAGATGCACAGCAGCACGGCTCCAGTATAAAAAGGCCCTTGGTTGCCTGAACAGATCTCGTCTGGTCTTGGAGATCAATCAACAGAAGATCTTAGTTCCTAGGACTCATGGATTATCCATGTGCCAAGTCTACTTACCATGCCTGCAGTCTTTGCCGCCAAACCCCAGGGGGCACTCACATGTGAAGGTCCCCCAGGTAACCGAGCAGGATCCGCCATTCTTGCAAGGGTTGGAATCACAAAAGGAATGCTTAGCATGACACCCTGGGGGAAATAGAAAGAAGCAGATAAGCAAAGGAGGAGCATTTCCATATATGCACTGGCATACATGCACAGCCAGTCAGCCTTTTATGCATGTTTAGCCACACTCCACATGATGACCCTCTTCAAGACACGTGTTGCTTTCTTTCATAATAGATAGTACCATACCTTGACACATAGTCACACTGCTGGGCAAGGATGGCCACTGTGATGTTACAACCACACATTTGGACACATTCCTCCACAAATGACCCCACTCATACCTGCTGCCACATCTCTGGATTTGCAAGGTCACACTTCTAGACAAGGTCATACATATGTTATACATCTACAAAATACTGACACACTTTTAGAGAGATACGACAACACTCCTGGACAAATCGTGTAGTGCTCATGGTGCTTTTCAACATGTCTTTGGGATTAAAGGGCGAATCGTGCATTACCATAACTAAGGCACGTGCACACAGCAACTACAGATACAACAATGACATTGATCAAGAACACCAATAGGTTCCATTCACATTGCCCGAAATGACCATAAACAGAAGACTTACATTCACAGCTCTATCGTGCCATTACACTGCATTGTAAATTGCATATAAAGCTAATTTGCTCAGGAGTTCCAAACAGTTGCAGTTATTGAATCCTGCTTTTGATACACAAGTCGCAAAGGTTTGTATTTCCCCCTTTAGAGACCCCACTATGCAAGGTCAGAAAGACATTCAGACTGCGCCTGCTCAAGAAAAGCACCCGTTCTTGTCGTGTCCCTGGGGGACTCCAGTACCTGCAGATGTTCCATTGTTTGCGATGTAGGAGGCCAGGTCAATCTTCTTGCTGTCGATGTACAGGTCCCTCATGCACCCCACAAACTCCTTGTGTGCCACTGGGAAGTTCTCGGGCAGGTTGGGCACACCGCCAAGAAGGAGAGGGCCTGTAAGGTCCAGAGACCTAAAACAAGAGGAAAACTAGCTATGTGTTCAGTTACAGTGCCAGAAATATCCAAAACTCGCCCACATTGCAGACTCGAAATCCGCCGTTGCAAAGAGGAAAGGACCAGAAAACGGGACTATGGAAGCTCCTCACTGTCCGCATCAGCTTGTCTCGGCCCCGTGCTCCTATGGTTCCGAAAAGAACTCAAGACCCACCTCTTCAAGGAGTCTCTCCTCCTTAACACCTAGGCCATCACGTCACCCAATGCGCCAACTGACTCGCTAGACGCCTCCCGTCTCTCTCCTCCCCACCACCCGTTACAACTGGTGCCTAACCCCGGTGTATATCTGTTCTGTCGTTACCAACGAAAGCGCTGTTATGCATCTGTAATGTGTACACTTCTGTAAAGCGCTCCGTTGCTTCTCGAAGCTACGTCTGCACTCAATAAACACAATAATAATAATAATAATAATAATAATACGTGTTTGATACTCCATTACAGCTTGTACGTATGCATGTATGTATGCATGGGGTATGTGACGTACATACCTAGCGGGGCGCAATGGAGCAGTGTACATAGGGGGTGCAGTCAGGGGGTTACAAGCATGAGTGGAGGAGTAGTAGAGGAGCTGAGATGGATGGAAGCAGCAGGGGAAGAGGGGGGAATCCAGAGGGTGAGAATTAGCTTGGAATCAGTCAGATGTATGTGTATAAACAGCATCAATCAATAAGTTAATCATGGCCTGGGGAAGGGATTCAGCGCTATACACGAAGCCTACATAAATACATACAATATATATCTTTTTAAGCAGAGCAGAAGATGAAAGACAGAATGAAAATATATGGAAAAGACTAAACACATGAATTTGTCAAGAACATAAATTTTCTGGTATCTGTGTTGCCCTCATTGTATCACAAGGCTGAAAATGGCCACAAGGCTTTTCACATTAAGCGCTTTGCAAACATAGATCGCATTTGTTTCTTTGCCCTTCAAACTGAGCAAAGCCAACCGCAATACCCGGTTATGCGGTTTCCGCTCTGCTAGTCGCCCCTTACTTCCATGGTGTTCTATCTGTGCCACTGTGCGTATAGCACACGTGGTACTCTCTTATTGGGAGTTAGCCAGAGCCTCTGCAGTGGAGTCTGCAAATATTCTTTCCCTAAGTCCACAATATGTCGGCAGAAGGTGTATCGCCATCGCTGTGCCTATGTAACCGGGAGATCTGAGCTTACATCCAAGACCCAGCCTACACACAGATTCAGTACAGACACTGACCACCCTAATCTAGTATACCTCCATGAATGCCGCAGCACATACACATATCAGAGTAGACGCACTGGCAGGCAGTGGCCAGTCTATGGCACTATCTAGGTGCATGTTAAGGGGAATCGGCCTCCAGATAGACAGACTGAATGTAGCTGGTTGTTATTGTGCTTCGCGCTATTGCTGATTTGCTTCGGTCTGTTTGCGGACATGTTAGATCATGGGCTGGCAAGCATGCTCTAGTCCAGGGGTCTGCAAACTTTGGCTCTCCAGATGTTTTGGACTACAACTTCCAGCATCCCTAGCCAACATTGTCAATGGTGAGGGATCATGGGAGTTGTAGTCCCAAACATCTGGAGAGCCACATGTTGCAGACCCCTGCTCTAGTCGATTGATCTGACAATGTAAGAATTGTGTCACAGAGAGGGCTTATGGATATGCTAAGGGAATTCTGTCGCCATTCTAGTGTGCCTGAACAGACAGTAGGGTTTCAAGATACTCATACTTTTGTGTGTACACTGCACAGTACTGGTCTATGATAGCTCAGTGGCAACGTGCTCGCCTTGGAACCAAGAGGACACGAATCGGCACAGGTTCAATCCCCGGGTCCGCGCTTAGAAACCCCTGGGTATTAAGCTCGTTATAAATATCCGGTAACAGCGCCTCGATCCCCCCTCCCCCCCAGCTGTGTGAGCGCTTTAAAAATGCAAAATAAATAAAATAAAGTGTTGACTTCTAGTCGCTTTCCAGGACTGCCAGCTAGTCTTAGTCTACATGCCAACCTTCGCATGGAGGCCGGGTAGTCCAAATCTGCACATCTATGAAAGTTTGGAATAAAATGTCTAATCTTTGCATCCAATCATTTGAGGCTTTTAGAATGCATCCCTAGGACATGTATTGCCTCTAGGACACGTGCGGGCCGAATCAATGAGAATTGGAGATGTGTTCAAGTGCACATGATGAAGATAATGCATTGCACATTAACCACAATAAGTGAGTGAGTTTTATGCTTCCAGATGTAAGGACAGATAAGGCTGTCGGTCCAGCCCAGCCTGGACTGGACCAGATCATTAGATCATATTTGATGTGAATGTTAGTTCACCTCAAATGAACAGATGTTGCTGCCTATTGGGAAATGTAAGCACAAATCAGAACAGTGACTATGTAGCTCCTTACTAGCTTATCATGACTACCCGGAATATTCCTTCTCCGGCCACTTGTGTTGAGGACAGAATGGGATTCTTCAGACACTTACCATAATACAGGAATGACTTCAGCACGTTCAAAATATTGTTAGTCTATACAGTACTTGCTGTGGAATATAGGTACAAATGTGGACATTCCATTACATCCAGAATACCTGTATTCGCTTTGCACCATCATAGGGCCATACACGCTCCAAGGACTATCGGTACAAATGTGGACATTCCATTACATCCAGAATACCTGTATTCGCTTTGCACCATCATAGGGCCATACACGCTCCAACATATTATGCTCACTAGGCCTTAGTTGAGCCTTCCATAAGATTTGTTAGTGCCCACTCACTTCTTGGAGCTGGACTGGACACCCTCCGCTGCACACGAGTAGTTTGTGATCTCTCTGGCAAACTGCAGTGCCACGGGCATGTCGCAGTCATCCACCGCCAGGATGGCAACCTTCTCCTTGGATGGTCCTTGGGCAGCTCCCATGGATCCGAGCTTGGGCTGGAACATAGAAAGCCATACACAATGAGCCTGAGTATTCCCTTAAGAAAAAAAAGACAGAGCACGCTGCACAGCAGGAACAAACAGGAAGGTGGAGGTCCTTAGACTACATGTTAATCAAATCACACCGCATACATTAATACCCATACAATAACGAGATCATTGAGGAACTTCCTAAATGCCCCAAGAACATTGTCTTGATCCTTCCGAATTGGGACTAGACAGGTTTCTCGTACTGTTCTTTGCAGACAACGCAATCATTCTGTCTACAACCCCAGTGCGATTAAAGCATAGTCTGTCTGTCGTTATCAATAAATGCAAGGAATTACAATTGGTCGTTAACACCGATAAAACAAAAGCTATGATGTATGAGCACAGGTTAATATAAAAACACAAACTTAATATTTTAATTGATGGTAATGTCCTGGAGCAGGTCAGTATATATGATTAGTACCCGGCGAGAGACAATCTGAATGCAACAAGCATTCTGATTGGCTCTCGCCAAGTCCCTACCCGGCCGGGAATCCCTCTGTCGGGATTCCACGGCCTTTGTCCCAGGCGGGGGGCGTGGCAATCCCTCAGCTAATGAGGAGGCTCGAAGCAGGGCCATCCCCGCTCCGAGCCTCCCCGCGGCTGAGAGGCTGCCTTCGCCCCCCGCCGGGGACTCGGGTAAGTCTTTTTTTTTTTTTTTAAATTCCCTTCCTCCCCCCCAACTTACCTTCTTGGTCCTGCGTCCCCGTCGGGGGACGAGGGAAGCCTCCAGCTGTGTGGAGACTCGGAGCGGGGCCATCCCCGCTCTGCGCCTCCACACGGCTGGGGACTTCCCTCGTCCCCCGCCAGGGACGCAGGTACGTTTTTTTCCCCCCTCTTCCCCTGTCCCACTCCCGCCCTCCCAACCCCACTTACCTTCTTTTTGATCCTTTTTCGGGAGCGGACGCGCTGGGAACACTAGAGTTCCCAGCGCCTCCGCTCCCGATGGCCGCCATGGAAAGGGAAAACGGACTCCGTTTTCCCTTTCCATGGCGGCGGCCATTTTCTTGGTCGTTTCTTTTTTCTGTCCCGAAACGCTGCAGCGTTTTGGGACAGAAAAAAATGCTTTTAGTGCCCCGGTCACGCAAATAATGCGGGCCGGGGTACTAATAGCTTCGCTCGGGGCCTTACCTATGGGCCCCGGGGCATTACCTGAGTCGGTAATGCCCCTGCCGCTCGGGTTCTATTGCTTACTTAGATGCGCATTCGATTATCTGATAAACTCCTTTGGCCCCACCAGCAACTTTAAGCCACAGTGACCCTAGATAAGTATAGCGGGGTAATTCGATGCTTTTTCCACAGCCATGGTAGAGGAGCTGTTACCCAGGCTTTGCATCTTAACAGAATGCAGCCCTTGTCTGCTGCACTCTACGGAGCGGAGCTCTGGGGTCATTGCAAGGCATTGTCTCTCCGTGTAATGCAGAATAACTTTCTGAGAGCATTGTTAACAGCCTTCCAGTGCACCCTTGGATAGCCTTCGCTGGGAATGCAATCTTCACCCAATTCCCTGAGGTTCCCAACACTAAACCACTGTATTGGGTACGGATCTGGACCACTCCTGAACCGGAGAAATGCAGAGCCACTCCTGAAAGTCTGCTTAATACGATTGAATCTGGCTCCTTACACTGGTTTAAGTGTGTCCGCTTGGAGCTCATGAATCTGGGGTTGTCAGCTTTCTGGGCCCATCCTGAAGGAATGACTCCAGGATCTAAACTGGTGGTCAAAGGGGCCTGTACTGGCGCAATGATTCACTCTATGAAGCAGGCCTGTCTGAATGTAAGCACTGGGTGATTGTAGCTTGAAACTAAACCAGTATTGTGATTTGAACAATACATAGACAAGATAACACAGAGCTATTCTCGAGCTCTCTTTATCCATTTGCGTGCAGACACATTGAAACTGACCCTATTTACAGCCAAATGGAAGTCCTCCAACAATCGCCGGTGCCTGGATTGTGGGGCTGCACAGGAGTCTATCACCCATTGTCTTCTATTCTGTGTGGGCTATAATGATCTGAGGGCCTCGTATTTAATTCAGTATTTAGATTGAAAAATATTGAGAGCACTGGCCATGCAGTGGACTTCTCTAAAAATGCTTATGATCTGAATGCACTCTTTTTTGTTTCTATATTTGTGCACAGGGCATGGCTGAAAAGAATCAAATGAATGTGTACTTGTATTTTATTTGTATTTTATAAAGCGCCTTAAACCAAGGCACTGTACAAAGGATCAAACACGTTACAATAAAAATAAGTAATTAAAAGAATTCAGAAAACAATCAATCAGGGATTTTGCAGCAGATGAGACTTCAACGACCCACAGAATAATGAACAGACAGAAATAGAGCAGAGAGAGTAATGCAGACCATTCCAGTAAAGAGGAGCAAGAAGCTCAAAAGAGCAAAAACAACACTGGGCACAAGGAGGACGAGGAGCTAACAGTGAAAAAATGGGAAGAAGAGCGACGAGAGCGGTAAGGAGTATAGAAAGATATCAAGGCAGTAAGATAACTTGTTCTCTTCTGATACTGCTAAGGTCACATTTATGTTATCATAGCTGTCTGGGGAAGCAGCAAGTTGGTCAGGGCTGTTGGTCAAACAAAGAGATCAGGCTTTGCAGAATTTTAGACTTTTTAAGGAGGAATCTAGTAGGTTACTTGATAAACGTCAGGTGTCTTTGCAGGTGGATGGAGAGTTGCTTGATTTCAAACAGGGCAACCGAGATCTAGTAAGTTATATTACACAGTTCAAAACCTTATTGGTAGAAAGTCACTGGCCAGAAGAGAAGAGAGCTTCTCTATTCTACAGATGGTTGAGAGAGGAACTAAATAATGCTTTATCGGGGGTGGTTAATAGACCCATTTCCTGTGAGGCACTTATGGATTTGGTGGTGCAGTTAGACTTTCGCCAAAATGAAAGGAGATTGGAGCGTAGGAGGGGTTTTGGACAAAGTAAACCTATTTCTAGAACAGATAGACCACCATTTTGGTTGGAGGGGGCAAGCAAGGATTTTAAGTCTAAGAGTTCGGAATCCTCAGGAAGAGTAAGAGGGCCTCTTTCTAATGAAGAGAAGGAGAGACGACGTACCAATAATCTCTGTCTCTATTGTGGAAGGAGTGGTCATTTCCTGGGAAATTGCCCTTACACCCCGAAAAGAGTTAAATCATCAGAAAACAAGATACATCAAGTTGCCAACACTCTTCAGGCGGCAGTACCACATATTACCATTAATGTATCCTTATTTTTTTTAGAAGAAATTGGTGGGAAGTGGTCCTGTGGTAATTGATTCAGTGGCCACTGGAGATTTCATGGACTGGGGGTGGCAAGGAGCTTAGGCATTCCATTGGTGAAGGTTTTGATTGAACAGGTTAGTTCAGTGAATGGTTCAGAATTAACCTCTGGACCTATAACGCTTCAGGCTTCGCTTTGTTAATCATAATGGCAGGAAATCATTGTTTCTCACCACAATTAAAGATTATTCTGGGTATGCCTTGGCTTACTTTTCATAACCCTTTGATTGATAGGGGAAGACGCGTGATAGATTTAACTTCAGAATTTTGTAAGGAGCCTTGTTTTAAGGTCCAACCTATGACTAGTCCTCGGATTCAAGAAGATTCAATTGGTAAAAGGTTGGGGGAGGTTGGCGCTCTTTTTCATTCTAACACTATTGGGGCAGTTGTGGGGGAGTTACCTGAATGTTACAAGGAATACAGCGATATTTTTGATGAAGCAGCAGCATGTGGGCTTCCTCCACATAGACCTTTTGATTGTAAAATTGAGTTGGAACCAGGTGCCAATTTACCTTGTAGTAGGGATTATGCTCTCACTGAGAAGGAGAACGACTATCTGAAGTAAGTTTTTTGAAAGACATACAAGACTCTTGAACAGATGGAAGAGTGGGTTCGACAGGATCGGTCAGAAGAATCAAGGCTGGATTACCGTATCTTGACAGCAGACTATATTTACCCTGAGAGAAGCTTTGTGAAAGAGCCTTATTAGATTGTCAAGAATCTAAGTTGTCTGGGCATCCAGGGTTTAAAAAGGCGTCCGAGTTAGTCAGGAGAGACTTTTGGTGGGATACTATGAGGGTAGAGAATTTGAATTTTGTTAAAACTTGTGAGGTTTGTCTCAGGCTAAGTCTCAAGCCTGAGTAAACCTTCTGGTCTTCTAGAACCTCTTCCCATTCAACCTCGTCCCTGGCATACAACTGCTATGGACTTCATTGTAAATCTTCCTAAAGACCAAGGTTGTTCAGTTATTCTTGCAGTGGTGGATTTACTTACTAAGGAGGGACATTGTATCCCAATAAAAGGGGAGTATTAGCTGAAAGATTGGCACAAAGGTTCTCTCAGAATATTGTCAAGTTGCATGGTGTCAAGGGTTTTGACCCATGTTGTATCAATAGACTGGGTAGATGTGGGGATGAGCTGTCGCCGCCCATTATTCTATCCCAGGACAAACTATATCAATAGACTGGGTGGATGTGGGGATGAGCTATCGCCGCCCACATTCACGCCAGAATAGGAGAATTGCGCAGTTGGCACAAGACCACTCTAAAGATACAACCTTCTTGTGGGGGGTTCCACATCACCACTCTACTGTAAGGATGCCATCAAAACAATGTTAAGCAAGGGTCCTATACTGTCAAGCAAAAGACCATTCTATTGAAATGCAGTAATCAAGACAACTCAAAAATGGATGCAGTACCGACAAATTCCTCAAGGTGGCGCTAGCGGTCTAAACTCTGACAGGGAAACTGTATTTAGGAGTTGCAAGAGGGGCAGGGACTTCAAAGCGTGTTGGTTAATAGGAAACCTTAGCTACCTGCTGTTCCCAGAGGCCAAGAGGCTGGGAAACCTTAACACCTCAGAGATTCACACACCAGGAGGCAGGATATCACATGACCCTGTTGATTGATTGAGGAGAGACTTCCAGGCAGCCTGCTGGAGCCCACACAAAAGGCTCTTTCTGTTGAATGGGGTATGTTAATTTTGAGTGTTTCCTGTCAACGGCCCTCTGCCAGCAAGGAGAGACATGTGATCACTGACCCACCCAGACTCCTGGAGGCGGACCCAAACACTTTGGGGAGTTGAATTGCAACAAATATATAGTTCATAGAAACAGTGATAACTTATTGCAACCAAATGACAGGAATGTGCAACTTTGAGAGTCTTAGTTTGAAAAATGCCCTCACAATTTGAGTCCAAACTCCAATTTGTACCATGTTCTGGGGCAAAACCCCGCTAATTATGAGTATTGTAGACAATGGGTTTAAGCTAGAGACATGGAAAGTTACTGGGATATATGTGGAAGGGAAATGTACCTTTGTATAATTTTTGATGAAAAACCAATGTTGCAAAACCCACTAAAATCGAAAATAAGTTGCCATTTTTGAATGCAAGCTCCTAGAAACGCCAGAGTCGGGACAGGGACTATCTTTAGTAATATATGATGTGTGTATGTGATGTCAAACAACTGTGTACCTGGGAAATATGTATTTGGATCAGGAATAGATTTGTGTGCACATTGACCAGGGGAGTGTCATTTCTGCAGGTCATAAAAATGACATCACTCTGACACACTATCCCTTCCCAAATCAGGGACCAAAGAATCTATTGACCTATCAAATCAAGAGAGGGGCAGGCTTAGGGATGCTAGCCTCTCCACCCACTTTTTAAAACACATAAAAAGAGACTGCTGGGACAGGTAGAGACATTCAATTCCATTTTCTGCGGGACGCTCTGCCGGGAGATTCCAGACTTCACATCCATCAATCTTCAAAGACCAGAACTTTACTTCAGAACTTAAAGCAAGGGCCTAAATCCACAAACTGAGAACTCTTCTCAACAGGCCTCAGCATTCTTAAAGTCATTTGCAAACTATTCCACAGCCGGGCGAGCTGTCTGAATTCTTTTGCCAAGAACAATTGCCAGAGACCAGACCAGAGATCCAGAGAACCACAGGCCGCTGTATCCAGAGAGCTAACCCAGACGCTGTGAGCAGAACCGCCCAGTCCAGTCCAGTCGACCAGATCCGTGACGAGGCCCATTCATTTCAAAATTAGGAGTGAGTATCCGCCATAACTGTGCAGAACCCAATCTCTTAGTTAAAATAATCTAATCCAAACTATTTTAACCTAGTTAGAACAGCCTCCTAGAAATCGTGTCATCTGTCATATGTATAGCTGCACAACTGTCACCTGTCAATTCTGCAGCTGCAAGCTGTCACCTGTCATTTTAAGTTTTACTTTAAATCCGAAAATCTACCATTATTAAATGGTCCGTATCTCTGGAACCGTTTGGGCTAGGAACGAAATTTTCATCTGAAAGCTTAGAATCTAGGCTTTCCAACGAACCTAGAACCGACTTCCTACTCACTATACATTTTCCGCAATCGCGAGACACGCACTCGCGAAATTTACCGCAATTTGCGATTTGGCCCGATTTCTTCATCTGTAGAAATCAGCAGCTTTTTGCTTCTCTTTGCTAAAATTCGTTTGCAATCTGCTAATCATTCATAGAGTATTGTTAAAGAGAGCCTGAACTAATATAAAGTAGCCATCACCTACCCTGAACCTCTAGAGGGAATTAAAAGCAATTTTAGCACCTTTTCACTTCCTTGCAAACCACATTAAAGTAATTCGCCTGTGTTTAAAACTCATCCCTGTTTTCCCTAAGCTTGCTGGGAGAACTGGAACTGTGTATTGCATTATAAAGTGTGATTTGTTGGGATTCTTGAAGACTGTGTGCTCTCCTTCCATTTCTTGTATTGCATAGGGGGGAGTGAATTGTCAAAAGAAAAAGTGATCATATTACCTTTTGCTAAAATCATAACAAGTTATTTCTGTACTGCATTTTATTCCACCTTGCGTTTCCTTGAACCATATAAAGCATTCTTTCCCACCTTATTCTTCTGTTCCTATTCATAAGTTACCTCTTGCTGACTACTGCTGATATTCACAAGTGTAATATCCATTATCAATTTATTTATAGAAGTGTGAAATATATATATATTGTTTACATTTTCAAATAAACCTTTTAATTTGCAAAACAAACCTACTTCTTGGCTCAGTGGGGTCAGGGGGATTCTAAGAGGGGGGTGTTATACAAGGGTTGTCATCCAGAGTACTGAACTGGATATACAAATACATCAATAAGGGCTTTCCTCAGCATCCCAGACTAGGCATTGACTTAGATGTAGTGTTGATTGAATATCGCTTCCAATGGGTTACCTAGTCAAGGGGATCTCTGATAGAGAGTCCCAGTTTATAGCTAAATTATGGAGATCTTTCTGCAAAAGTTTGACGGTGGAGGAGAGGTTAACATCTGGATAACATGTAACGTGTAAATCAGGAGTTGGAAAAATATCTAAGGTGTTATTGACAGGGTGGGGACAGTTGGGTGGACCTTATTTGGGTAGCTGAGTTTGCTTACAACAATTCCATGTAAGATTCTACCTCCATGTCTCAATTTTTCTGTAGCCGAGGTTTTCATCCTCGCTTTCTCATGGAACAGGTTGATGAGGAAATGAGTAGCCCTGCAGTTGAGATTAGATTACAGGCTATGAAAGAAAATCTGGAGAAGGCAGTTAAGGCACTTCAAGTGAATAAGGCTACTTATAAATGATTCGCTGATGCAAAACGAAAAGCAAGTCCAGTTTTTCAAGTTGGGGATAAGGTCTGGTTGTCCACAAAAAACTTGAGAATTAAGGGACGGAACAAATTTAGCCCATGTTTTGTTGGACTTTTTTGATGTTTAATCTGTGATCAACCCTGTTGCTTTTAGACGTACATTACCCACAAATCTTAAAGTCCATCTTACCTTTCGTGTTAGTCAATTGAAACCGTTCCTTGATGATACAAGATTAGGCATTCCTCCTAGTCCTCTTTTGGTTGACGATCAAGGATAGGAGTTTGAGGTCAGGACGATTTTGTATTCTAGGAGGAGTAAGGGAAGATTACAGTACTTAATCGATTGGAAGGGTTTTGGACCTGAAGAACGTGCCTCTGAAGTTGCTAATGATGTTCACGCTCCTATTTTGGTTTCCAGATTTCACAGAAAAAATCCTTTGAAACCTGGTCCCGGGGGGAGGTCTTGGAGAGGGGGTACCGTCAGGTCCCTGGGAGAATAGACATTATATTATTACCTGTTTCATGCTTATTATTACATGTTTGGTGCTTGAATGTACGTTCTGTGAGTTTGTTATGTTTAATTTTGTGCTGTTAGAAGAGTAGTTTCCTGGAGTGGTTTGGGCCTTAACTATAGTGTTCAGAGTTCTGGTAGGCGCCCAAGCCAAGATGGAGGTAATGAACAGGAGGCCGGATTGGGTGAAGGGAAAACAAAGGACTGATTCTAGCATTCTAAACTTCCTTTCATTTGAGATTCCATGTAAGTAGGTCATGTTTTAGTTTGCTCCTGAAGTTTGGGCCTAGGTGTCAAGAGAAAATCATTTTGGTTTCTTGAAGAAAGAAAGTATATGTCAAGCTTCATTTTGAGAAGAAATCTTTGAGAAGATAAGAAGAGAACAAGTTTATTTCTGCTCTTCAACTCTTCAATCAATAAGCTAAGCACTGCTTGTTCGACGTTTACTGAAACTGTTGTTTTTATGACTATATTTTTTCCCTTGGAATACTCCTGGGAAGCATGACTAGCTTCTAAGGGGTTAATGGTTTTTTGACTATCTGACTGTGGTTGCGCGTGAGTGCCCGCGTGTGTTTTTGGGGCTCAGATTTTGTTCGGATGTATTGTTACAGTCTGTTTGCTTACCTTGGCAGACGCTTCTTCCTGCGCTACTCCGGTGACTAGAAGAGGAACAGCAGCTGCGTCGCGTACCGCTGATCTCTACAGTGGCGTTGAGTTTTGGGTCACGTACTTCACTGTTATGACGATCTTCATGAGGTGAAGTTGGGATGTTCCATGCGGATTCCCATTCCTCTTAAAGGTAAGTGTTGCGCTTTTCTTTTTCCGGTGTGTTTTTTCCAATCTGTGTTTTTTCGGTCCCTGTTTGCGCGGAGACTGCGCTTGTATCATAGACTTTGACTGCGCGTCATTTTCCTGAAGTGAGCTTTCCTTTTCTAAAGCATTTTAGTGCGCGGCGACTGAACTTTTCATAACAGCTGCAGTAACGTTCACGGCCACTCAGCAGATTTACCAGGTTAAAGGCACAGTGTGCTAAATGACTAAAGCAAATGCAATAACGTCTAGCTGCCACAAAGAGCATATCATTTCTTAAAGGCACAGTGTGTATGGAAATAGTAGTTCACACTTTATGGAACATTCTCTTCAATATAAGTCAAGTTTATTCTTCCCCAGTTATACAAAGAAGGGGGAACATTGTTTCAAAGTGTTTGTTGACAATATGTGCAAAGAGAAGAACTCTTTTGGTTTGTGACTCAGTGTGAGCTAAAAACGGCATATTGCCTCTGATCTACAAAGACACAATACTTCAAGTGCTTGTAGACGTTTTTGTGATAAATATTATAAAACATGTATTTTTTTTCATAGCAGTTTTAAAGATTTAAGGATTAATCCAAGTCCTCAAGGAGCACTTAATTCCAGTTCAAGTTGTCCTCTTTTCAACCAAGCTATTAATACACATCCTGGTGTCCATGTTCCGTATTTACCAATATTGATATTACAAGACATGGTTTAGGTTAAGATGGGTATAATACATTTTTCTTCAGTTTATGATGGAAGCAAGGTGTTTTGAGAGACAAGAAATCCTTTCACTGATCCTCTCAGCAGTAGCAGAGTAAGTATCAGGTAATTGGTTCTGGCATTTATTGGTGGTTATGTATGAGAGATTAACCTTTAGGAATTAAATTAACATTCTATGACTCTCTCATCCATGCAGATACCCGAAGAATTTCAAGAGATCCGGTGCCTGAGTTTGTTATTTTCTCCACATCCCCTTTCCCCCCGTAGTGTCACGGGCTCAGCTGTCTTTTAGCTGGTTGAGTGTGCTCCACTTTAGTGGGACTCAGCAGCTCCTGCGTTGGATTGAAGACAGGTCATGACAAGTAGATCCAGGACGGAAGCTCAGGGGGATTAGAAGGAGATGAGAGGGGAACGAGGAAAACCGGGGCAAGGAAAAAGTATGGCCAGAGATAAAGGAACAAGAGAACAGGATCTCGCTAGAATACACTGGGAAGCGTCCTCTCCGAATAATCACGGAAGTCCCTGCCGTATTTTCTTATTTGCTGGAGGGTTTCCTAATGGCGCAGTGATTGGTCGTGTGTCAACGAGTCATCACGCTCATGACACCACGTTGATGCGTCATCACGCTCATGACGCCGACAGAACGCCCATAAAGTAAGGGCAGGCACCTGACCCTTGTCCCATAAAGCCAGGGACAGACACAGTGGCGTGATGGCACGGTGACAGCTGGTTTTGCTATTGACATCACAGGCCAGGTAGGGCTTCATTTGTTCTCATTTCTCACTTCTATCTTAGCTAAATAATTCTAAGGGTCACCTCTGTCTCTTTTTTATTTTCTACAGACATTTCCCTGATGAAGGACCCTGCGTGGTTTGAAATGCATTGTCTTTTATGTCGCCTGATTGTTGATTGAAAGATGTTTCCACCTTAATTTCTTTCATAGTAAATATATCTTCGATAATTTCTCATATAATCAGTACTTGGAATGTTCACATGAATTGTAACATGACTATTCTCTATTAAAAGGCAGCCATCACTGTGGGAGTATTTTCAGAGTCGGTTGTCTTGTGTTACTTGTTTCCACCCAGATGCAAGGGTGGCCCTTGCAGGCTAGCACCTGAGACCTATATTACTACGTTTAGTTTGTTTTACCTGAGTGTCTGGAAGGAGGTTCCCACTCTTCAGCTGATTCAGTGACCCAGAGCTATCACTGAATCAGCAGATTTATGAGGAGACCTTGGTGTGCCTAGGTCAGGCTAGTGGCAGTGAACCAGGCACACATGTGTGGCCATTTTGTAACTGCATAATGCTATTTTGAGCACCATATGCTCAAAACAGCAGTGCCATGTGGTTTATGATCTGACCTTTGACCTTCTTGTTTTATATATATAGAGAGAATACATTACTCACTGTAATCGTATTTCTGATGCTTGTATCTGCTTATATGCACATGCTATGCATAGGCTGACATCAAGTGGAAGCTGCAGAGTATTACAGTTGTTGTTTTCGAAACTCAAAAAGGGATGCCAACAGGGTGTGCCAGTAATACTATGCCTAGTGTGACGTCCACTGTACCCATATATACCTGCATGTGCTTAATAAAAAGCATATGGTTGTGCTTCTGCATGTTGCTTCATTACTTGACTGTTTCTGCTATTGTCAACTGTACTTACACACCAGCCCCATAGCTGCAGAGTTCTGCCTTAATGCTCTGCCTACGCTACCTGTGAAGCTTTGGCTAGACTAAGTGTCTGCAACTGGCTGGCTGGCCTCTCGGAAACCCCCCATTGGACTGGTTGTGAAAAAAAACTCCAAACAGAGGATAATGGAAGTATATATACCTCTTTTTTCCATATTAGATCCAAAGAGAAACATCTCATGTTCAGGAAGCTCCAAATAACACTGAACTATTTGGGACTGCAGATATAGGTATGCAAGCATCATGCAGCATCAGCATAAACAAAAACGGAGAACATTACACATTTATTTGGACCTGAATAAATAGACGCATTGCAGAAGAATGCTTTTACTGTCTTTGTTACCATTAGGACCTGGGTTGTGCCATGCATCCATCCCACTGAAGTACCAGTCCAGTGGTTGAAGAAGTTGTAGTCTCCTTGACCCATGATTTGTGAGGAGCAGATAGTAGCCTCAAGTTGGTTGGCTGCAAAATGCAGGTCTGTCCACTCTGCCTAAACCATAGTGTACGTTCCAATACTGTTGCAGAGGGTTCTAAAGGTGTCCTTAAACATTAACCGACCTGCTGACATGGAATGTGTACATTGCGCCAACTGTTAACCACCCAATACATAAAACAGCCCTCAGTCAGCTTAACATTGACCTACCTTGACATTTTATTGATGCCAAGCAGTAGCAGAAAACAGGTCCCAAAGCATTATGCCACCTTCTGCTAAAATGCAGACCACTTCACTTGAAATGTAAATTTCCCAAAAACTAAACAGCAGTATTTTCAAAATGGTCATCGTTACTGCTAAAGCTGGATCTGCTCTGCAGCATCTATTTAGGTTCTGCACAATGAAAAAAGTACTGTGAGATGTTGACATTTTATAATCATTGCCTGGAAGCTGAAATGCACTCAGATTTCTGCAATCATGCATGCAGTGCATAGGGCATGCGCTCTTTTCAGATCAGAAATGGGGTTTACATATCCAGTCACTATTCCAATCTTTGTAGTTATTTGGATATGGATTTTACGTTTTAGTTGATTTTATTTGTGATCCGTCTCCTCAATGGTTCATCAGCTTCCCTGATCAATCAGATGGTGGTGCCCCTCATACTGACTGAGTTAGGTGTGGGTGCAGTGAGCCTGCCTTTCAATATGGGCTCTAGAATACCCAGGAAAATGCCTTTCAATGGAAAGCCTGCACACGAGTGAACACTGACACACCAGCTCCTTCCACATGTCAAGCTTGCGGCTCTTTAATGGTTCAGGGACATTCTCTAGTGGGTGTACAGGGGCTTATAGTGATAATTTCGACAACAAAAATGTCGAAAGTCAAAATTTCGAAAAAGAAATGTCGAAAAAAAAAATGTCGACTTTTTTTTTCAATGCATTTTTTTTTTAAATGGGGGGGTTCCCCCCAACCCCCCTTTTTTTTAATTTTCCCCTTTTTTCTAACTCCCGAACCCCTAAAATAAATATATAATTAAAAAAAACGAAAGTTGACATTTTTTTTTTCGACATTTTTTTGTCGACATTTTTGTCTGTCGACATTTTTTTTTCGAAATTATGACTGCCCACCGTGTACAGGAGCAGCAGGGCACAGGAGCTAAATGCAGTGCCAGAGTTTTAGGAAACATGTTACCGCAATGAACATATGTGATTACGGTCAGCATACTCCAAGCTGAAAGACTGTGGCAAAGAAGAAGACGCTGAAGACTCAGAATAAGATCTCAGGATGAATAGGAGGGGAGGATATCGACCAGGAAAAGAAGGAGGAGAGGGAAAAGGAGAAAGAGGAAAAGGTTTAAAAGGGGAGAGTTTAGATTATGGATTTAAAGTACTAAGTTGCAGGGATAGGTTAATTGTTTACTTTACCCAGTTGTTGAGAATTCAATGTTAGGAAATATTTTCTTTTTGCAACTTTGCCTCCATAGTTTCCTAAAGAATCCCATTCTTTTTTGCTTTGATTTTGATCTTGCCCTGACTTTTTGAACCTTCCCTTTTGCAGAGGGAACCTGGTCAGTCCTTCAGACTATCAGTACTGGGAAACTCTATTTCACTTTTGAATTCTTGAACACTGCACAAAGCAGCTTACTATGCAGTGCAAGGGGGATACTTTTGTATCACCCTAGCATTTTGCACAGAGGATTTCTGGTTACTTTATATGTGCCTAAAGCCAAGCAGAGGCAGCAGTTACATTTTTACAGTTTTTGCATTATTTTTGGTGAGCACATTGGTATTTACCACATATGGCTACTAAATGAGGCTAGTGCCCTAAAATGGCCGTGCCATGAGATTTCTGCTTGTTCTTTGGCCAGATCAGGCAAGTCCTTATAAGGTCATCCACTTGCCTGGGAAATCTGGTGTTTTCGCGGGCTAGTGAGTGTGTGTGTGTGTGGCACAGGAAGGGGACTGTGGCTGTTTAGTCCTAGTCCACGTCCTTGGTGCCAGAAAATCTGCTTCTGATGTGGATAGGAAACCAGTGGTTGTTCTGGATTGGACAACTACTGGCTGTCTGAGTGGTGAAGATCCTTACCATTGGTGGCTTTGGACTTGCTTTCAGCTCTAATCTTGGATAAAAGGAGGACCTCTGTAGCTATTCTTCAGATCTATGTTGTAGCCAAGAATCCCTCGAAGAATAGGCTGCTGAAGATCGACTCCTGAAGCGGTCCAACGTCGCTTCCTGTGTCCAGCGCATCTCTGAAGACCCTGTGCTTCAGCTCTTGGAGTAGTGGGACCAACTTGGCTCCAGCCCTACAGCGCCTTACGAAGTGTCCCTGCACCGCCCGTTGGACTGACCAGCTCCCTCGTAGGCTACCTAGCCACAATCGTTGCTGTTCTGAATTGAAGTTCGGAACTTTGGTGGTCACCAGCTTGTGTCACAAGTTGCATTCTCCCCGAATTTCAGCTTCCCACCTTCAAGGGAACCTGTCCTGGAACTGCGGCTGTGACCACAACTGGAAAGACGTCTGCCATCGCCTGTGCACAGTGATCATCGCTGGAACTCGCCTTCATCCATCCTGTGAAGTGTCCTAAGGATGTCTGCATTATTGGATTTTGCATTCCTTCACCGACAGGGTTGTATCTTGTATTGCCAGCGACAGGAAGAATCCTCGAACCCGCAACTCCTGGGCACCTCTCACTGGAACCAGTGGTGGAAGATCGAGCCCCCAGCCACCGCAAGACGATCCACAAAGACATCTGGAAAATCGGAGTCAGGGTGGGTAAGTAAGCATTAGTGGGCCTGTCCCCCATCTGTCCTCCATAGGATAGCATTGGGAACTTGTTTCTATGTCTCCCATCTCCATTCCACTCTCCTTCGGTTGTGGAACTTGGCCCAGGCATACTGCCTCTGGGTTAGTCTTGGGTCTGGAAGAAAGGAGAAGACTTATCTTTCCTTTGGTAAGTTCTTGAATCACTGTGAAATAGTTTGAACCTTTCACCACCACATGCCCATTGTATCCTTTCTGAAGAGAACTCATAATGGTGAGAAATACTGCATTGAAACCTGTGACTTTTGTAAAAAAGGCCCCATTCAACTTATGAGTTTGGACTTTTCACCTTAGGTTATGGCTGTTGTGATTTGGTTCCCATCATTTGCTGCATCCAACAAACCTGTTTTGCTTGATTAAGTATCTGATGTTTATTAAGTGAACCTACTGGTAATTGTATATAGTTGTATTATAGAGTGTTGTGTGATAATACTACCTGTTAGATTCATTTTCCAGTTAGTTCATTAAGCCTAGTATAGGGTACTGTATTTTTACGCTTGGCTGCCCACATTGATTTATTGTGTGCTGTACTGTGACCCCACTCACGCTCTCCTTGAGACCAAGCCCTGACTGCTCTTCCACGTACCTGGACTGGGTTTGGGCTAACCTCTCAGAGCTCCCTTTTCACAATGACTAGGGTGGCCTCCTAGAATCTGTCCACTAGGCCAGATTCTAGAAATCCATCTTCACAAATTAGGGCGAGCAGAACAGACCACACTAAGTGTGGAGTAACTCTGGAAAACTCGGGCACTAGAGTGCCCAGCTTGGACTTCCGGAAAAGCCACAGAAAGCACTCTACTGAAATAAAGGAGAATTTACCCAGCTGCAGGGAGACTAAGTCATGAGTGGATATGGTTGGTGTTTGCTTCTTAGCAGCCAAGCTAGAAGCAGACAAGCGAGTGGCTGGTGTTTTTTTAACAGGAGCAAAGATGGCCCACTGCGGGGTCCTGCAGGGCCCACAGAAAAAGGAAATGGAAAGAGCAGGTTAGCTCTGTGCTGGCCACAGGCAGTGACAGCCAGGAGCCTGAAATACATGAAGGATGGACACAAACAACTTAAGAGTACAAAAAAGTATGTAATCCTGTCCTGTTCTGTTAGTTAGCGACATTTCCCCTTCCCGCAGTGCCTTTTTATAAACCACAGCAGTGAAGTGGTCTTTCAGCACCAGGTTGAAGGGGACGGGTTTGGCTTAGCAGCTTCTGGAGTGGGACTACAACTCAACCATGACAATTCAAGAAATGAAATCCGTAGATTCTGCATAAATCTGGCAATCCATTTATAAAAGTATTCTCTTTAAGAAGATCAATTGTATATTTAATGATGAAGGCAATTACAAAAGTGAGCTGAACATAAAGGAGTTGATTGCACCTCTCCTTCAAGCATTCTCACATCTTTGCACTCTTTCATTAATCTTACCTTGTTGTAGTAGCGGAGCTGAACTGTGTGCCACTGGCCATCACTAACACCCCCGGGAAGATATGGAGACACCAAAGTGGTTGATTCACCTGTAAATAACACAATTAGACACACTTTATTGCAAATTACATTTTTGTAAATGGTTCCATCAGCGAACGCCTGGAGAACTGACAATATTGTGAGGTTCTAAAGAAGAACTATAGCGGCTCACTTGCATTCCAAATGGAAACTGCAACCGTGCAGTTGCGCTCTTGTCCACAATTTCACTCAATCTCCACAGATGAGGGAAACTGGCAAGTGAAGCACTGAATACCGTTTCTGGGTTTTATACAGCCTACAGCAAGCGATTTCGGATGTATACGATTGGCCGTGGCACAAATGTTCGTGGTCGAATTGTCTGGGGTCAATTCAGCCGTGAAGACAATTTTGCAGCGGCCAAATTGGGCCAGATTTAAACCCCCTACTTCTCCCAAAACACTCCCCCACCCACCCCCTACTTTTTGGCGTCCACTTTGTTTCTGACCATGCAGCGTCCGATCCGCCCCGCCGATGCTGCACGGTGCACTTTTCTATTTTCCTTTTTTCTTTTTCCCGTCCCCCGCCTCCAAACTTCCAGAAGCGGGGGACACCCCCGCAACCCCTACTCCACATGTTTGGTAGTGATTACCCAAACTGCTTGTTTAAAAACGATCGAATGGTGCTGGCCGAATTTGGGTAATACCGCGATTTCTGGGAGGATTTCAGCACAATGGACATCAGCAATAATACAATATGATATTTTATTTATTTTTGTATTTGTAGAGCGCACTAAAGCCCACAGGCATCAAGGCTCTATGAGGAAGCGTAAGAGGGCTTGATTCAGGGTTACAGGATTGCAGCCCAACAGAATATTTCTTAATACAGATTGTTACGTTACATAATACATTTGAAGGAAGTTACTCTTACTTTTAAATAAAGAGCCTTGTTTTAATGGCTTTCCGGAAGGCTGCATGAGAGTAAATTATCCTAATCTGGAACGGGAGGGTGTTCCAGAAGGTGGCGGCTAAGGTTGGGAAGCTGGTACAACCGGCACGCACTCTGTGTGTGAGGGGAACAGTGATTTGATTGGAGTAGGCCATTCTGGAAGGTCTGGATGGCGTGTGTCTGATGATTCTTTGTGCTAGGTAAGGGGGAGCCAGACCGTGGACACATTTGTGTGTCAGGGCGAGGGTTTTGAAGACAATACTTTCCTTGACGGGGAGCCAGTGTGCCTGCCTTCTAACCCTTGAGATATGGTCTCTGCGTGAGATGCCTGTAGCAGCCCTCAGGGCATTGTTCTGAGCTAACTGAAGTTTTGATAGTTTCTAGCTTGAAGTCCCAACAAAGAGGGCATTACAGTAATCCAGCCTCGACCCAATAATTGCCCTAGCAATTGTTTGGCAGTTCTGTTGGGAGAGGAAGGGTCTGGCTGCATTGAGCAATTTCGAGTGATATGAAGCGGAGGATGCGATAGCATTAACCTGTCTGTCCATGGTAAGGTTTGGGTCGAGATACACGCCCAATGTCTTAATGACTGGTGAGACAATGATGGGGATGTTATCAACGGTGAAGGAGCAGTATTACTTGTTGAGTTTACCCAGGGTGGAGGGGGAACCAATTAGTAGAAGTTCGGTTTTCTCACTGTTGAGACATAACCAGTTTTCTGCCATCCAGGATTGGATCGTTGCATAGATGGAGTTGAGGGTGTTCATGTCCGTTGGATAGTCACCCCAAAGTGGGATGAGCACCTGAGTGTCATCTGCATAGTTGGTGTATGAGATGCCCAGGGCGTCCAAGATACTGAACAGGGGCCTCGTGAAGAGATTGTACAGGGTGGAGGCTATGCACGAGCCCTGTGGGACCCCACATTTGATGGGACTAGGGGTGGCACAAGAGGATTCAGAGAAAACCTTCACCAATCTTTCCTGTAGGAACGCGGTTATCCATGCGCAGGCCTTCGGGAGAAGTTGGTTGCAGAGGATAGATGATGGCAAAGAGTTTTGTGATCCACCTGATCGAAGGCAGCTGAGAGGTCTAAGAGAAGGAGGAGCACAGGTTTGCCCATGTCTCTAAGGTCATCCATTTAATTTTTTAGGTCAAGTAGTGCCGTTTCGTTATCGATATGATATGGCATTTATAACGCACCTGTACACAAGTGTTTCTAGGTGCCAATGAGGGCTGCCGTTAAACAAATGGTTTCCAACAATGGTTGGCATTGGTTGTGTTTTAATTTTCGCATCAAGGGGAATCTGAACCCATGCAGGGTTCCCTTGCCTATACAAAAATACACTGAAAAGGTGTGGGAGCTATAAAAGAGTGACTACCTTTCTCTATATCATTGTGAATTATATGTGTGGGTGCAAAGTAAATCTGCTCAAAACTGTTTGGCATGGACTTTCTCCTCATCCACATAAACTGGAGATCGACACATAGGCCCTCATTACGAGTCTGCCGGTAACCTGCCGGTGCTACCGGCGGGCTAACGGCAGACTTGCCTTACCACTACCGGCACCCTATATCCCAGTGTTACCGGTTATTACGGGTGCCGGCAACATGGGTGCCAGACTCCATGGAATGGGCTTGCCCCTATCACCAACACTGGTAGTAACAGTGCCGGTGATAGGGGCAATTCTTTGCTGGTAGGGGCATGAACTCCCGGTAGGTCAGGCCTGCTGGTAGTTCACTCCCCCTACCTACAAACTAGAGTGTGCCGGTCCAGGCAGAATGCCAGATCCGTATTACCGGCCGTTTATCAACATTATTCCCGGACCAGCACATTTATAATGAGGACCATAAATGGCACTGGAGGCTACGGGTAGCACAGCAGAGTCTCTTACAATTCCTCTTTGAAAAACATTCAAAATGAATTGATGATCGCACCTATATAAAATACTCCACGCAACGGACCAATTCCACATGAGGAGAAGGACTTACACCATCACCAGTATCACGTGGAAAAAACATTTTATGTGGCAATACATGCTACTGGCGTATGTCTATCTTAACATCTTAAACATGTAGATCACTGCGAGCATAGCAACGGAGAGAACACACTATACTATGGTGCAGCTTTGAGTGTAGCTATAATTACAGACCGAAGCTTTGCTATTAATCAATATTAGGGTTTCCGGATTTTCAGGATCAACCCTGTTGGAAGATTCAGAGCGGAGACCCTATTCTGGTGTCGCCTGGGGACTAATGTCTAGCCAAACTCGATCTGTTGGAGAGGTGGAAGGTTAACAAACAGAATACTCATAATAATTCTAGTTAGGTAGAATGTATACAAATACAGTAATATGTATTAGGCCTTGAAGATACTTGTATCAATGAAAATGACCGGTACTTTCTTTAGATCAAGAAACCCTTCTGTATGGAAGCGGAAGCCGTTAATGATGGTGGCTAAGGCAGGAACCCTAGTGCTACTATTCATTGTGATTGTGATAGCGGAGGTGGCTCAGGCCTGGGTACTGATGCTGAGTGAGATTTCATTGCCCTTCTTCTGAAAGAAGGTGGCTAGGTCCTTGACTTGGTTCCGAGTTGGAATGGTAGTTGTACCATATTCTTGTGGAAGGTTGCTAAGTTCTCAACAGATTTTGAAAGCTTCTACAGATTTATTGGGTGCTAGTATGATGCCTTCCTGGAGGAAGGCTTTCTTTTTTCTAGTAACGGTGTAGTGATAACCGATTTGCTATCCAACACAAATAGAACAGGCTTATTTTTGGCTTTGAGGCATTTGCTTTCAAGTTGCCTGTTTTTGTTTTATACTTGCGATTTTAGTATTCTGAGCAGGGGGGGGCGTGGGGAGGACCAGAAGATTCAGGTTTCTTGGGATGTCTTCCCAATAGACCTGGTCACACTGCGGGGAAGAGGTATTCAGAGGGGAGGTATTGGGTCAGCAGTGATCACAGGTCGGCAAGGAAGACAGATTAGACATGTTCCTTTGCTTTTTGATATTTGGAATCTGAAAATGGAGAAAAGTACAGATTCACTGCCAAATACCATTTCAGGAGTCTGCTTTCTTTTTCTATTACTGTAAAAGGGCCTGGAGCAGAAGCACGGGTCTATTTCACATTATGGGTCTTCTATAGGGCTCCTTCTTTGGCAGTCTTTACACTTCTCTCCACCAATGACCAAACTGGCTATGGTGTTAAAGGGCTCAGGGATCCTAGCCTAGGAGTCTGGTCTGCTTTATAGACAAATCTTTGATGTAGATGGAGCTTCTGCACCAGGTTGAGGCATGAGTTTTGCTTTATCCCTGGTATGACTGGTCCAGCAGATAATTGTGTGAGTGGTATGAATGTGTTCATCCGATTTCCTGTGGCCCTTCCCAGGGCCTCTCAAAACTAGTAGTGAGACTTTCTTTTGTTGAAACATGCCACCCAGTGAACGAGAAGTACCAGTATCAGACTTTAAACCTGGAAGATCTTCATCTAGATGTTCTCCAAGAATCTTCCCTCATTATAAGGGATGTCTAAGATCCATACCTGGACTTCTGGCAGTAATGTGGCACTCTTAAGCTATAAAGAACATTAGGATGAGTATAAGTATGGGGATAGGGTGTGGAGAAAATAACATTATTTCAAAAGAAGTGCAATCATGGGAGTGGGAGAGTGTAAGCGTGCAAGAAGTAAAGACATCAACTATTGTGAGCACATGTTGGTGTAGTAGACAGAATCACATATGTCTCAAAGTTAAATGTGATTAGCTCCAGTCGTCTATGATAGTCTGTACTTTCTTCTGCCAGCAGAGGATGGCCAGATGACATGACTTGCATAGTACAGATGGAAGGAGTATCGGTCAATTACTGAGAGGGCGAAAATAGCGAATGTGAAAATGCCTAAGTTAGTTTTTTTGGATTTCGTAGCAATTACATGTGGGGGATGGGTTAGGGTAGTTAATTATCTAAGGGGAATTTGGAGAGGGAAGGGGATGCGAGGGGGGATCCCCCGGCATATAAATGCGCGAAAAGAACGCAAATATTCAGCTTTTTGCATTCAGTATTTTATTTGGATTTTGTAGAAATGATATGAGGGGGAGTGGGTTAGAATAGTTAATTATCTAAGGGGAGTTTGGAAGGGGATGCTGGGGGGATTCCCCTGGCATATAATTGCACGAAGAGAACGCAAATATTCAGCTTTTTGCATTCAGTATTTTATTTGGATTTTGTAGAAATGATATGAGGGGGAGTGGGTTAGAATAGTTAATTATCTAAGGGGAGTTTGGAAGGGGATGCTGGGGGGATTCCCCTGGCATATAATTGCACGAAGAGAACACAAATATTCAGCTTTTTTGCATTCAGTATTTTATTTTCTCATTAATCACACAGATCGGTTGGAAGGTACAACCTGTATCCCCTTCCCACATACTCCCAGAGGTCAGACAGGCAACTGAGCTCTGAATTTCAGGGGGCCGTCCTCGGTTTTAAAATTTAGCCACAGTTTATTCCGTAGAGATACACCACCCGAGCTCAGCAATCTTTTCGGCATTCACATGGTTGGGCATATTTCTTGATCGAAGACGGGAGTCTGAAAACGTTGTCTCTTCAGATGTTATGAACGTAAACTCCCATCAGCCCTAGCCAGCATAGTCAGTGGTGAGGGTTCATGGGAATCGTAGTATTAAAGATCTAGAGTGATGCAAGTTACAGATCCATGGTCTAAGAGATGCAGGGCCCTGGCCCATGACTGCTTTAAGAATAACGCATACAATTATAAAGTAAATCCTTGCCTTCAGGGGGGTCCAGTGGAGGGCCTTCAAGGCTGGGGTGATGTGACCTTTGGGCTTTAGGTCTGAGATTAGTCATGCTGCCTTTTTCTGGATTAGTTGCAGTGTGTGAACGAGGCACTTGATGAGGCCAAAGTATATTACTGCCATAATGATTTGATATATTTAAATCACACACTTAACAGTCTAAACCGCATCTAGGCGCAGTTTATACCATGTTCAACCTCTGATCAAAGTTGATACATCACAAGAACAACACGCCCTATTACTGGAAAAGGAAGGACAACATGCACAGAGATAGTGGGAGGGAATTCCATAACCGCGGCCCATAGACCGAAACACAACTGAACCCTCTGGACACAATAAGAGTGGAAGGAATATTCAAGAGGGACTTATCGGCCAAATGGAGAACACAAGTCGGTTGATAATGAGACTTTGTATTAACCAAATATGGGGGAGCACAACCATTTATGCACGTGAACACCATGCACTAGATTTTAAATTCTATTCTCTGCATAACTGGCAGCCAGTGGAGGGCTATTGGAGCTGTGAATACTGCAGCCATTTTAGGAAGCTTCTGCATAAATCGGACAGCTGCATTTTGAAATCTGTTAAAATGCTTTGCAGGAATGCTGGCTAGCAAGCGGTTTGCGTAGTCCAGTCTGGAATTAACCACAGGGCCCACCACAACAGCATGATCTGATGATGGAATATATGGAACGGCATTGCGGGGAAAACAGAAATAAAAGACAGATTGTACAATTGCCCTGACCTGATGTTCACAGTCCTAGTTGGACTGCCAAATGCATTCTAAATTCTTGATATTAGTTGCAAATGTCATAGTGAGATTAAATAGACATAAGGGGATGGGGGGTGTAATCGATGCAGACTATGAGAAGAGATAAGCTCTGCCTTATTTGGAGATAGTTGGAGCTTATTGGTGGTCATCCACTGACCAACTTCAGCAGTACATTGCACTATATTATGGAGTGACTATACCGACTTGCTGACCTTAGTATATATTTGGGACTGCATATGAATGGTAGCAGAGATTGGATTTCGTAAAAATTACCATAAAAGTTTGCATATAGATATTAAATAACAATGGAGATAAGGAAGAACCTTGAGAAACTCCACAGGATACTTGGATAGAGTTAGAGATATGGCTCCCATTTAAACACATGGGAAGCAGCTATCCAGAAACCGTTTTAAGGCATTTATGGAGACACTGGCAACCTCTGACAATCCACCAAACATAGGATCAGAATCTACAGTGTCAAAAGTCGCTGGTAAGTCTAACATGATCAGCAGCGTCAATTCACCTTCATCTGAGGTTTTCAATAGGTCATCCCGCAGCGTCAATTCACCTTCATCTGAGGTTTTCAATAGGTCATCCCACACCGAGATCAATGCAGTCTTTGTCCTGTGAAGAGGACGAAATCCGGACTGAAAACTTTCCAGGATTTTGGATTTCACCACTTTGAGAAACCTAAGGAGGTCCTCACTTCTTTCTCCTCAACATCCTCTGCTCAGGTGGACAGGGAAAGGCCATAGCTTTTTGATCCTGACCCTGGGGGTGGATATGTGAGGGAGGATCACCTGGGTGTGGGAGATCTGTGGTAGTGGAGCAAGGCTGTCCTTAGGTGAAACAAAGTATTCCTCATTCCCTTTTCATAATGAAACTTCAGCCCCAGAAGCTTTTATAGGGTACTGTCAGCCGCTCCAATTTCCCTCCATTCAAAATGACCCTTGGAACCACCAATATTATAAAAGGACAAGAAAAAGAGCAACTAAACATACCTCTCTTTATATGAACAAGGTACATACACCTCACATTCCTTTTGATGATTCCAAGACATATCAAACCTATGCCAAGCCAGGGAGTAAACAGCCAGGGAGTAAACAGCCAGGAATTATACACCCTGTCGTTCAGTCTTTTTCCCTTCCTTACACACCAACGGTCCCACAATCATATGCCTTTAACACTGGGACGAGGAAGAGGCAACTAGGAGTGATGCACCCATGTAGTCAGTTTCACCAGTTTGGTACTGAGGCGAGGGAGAGGACTACGGAGAAAACCATTGCAAGTATCAGGCATGTCCCATTAATAGGTGCAACTGTGGTCATGCAAAGGACGTGCATCTGCAACCAATTG
The DNA here is from genome assembly GCF_040938575.1 of Ambystoma mexicanum. Classification (NCBI taxonomy): domain Eukaryota; kingdom Metazoa; phylum Chordata; class Amphibia; order Caudata; family Ambystomatidae; genus Ambystoma; species Ambystoma mexicanum. The sequence continues at coordinate 100,765,760 of NC_090923.1, read as the reverse complement.
AGAAGTTGGAACATAACATGAGTTGATGGAATGACGCTGTGGCCATAAGTCTATAACAATAGGAAGAGAGGAAACAAGGCATTAAGTTCTAAAGCAATTTGAATTTTGCCATCAAATTAACCATTGAAGGTTAGGGAAGAATCCAGGATAGTGAACCCTCGAGTCAGAGAGGGTACATCGTCTTTACAAGAAGACGGAGGTTTGACAATAAGGTTTCGGCTTGAATAGAATCGACACAAGATACTACACACCCCTGAAGAATGTCCTACATTGTTGTGTTAATGGGACAGAAACTTGTACAAGTTGGGAATCTGAAAAACCAAAATATGCAATAGCCAAAATAACATCTTAGGCTAAGGGAACTCAGTGTGATTAGACCACACGGGTTTTGATCAGAGACTTAATTGAACATTAGAACTTATTTAGGCTGTTTCACTTGTGTGGTTTTAAAACTGATTGATTGTTTTATGTGATATGATCATTTTTTAATGATGATTTTTTTAGTAATGATTTTTGTATGACTAATAAAATTTGTAATTTTTGAGTATTATAGTGCCATTTGATTGCGAGATAGGATACCCGCGTGGGTTTGGCACCTTTTAGTAACTGAACTTCTTTTTGTAGATAACACCAATTGAGGGGGGCCACAGGTGCATAAAATGAGAGACTGACAAAGAGGAAGGGGGTACCTGCCTGGTGAGAAGGATGCAGCTGCGCAGCGAGGAGCAGGCTGGAGAGGGGCCGACAGAGAGGACGCAGTGTGTTGCCGAGAGGCGAAAGTAACTCCACAACTAGAATAGGCCCTGAGAGGGTCAAAGCCCCTGCAGTCTCCTGTGCTGCGTGTTCCCAGCTGGAGCTTAGAAACACAGAAGACACTGTATTGCCGTGGGCCGCTGCAGCAAGGTTCACAGGTGATGAGCGCTGTTTGCTGGAGCTGCTGACACGTATCCGGGAAGCGAGTGGAAGCAGGAGAACCCTGCTAAGACACCCGAAGGAGCAGACAAGCACCGGTGAGTGTGAGAACAGGAGTACCGGTGCGCTACAGGGGCGGAAATTAGACTTTTCAATTATCGATCGAACTGAAACTTCTAAGAATGGGGTCGGAACCAAATGGAAGATTATTGAATACCGAACAAAATGCAAAGTACTTGCAAAAATGCAACACGATTTATTGAATACTGAACTAAAGAGAAGATATGGAAATGATGTGAAAACACAGCACGCGTGGCAAGAGAATGACATTCAGTTATGAACGTAGCGGAAAACCGTTAAAGTGAAAGCCCGTAATGAGCACTTATGAATCAAGTGGAAAGCAAGTGTGAAAATTAAGTTGATGAACATTGAGAGACAATGTGAAATCAAGGTGGTGGAAAACCATGCACACCACAGAGTGAATTGAATACAAGTTGTGGTAAAACCATAAGGCGACCAAGGAAAAAACAACAGTGAATGTGGATTACTAAACACAGTTTCAAACAGGAAGCCTATGCTGACACAAGGCCTGACAGAATTTCTGAAATACGAATTTTAACAAGAAGAATCTGAAACAAACGTGAGCGCATAGATATCTAAGGAATAGAAAACCCAGAAGGCTGTTAAGGAAAAGTTATTGTACTGAAAGGTAATCCCCGACTCTGTTCACGACCGAGGAAGTATAAACACAAAGCACAATAGAGTGTCCTGACAGGAAACCTGTTTTATAATGGTACCCAATTCCTATTATTTAGCACAGTGCAACTAGCATGAGCTACAAATACACTTTTATGAGCTCGTCCTGGAAATCTGATTTATGCTCCAGGATTTCTTGACCTCAATAGGAAAAAGCAAACACATTTATGTGTCAATAATATGTTCATCCTTGTGCCTGGCAAAGTATTTATTTTTTCATCAATATGGCACAATACATTAAAACATATTCACAAATATACAAAACAAGTAGACAATCACAAATATATACATGCGGTCAGAAAAATATTTCCACTATTAAATTCACAACAGAGGCTCAAGTAACCTACAGGGAGTTGTCCTGTATCATTCATTCCTCTCTAGCTGACTAATTGTTGTCAACAAACTTAAAACAATGGTTTATAGGTTCAGGGGTCAAGAAAAGTGCCATTGAGTGTGAACATCTGATACAGTTGACAGAGAAAACACAGAAGCAGATAACCAAGTATCCTAGGTCATCGGTTGTGCAACCTGTAATAGGTGAATCATATGAGTTAGCAACCGCGCCTAGACCGAGTGACCCCTCTTTGGGTTTTGGAAAAAACTGTGGGTAACCAAGAGCACCACAACGTGCCAACGGTTATCAGTTGCGTGGCCTGTAATGGGTGGACTGTGTGGTCTGACAATTGCGTCTAGACCGAGTAACCCCTACATGGGAAAAGACACAGGAAAAGCCAAGATATGCAGGGTGTGTTGTATACTAAGTGCTGAAGTGAGAGAAATCATCTGTTTGAACTAGTTAATGAAAGTCAAAGGACTTGAACTGATTGCAGTTCTGTTGAAGGGGCTGTCCTCTTGGGGGAGAGAACCCAGAGACTTTGTGGAGTGTGTTGAACTCTTGAGGAAGGGAACCCAGAGATATCTTTTGAATTGTGTTGAATTTGGGGAAGGGAACATCAAGGCTTCTTGGAACTGTGTTAAATGTGGGGAAGGCAACCCCAAGGCTTCTTGGAACTGTGTTAAACTTGGGAAACGAAACCCTGAGAGCTTTTGGTACTATTTTGAACTTGGGAAAGGTGAAGCTGAATATAAACCAAAGATGAAAGCCGCTCTGAACTTTATTTTGACACTGTTTCTTTTTGTGCTGGCATCCATACACATTTTATGTCTTTAGTTGTGAGGGCAATTATAGGTTTTCGACAGAGAGACTTGTGAGTTGAACTTAAAGACACAAACTGTCCTTAGTTTCTTTAGGTAGGAAGATCCTACCTTAGCTTAGGGCAGGTTAGACACTACTCCATCCTGAACATTAAGAAAAATAAAGCTATTTGTTAAGAAAGGTGGATCTGTTGTCTGTGTCTTGCTTCATGATGCCTTCATGCCTTCACAACACATGCGCTTGAAGTTGTAGCGTTACTACTTTCTGCAATATTTTTTCTAGCCAGGGAAACCCAGCAACTTGTTGGTAGTTCTGGGAGCATTTTGAGTCCAAAGAGGTTTGTTTTAACAAATGAGTCACAGTTGAGAGTTTCAACTCCAATGGTCAAAAACCTTGTTCTAATCAAAGTCTAGTCAGTACCAGTTTGAATTGTAAGTTGATAAGGTGAAGAAAGGCAAAATGTGCTTGTGCATGTGCAGGTGGAATTCGCAGGATATAGATACCTCCATGATTTGTCTGCTCAAGGCGAACTTGTTGTTAATGACAAAGCCCGGGCTTTTGCCTTCTTTATCAGGAGTAGGCGTCGGCCCTTGGTATGCAGCAAGGAGAGTGCTGTTGGAATTTGCCACCCCAAAAAAGGACTTCCGTTTTTGAAGCATTCTTGCAAAGGTGGCTATTGATCATGCAGTTTAAAAGCTTCTCCAGGCAAACTGAAATATTCTGGGCTTTACAGCCAGATTGGTGATCACGAAAGCAATATGTGACTTCTCAGCGTACATTTGAAAAGGTGGGAAAATAAGTTCTACGGTATCCGCTAAAGCTTCATCATAGCAATTAAAAAGCCATGGTGGAAGCAGAGTCTTGAGGAACAACATATCTCCAATTGAAAGGATGAGATCAGAAAGGTCCTGATTGACTTTGGTGGTCCATGTTTTAGAAAGGAAGTTATCCATTCTGGAATCTGTAAAAAACCCTGAAAAAAACGAATGGTGGATGTGTTGGAATTTCAGTTGTACGAAAATTACATACAATGAAAATGTTGAATGCATCTACCATTCGCTGCGATTACAGTGAACAAGAGGAGCGGGTGCTTTGTCCTCCTAATCGATCAATGGTTCCATTCTTCTTGTGGAGCTTGTGCCTCCTAATCGATCGATGGGTCCATTCTTCAGTAGCAGGGGGATTCTACTGCAGACCTTTTTCTTGGATCCTGCAACCATCATTCTCTCTGCAATCTTAAAGTTCCCCTGGAAATATTTCTTCAAGAACATTTTACAAAGACTTTTGGGCTATATTACTTCTGGTGAGGTCCCAAATCGACATTAGCCCGAAGTGAACATTATTTACAGGTTCGCTGTGAAATTGGTAATGTTTACCCAAACAATGTTGTTATTGAATTCCTCAATCCTGATGACTATCCCTGAAACAAGATTCGTTTTGCTGAGTGCTTTGTCTTTGGCTAACCGTCAATGTTCTGTGCAGGAACTGCCTGTGGACAAGTCCTTCATCAACTATGATTTTACGTTTATCATTTATGGCTGTCTCACTCGACGTGGGGACGTAGACGAGTGTTCATACCTGACGGAAGCTTAGAGATGGTTTCGGAAGATGCTGCAATCAGCCAAGTGTTTTTCTACCTTTTATCCTCTTTGCTCTTCTGCCTTCCCCTGACAAGGGTCTCTTTCTGACAGTGTTTCTTTCTGCCAGTGTTTTCCTCCCTCTAAGGAACAGGTAGAAAATTGATCATTGTGGGAGTTGGCTTAAGGCATAGGTAGAAAATGGATCCTTGTGGAAGTTGGCTTACTGCCTTCCTCTAGACAACAGAGCAGCTCTTGTGCATGTCCTTCAAAGATTATTTTGTGTTGAAGTCCTCGGGCGTCTGCTTTAAGGTGAGGGAAAGGAATCCACCCCTCATGCTTGTACTAATCATATATATTTTTTAGCACACATGATTTATAACGTCTGGTTTAGGAACTATTTGGACTTTCAGTCTGTCCCTTGGTCACTGTAAGAAAAGAGTAAAATGTGCGGGTAATAAATAGGTCACGTAGGATGTTGTGCCAGGGCTGGATCTATCTCTACAATGGCTAAGGGCAGCTGGAAAATGGCCAGTAACTCCACAGACCACTTTATCTGTAGCTTGTTTTCTCAGTTCATTGATCTTTTTAAATGCATTAATGTCTTAACACATGCTGAATGATAGAGTATGATAAAGTACATGAAGAGGGAGGTGCTCTGACCCTGGCCAGCTTATTGGATGCAATCAAGTGGCAAGGACACCCAGAGGAGAGTGTATTTTATTTTGAATTGCTGTATGGATGCTAACAAGGATTCCAAGCCTGCTGGGAGGGAGTATTCGAAGCATTTGAATGCATGATGGATCAAGCCCAGGTGAAAGTTATTATTTCATGTGCAACTAGAGTGGGCATTAGGCGCAATTCCACTAATATAATTTGATGCAAAACTAAGATTGCCTGGCAGCAACATTTTAAGATTATCTTCCGATTTATATGATTAGAAATATAGAGAGAACTGTTTTGTTAAACTATTTTCATGGTTACTATATTTTGTACTTTTGAATATCAGTACTAGTTATACATGTTGTATGCGGACAGTTCATTCCTTTCTGAAAGTGAGAATATCCAACCATTCCCCAATCCCTCTTGGCAACACCGTCACTGTATCCCCCGCCCTCCCCCAAAGCTTTTAACGTCTTGCCTATAAACGTCTCCCTTTTCCTGGGTGTCCATCATCCGCCCATTCCAACTCTTTATTCCTTTCAGGAGGAAGAGTTTTCAAGATGGCGGCTCACTTTGTCACTTGGGTGGGCCACCAAGCAAAAGGCACGCCCTCTCACTGTGCACGCTTGTCCCAGGAGGATAGTTATAACATTCCCTGGCGGCCAACAGAGCATGAAGCTTCTCCAGAGAAACATGGGAATAACTAACGGTTTCGGCCAAAAAGACAGAATCCAAAAGTCCGACCAATCCAAAAGTTCTAAAACAGATGCTACTAATTGTTCTACTTACCAAAAGTTCGACTTCAGCTGTCCTGCAGTCACGAAAAAAACTCGAACATTTCTGCTCCGTGCATTCAAACCCGAATCACATTAACACACCAGAATGTGTGCACAGACGGCACTGGCAGTGGGGAGAGGCGGCCTTGACCTATTATTTTCATGTTACGTTACATTAACTTTACTGTTCACTGTGTCTATCGGCCCGAAGACTTCCAACCTCCCTTGGCGTCCACAGCAGTGCCCACTTTGAGCAACAATGTTACTTGTGTGATGTAGTTACCCATCGCTCGTGCTGCCCCAAGTGCACCACTGAGTCAAGGCAAAAACAAGCACTGGGAAATTCAATATTTTTGGCTTTTGTGAAGGCATGGGTAGGCATTGCCATAATGGTACTACCTGGCCATAAGATGGCAACAGCTGGCAAATGGTTTTCTTACCAGGGTATATGATAGCAATGCCTGACAAATGCCTATGTAACACCTATACACAAGCAGCACTGTTGTCTTTGTCAAAGGCATTTGCATTGCATCACTAGCAAAATTACAGCTGTTCCTAAACAATTTACTATCAGAAGCCAGCTCAGAAATAACACTGATAGGCCAAGGTAAGTGATGTTAATGCTTAATTGAGCTATCTCAGAGTGCTCCCAAGAGGATGTGTTTTAGGCAGAGAGGCGAAGGTAGTCATAGGGATACGCATGGCTGTGGGCAGTCACTGGGAAGGTAAATAACCGAACAACCCCCACTCGCTGTGTATCCCTCCCGGTTTATAGTGAATATGTCGAATGACATTTTGTCGAATGACATAGTTTTGAAAAAAAAAATGCTGAAAAACATGATTTCGAATTTTTTTTTCTTTATTTTTTTTAATGGGGGTTCCCATCTAACCCCTCTTTTTTTATTTACACTTTATTTTTACTAGCTAAACCAAATAAAACCATACAAATAAAAAAAAAAATCGAATTTTCTTTTTTCGCCATAATTTTTTTCGATGAAATGGCATTTGAAAAAATGTTTTCGATATTTTAACTGGATACCATCCCTCCAAGTGCTTTAGAATGGAGGATGATTTGTGGGGTGCCCTAGTAAAGGGGGCATGGCCTAAGTGTGGGGGGGGAGGGACTTGCTTGGCCGTGGAAGCCAAGCAGGAGATATGGGGATGGGAAGGGGACACTACTATCATTGCTTTTGGTGCGCCAGTCTCCGTTTGTTTCTTAACCACAAAGTACGTACCCGGTGCCGGGCTGCCGGCTAGGGTCGGACCATGGGATTAAGGAACTAAAGAAGAAGGACGAAGCAAAAAGGCATGATAGCAGGGCGCTGCGTCTCTCCTTTTGTTCCTTAAAGAGAGGTGGCAGCCCTTTAAATCCACAGAGCCGCGTGCTTAAAGGGCTACCCCTCACCACTCAAACTACCAAGTCTTTACTCTCTTATCTTGTGTTCGCTCGTCGGTTTTAATGCTCTTCTATCCTTCTCCGTCTCTGTGCTATTGACTTGCCCCTCTCTGTTCAATCTATAATTCCTCTGTTCGTTTACTTCTTCAGTTATCTCTTTGTGACTCCATCTCTTCTGCTTCATAGTCCCTTCATTGTTTTTTTACTCTCGCTTATATAATTTTCTTTGTATTCCTTTTAAACGCTCCAATGGTCTTGCCCCACCTTACCTTTCCTTTCATGCCCCTCTCGTTCTCTCAGGTCTCGTCCCCCCTGTGTCTCTTCTGCCTTCTCTCTTTTTCTCTCTTAGCCCCTACATTTTGCAACGCTCTCCTTTTATCTATTCGTTCTATTTCCTCTTTCCCTCTTTTCAAGATTAGCGTCAAGCAACATCCGTTCTCTGCCTGATCCAGGTGTCTTGGATGTGACTTCAATATTTTGTACCGTTTTTATCAATAGGTCCAGCGTTTTGGCTTAAAGAGCTATAAAAATACAACAAAATACCAAATACCTGTGGGGTCAGCGGCTCTGATTTAGAAATAAAGAGAGGCGGGGACACTGCTATCCTACTTTTTGGGGACCTGTCTCTCCTTTTTTGTAATGAGAAGCGCTGACCACAGCAGGCAGCCCATTGACCGTGCAGCTCTGTGGTGTGAAAGGGCTTCCTAAGGGGGGTTGTTGCTTCTATAGCTAGTCAGGGCAGCCTGGCAGATCCCTGGCTTACGATTACTTTTGGGTGTCTGCTAGGCCTCCGCCCGAGTATCCCAGGCCCACCCAACGCCCTGATCCCTACTCATATGTCATATCCCTCTTACCTGTATTCCAATCGAATAGTTTTAGCTTCAAGATGGTGCTTAAGTGCCACCCAATAGCCAAATCTAATTAGGCAAAGCAGGAGGCTGCACTGTAGTTGTAATAACACTGGTTATGTGTGTTCTGTGTGTGTGTTAGTGTGCCAAACATAAAATGAGGGCCACCGTGTCCCTTTTTTAAGTAGTCTGTTTTTGTATGAATTTACACTTCAGGACCATCAAGTTTAACATTCTCATGCATCTTCCATGGAAAATGCAACCCATCTGTCAGGAAAGGCTTTGCACCTCCTTGTAGTGCCGTTTTAATAACACCTCCTCGAGGGCAGAGGCGCGCGCACGTACCTGTGGAGTATTTGAGGTGCACCTGCCCGTCGATGATCTCCACGGCGATGAAGTCGTGCTTCTCATTCAGGCGGCCATTATAGAAGAGCAGGCCGCTCCGCTCCAGGGTGGCGAACCTAGAGTGCAAGCACAGAGCAGCGGTGAGAAGGCGGGAAACACAACACTCATTATATATGTCACTAGCAACTCTTCAGGCGGCCATTATAGAAGAGCAGGCCGCTCCGCTCCAGGGTGGCAAACCTAGAGTGCAACCACAGAGCAGCGGTGAGAAGGCGGGAAACACAACACTCATTGCATGCGTCACTAGCAAGTCCTACTAAAACTAATTACACAAAGGTAGATTTATATCTGAGACGGTTTACATTCTCTGCACATGGAACCTACCCACATGCCACATTTCAGGTGTGTAGCATGTTGGGAAGTATGCCGCACACACACACACATAGATGCACAAATGTCGCTTTTATATATAGAGAGAAGAGGGTGTCTCTATGTCTGCCCATATCCACAAATGTCGCTTTTATACATATAGAGAAGAGGGTGTCTCTATGTCTGTCCATATCCAAAAATGTCGCTTTTATACATATAGAGAAGAGGGTGTCTCTATGTCTGTCCATATCCACAAATGTCGCTTTTATATAGAGAGAGAAGAGGATGTCTCTATGTCTGTCCATATCCACAAATGTTGCTTTTATATAGAGAAGAGGGTGTCTCTATGTCTGTCCATATCCACAAATGTCGTTTTATATCTAGAGAGAAGAGGGTGTCTCTATGTCTGCCCATATCCACAAATGTTGCTTTTATATAGAGAGAAGAGGGTGTCTCTATGTCTGTCCATATCCACAAATGTCGCTTTTATATAGAGAAGAGGGTGTCTCTATGTCTGTCCATATCCACAAATGTCGCTTTTATATAGAGAAGAGGGTGTCTCTATGTCTGTCCATATCCACAAATGTCGCTTTTATATAGAGAAGAGGGTGTCTCTATGTCTGTCCATATCCAGAAATGTCGCTTTTATATAGAGAAGAGGGTGTCTCTATGTCTGTCCATATCCAGAAATGTCGCTTTTATATAGCGAAGAGGGTGTCTCTATGTCTGTCCATATCCACAAATGTCGCTTTTATATATAGAGAGAAGAGGGTGTCTCTATGTCTGTCCATATCCAGAAATGTCGCTTTTATATAGAGACGAGGGTGTCTCTATGTCTGTCCATATCCACAAATGTCGCTTTTAAACATAGAGAGAAGAGGGTGTCTCTATGTCTGTCCATATCCACAAATGTCGCTTTTATATATAGAGAGAAGAGGGTGTCTCTATGTCTGTCCATATCCACAAATGTCGCTTTTATATAGAGAAGAGGGTGTCTCTATGTCTGTCCATATCCACAAATGTCGCTTTTATATATAGAGAAAAGAGGGTGACTCTATGTCTGTCCATATCCAGAAATGTCGCTTTTATATAGAAAAGAGGGTGTCTCTATGTCTGTCCATATCCAGAAATGTCGCTTTTATATAGAGAAGAGGGTGTCTCTATGTCTGTCCATATCCAGAAATGTCGCTTTTATATATAGAGAGAAGAGGGTGTCTTTATGTCTTTCCATATCCACAAATGTCGCTTTTATATATAAAGAGAAGAGGGTGTCTCTATGTCTGTCCATATCCACAAATGTCGCTTTTATATATAGAGAGAAGAGGGTGTCTTTATGTCTGTCCATATCCAAAAATGTCGCTTTTATATATAGAGAGAAGAGGGTGTCTCTATGTCTGTCCATATCCAGAAATGTCGCTTTTATATAGAGAAGAGGGTGTCTCTATGTCTGTCCATATCCACAAATGTCGCTTTTATATAGAGAAGAGGGTGTCTCTATGTCTGTCCATATCCAGAAATGTCGCTTTTATATAGAGAAGAGGGTGTCTCTATGTCTGTCCATATCCACAAATGTCGCTTTTATATATAGAGAGAAGAGGGTGTCTCTATGTCTTTCCATATCCACAAATGTCGCTTTTATATATAGAGAGAAGAGGGTGTCTCTATGTCTTTCCATATCCACAAATGTCGCTTTTATATAGAGAAGAGGGTGTCTCTATGTCTGTCCATATCCACAAATGTCGCTTTTATATAGAGAAGAGGGTGTCTCTACGTCTGTCCATATCCACAAATGTCGCTTTTATATATAGAGAGAAGAGGGTGTCTCTATGTCTGTCCATATCCACAAATGTCGCTTTTGTATATAGAGAGAAGAGGGTGTCTCTATGTCTTTCCATATCCAGAAATGTCGCTTTTATATAAAGAAGAGGGTGTCTATGTCTGTCCATATCCACAAATGTCGCTTTTATATAGAGAAGAGGCTGTCTCTATGTCTGTCCATATCCACAAATGTCGCTTTTATATATAGAGAGAAGAGGGTGACTCTATGTCTGTCCATATCCACAAATGTCGCTTTTAAATAGAGAAGAGGGTGTCTCTATGTCTTTCCATATCCACAAATGTCGCTTTTATATATAGAAGAGAGAAGAGGGTGTCTCTATGTCTGTCCGCATATCTGCCAGGCAGGTACTCCCACTCTTCTGCACGACTGCTGATGGATATCTAGGGAGGTTTCTGTATGTGTGCAGACGTATTCAGGCATTCGTGTCTACATCCTGTTGTGTGACTGTGTGTCTAGCCCTTTGTGCGTATACCTGCTTCAGGTTAATTCTTTTCGATCAAAAGTAAAAGGTGTGACGTTTGGCCTGCTTTCATCAGGAATGTAATGTTGCTTATCCATTTAAAACAAAATGACGAACAAACATCTAAGTTATAATTACACTAAATATGAATCGAACCATCACAAACACGCATTGGTTCCCAAATCAAAAGTGAATCAAATCACGGCATTCACAGTTCAGTTTGGAGACACATAAGGACATATATTTTGTTTTAATTCCACAGTCCTAGCATCCATCTGCTTATGCATATGTGCTTGCATTCATTTGTCACTTGTTAGTGTGTTTGAATCACTAATCTCTTTTTCTTACATATCCGTGAGTACTATGATGGGCAATTTCACATCCTTTAACATCCTACTGTCTATGCTTCTGCACTTCATTGAACACGGTTGTTCGGTTACATGTGATTTTACTGATGACAATTTCAAAGATGTAAGTTTCACGGAAAATATAACACCGAAAAAAATACTGATTTCTTTTCTTTTATTTATTTATTTGGGGGAGCCCTCCTCCCCCCCCCCACAGTTGCCCTGTTTTTCTATCCTTGTAACTTACAAGGATAGAAAAACAGGGCAACTTTAACCCTACCCCAACCCCACGGCCACTCATTTTAACCCCTTAACCCATATTTAATTAAAATGTTCAGTATTTTTTCGTTTTATGGTTTTCGGTAAAACATACCTCTCTGTTTTGTTTTCGGTAAAATGACTAGGTACGGTTGTTCTTTATATAAGGGACTGTTTAAGTGTTGGACAGCAGGTGTCATCTGGATGATGTGGCAATATCCCTTGCCTGGCACTTCGGGTGCGTGAGTGTGTGCCACCCCCTCCATGATCTAGAGCCGTGGGGTAGTGTGAGAAGGATGCCTTGGTCACCCACACAACACCTAGGTCACAAAGTAGGGGCACGTCACATTTAACGGAACCGTTCTGCATGGGGTAATGAAAAGAAAACTGCTGGCACTTTAAGGCCATCCCGCGGCCTAGACAGGCTGAGTGCCGGCATACACAGAGAAAGCGCTCCACAGAGAGGCTACAGCCGGAGCTGTGCAGGATCCTCCCACTCTATGCGCAGCTCCTGCGATTATGGACATGCACAAAACCTCCAGGCTTAGGTTCGTGTGGGAGGACGCAGTAGCAAAGCAAAAACACCTGGTGCAAGGGCTCATTTAAGAAAGAGCCACACTCGCTCAGAGGGAGGCCGGGAGCTTCTTTTATATATCCATGTCCTCATCCTAAGGGCATGTAAAAGAAGGCATATGGAGCACATAGGTGTGCATGTTTGGAGAAGCAAATATGTGGATTTGGAAGCGGCTGCAGGAAGGAGGATTGAAGCGGAGAGGAGATTTGAGGTGACAGGAGAAGAGAAGGAGGTGGTGTGGAGTTGACAGAAGAAGAGAAGGAGGTGGTGTAGAGAGTAACAACTAAGATGGAGTTGACAGGAGAAGAGAAGGAGGTGGTGTAGAGAGTAACAACTAAGAAGGAGTTGACAGGAGAAGAGAAGGAGGTGGTGTAGAGAGTAACAACTAAGATGGAGTTGACAGGAGTAGAGAAGGAGGTGGTGTAGAGGGTAACAACTAAGAAGGAGTTGACAGGAGAAGAGAAGGAGGTGGTGTAGAGAGTAACAACTAAGATGGAGTTGACAGGAGTAGAGAAGGAGGTGGTGTAGAGAGTAACAACTAAGAAGGAGTTGACAGGAGAAGAGAAGGAGGTGGTGTAGAGAGTAACAACTAAGATGGAGTTGACAGGAGTAGAGAAGGAGGTGGTGTAGAGAATAAAAACTAAGATGGAGTTGACAGGAGAAGAGAAGGAGGTAATGTAGAGAGTTACAACTAAGAAGGAGTTGACAGGAGAAGAGAAGGAGGTGGTGTGGAGTTGACAGAAGAAGAGAAGGAGGTGGTGTAGAGAGTAACAACTAAGATGGAGTTGACAGGAGAAGAGAAGGAGGTGGTGTAGAGAGTAACAACTAAGAAGGAGTTGACAGGAGAAGAGAAGGAGGTGGTGTAGAGAGTAACAACTAAGATGGAGTTGACAGGAGAAGAGAAGGAGGTGGTGTAGAGAGTAACAACTAAGAAGGAGTTGACAGGAGAAGAGAAGGAGGCGGTGTAGAGAGTAACAACTAAGATGGAGTTGACAGGAGAAGAGAAGGAGGCGGTGTAGAGAGTAACAACTAAGATGGAGTTGACAGGAGAAGAGAAGGAGGTGGTGTAGAGAGTAACAACTAAGATGGAGTTGACAGGAGAAGAGAAGGAGGTAATGTAGAGAGTTACAACTAAGAAGGAGTTGACAGGAGAAGAGAAGGAGGTGGTGTAGAGAGTAACAACTAAGATGTAGTTGACAGGAGAAGAGAAGGAGGTGGTGTAGAGAGTAACAACTAAGAAAGAGTTGACAGTAGAGAAGAAGATGGGGTAAAGAATAAAATCAGAGGATTAGGCGGGTGAGCAAAGGGGGTGATGAAAACAGGAAGATCCAGGAAGGTGGTGGCGACAGGTGGCGAGGGGGAAGGTGGTGAGAGAAGACCAGAGGTTGAGGTGGTGATGAAAGGAGCTGAGGAGGAAAATTGACGTGTTTCAAAACATATTTTGGCTAGCAGTATTAGGACCATAGTGTTATAGTACTTAAGCTGTTGTTCCAGCAAATGGGTAACAGTTAGTGTCCCTGCTCCATCTCCAGACCCAAGTCTGTCTCTCTCTCTCTCTCTCTCTCTCTCTCTCTCTCTCTCTCTCTCTCTCTCTCTCTCTCTCTCTCCAAACCCAAGTGTGCCTCTATGCCTCTCTCTCTCTCTCTATCTCCAAAACCAAGTCTGCCTCTCTCTCTCTCTCCATCTCCAAAACCAAGTCTTCCTCTCTGCCTCTCTCTCTCTCTCCATCTCCAAACCCAAGTCTGCCTCTATGCCCCCCTCCCCCCCTCTCTCTCTCTCTCTCTCTCTCCATCTCCAAAAACAAGTTTGCCTCTCTGCCCCCCCCCCTCTCTCTCTCTCTCTCTCTCTCTCTCTCTCTATCTCCAAACCCAAGTCTGCCTCTCTGCCTCTCTCTCTCTATCTCCAAACCCAAGTCTGCCTCTCTGCCTCTCTATCTCTATCTCCAAACCCAAGTCTGCCTCTCTGCCTCTCTCTCACTATCTCCAAACCCAAGTCTGCCTCTCTCACTCTCTCGACTACTGTCAAAAATGGGTGCTCTACAGAACAACTCCACACAGTGTCCTGGGAAATAGAAGTACTCTTTTATCCTTGTTTGTCGGGAAGGGGTTGTAGCAAAGCCTAGGTCTCTCTCTGGGTTGTATGGCATTCTAAATAAACAGTTCTTGGGATTGAAGGCCCAATACGTACATTTCAGGGGTTCTTTTTGGAAACTGCTTCTAGGGCTAAGGCTTGCATTAAAGACATTTTTTTTAAAAAAACTTCAGTTTTAACATAAAGAAAAAACTTGTTTAAAAACAAATTCCATTAATCCGTTAAATAAATAAGATCCATTCCACTCGCACTTCTCAAGAACAAAAGAAAAAATCGATCGATACTTTGTTTCGAAATTCCATTGGTCCATTGACTAAAGAAACAACCATACCATTCACACTTCTGAAGGCAAAGGCCAAAACAGAAGGAGAAAAAGAGAAAGTCTCAGGCTTCTGAAAACAGTCTTTCACATAGCAAGTGGTGGCAGATTTGACTCAGCCAACATTTAGTAGACCAACGAAATATCGGCTTCATAAGCACAGCTTAAGGAGGGAACTTCAAGAGCGCGTCCAAATAGTTCACAATGGCACAAGCATGTTTGACATTATTGCCAGAAGAAATCAAACACCACCAGGCAGCCATATCTTCATCTAAGACATTGAAGACATTTCTGGATAGGGTTCATTGTTGCATTTCTGTTAGGATTCTGTAACGATATGATATGATAAGTCAATTATAACGCGCCTGTACAGAAGTGTTTCTAGGTGTGACAAGACAAGGGAGGGAAGACAGAGGGATGACAAGGCAAACAATCTTACTAGGCCTTGTATCATTCAGATAGTTTGAGAATTAGAAGTGGAAGGGGAAAAGGAGGAGTAAGAGGAGGGGAAACAGGGCAGCAATGCTCTGAGTAAGTGCAGCCAGGGCAGCGCGGCTCTGGGTACAGCAAGGAGAACAAGGGACTGCAGGGTTACAGTTACAGCCCCTAGGTGCAACGGTAGTTGCACAGTATTTTCCTTTCAGAACATCCTCTTGAAGGAATTGGTCTGTATCTAGTTCAGTCCCACCTCAAATTTACGGGGCTTTAGCCCCACACTGGGCTTGGCCGAGGGGCTTCTTTTATTCATAGCTCTTTTTATCTGCTTGCCTCTTTCATTCCTGCTGCTCTGCGGTTCATCATGCTACTGTCGACGTGCCTGGGGTTTACCTTTCTCCTTGGCCACCTTCCTTTCAGATTCTCTGCCTTGTCCTTTCTCAACGCTTCAATGCCTGCCCTCGCTTCCTCTCTCATTACTCCCCCTTTTTCTTTTCCTAAAGGAATGTCCTTCTCTCCCTTTTCATAGGTCCCAAACGCTATCTCATGTTCTCAACTATGCCATGGCTCTTCTCCGCCTGCCTCGTCTTCACTAGATCGTTCTCCTTTATCTGCTTCCAAGCTCCCTTTTCCACCTGCTCCCCTTCTGCTCCCTCTGCACATGCTCCTTTCCTTGGACACAGCCTTCTGGCAAGAACGTCCTCGTCGCTGCAAGGTTCTTCTGAATCCTCCCACACACTGTTTAGTCACCATTCCTAATTGTCCCTGTTGACGACTAGACTTCTGCTCCTAAAATGGTTTCATTTCCAACCCTCCAGTACACTTTATCTTCCTATAACGTTTTGCTCTTCTCTTTTTTACTCTATCTTCTTAACTGATATGATACGTCATTGATAATGCGCCTGTACACAAGTGTTTCTAGGCGCGACAAGACAAGAGAGGGAAAACAGATGGAGGAAAAGACAAACAATCTTGCTAGGCCTTGTTTCATTTAGATCGTGCAAGTGCGAGAACGAGAAGTGCAAAGGGAAAGGGAGGGGCGAAGTGCAGGAGAGAGGGGAGGGGAAAACAGGGAGGCAATGCTCTGAGTAGTGCAGCCACTGCAGAGGAGAGAGATCTACCACTCACACTCTCTGTCTGGAGAAGCGTCTGACCCATAGAGAGTTGCAGGTAGCTGGGAGAAGCAACAAGGGGCTACAGACTGTTAGAAATCTGAGGGCGTTCTCACATTTGTCCTCCTCAGAACCCCCCACCTTCCCCAGGTAACCAAAAGAAAGACAAAGCGGCTAGATCCCGACCAGTGGGTGGACTAGGGAGGGAGGTTCACCTGGGTGGAGGGTCCTTGGGGATTGGGGAGATGGTGCCAAAGGGCCAGACACGGTATCACCCCTTTCTTCACAGTTTACCCTCCCTCAGCTTTTGTAGGATATTGCCGTTCTTATCCTACTTCTCCCCTCAAGGTGAAGGCCAGTACTGGGAAGAAGAAGATCATCCTAAGAGTGTTGTAGGTTACCTATGAAGAGTGCCATTATAGTATTGGGACAAAGAAGAGGAATCCTGAAAGTTACAGATCTGAAGGTCAGGCATGTCCCAATAATTGGCCTGATTATGGTCAGTCAAACAGGGAGAACTGCGCACACCTGAGACCCCTTGAAGAGGCATAGGTGTAAAAAAGGAGAGGCCCAAGTCTGAAGAGAAGAGGTGAAGCAGACGTGAGATCAGTAGCAGGACAGCCTGCACAGCTCGTAGAAGACCGGAGGAGAAAGGAACACTGAGATGCTAGAGGAGGACACTGTATGGTGAAGTGTCATAGCGTGGTGAGGGAGCCGTGTCTCCAAGAAGCCGGAGAACAGGAGAGAAGGGAGCCATGAAGCTTAACAGTCTATTCGGCGAAACCGTGAAGTGCT
The DNA here is from genome assembly GCF_040938575.1 of Ambystoma mexicanum. Classification (NCBI taxonomy): domain Eukaryota; kingdom Metazoa; phylum Chordata; class Amphibia; order Caudata; family Ambystomatidae; genus Ambystoma; species Ambystoma mexicanum. The sequence continues at coordinate 100,748,731 of NC_090923.1, read as the reverse complement.
TGTTCCCCTGAACGGAGGAGTCCTCCAGGGGTATCTGAGGGGCAGACATTAAGACCCTGACCTCAAGTCCTACAAAGCAGTTGTGGGAGAAACTAAAGAAAGGAACGTGGGAAACGTGAGTTTCAATGTGACGTGCTGAAACCTGCTGCACGTATGTAAGCAAAGGCATTACATTGTATCGGAGTGGTCACATGCAGTTGAAACATTATCGAAAGTCTAAGAGCCAATCTGGGTGGAAAGGTCTGCGTCAGTGTATCATTATGGTTGCTGCCAGGTAATTGGTTACTGCGTAATTGCCTTTCCCTCTAAGTTGTAGAGTATGTGCCTCCGTGAGATTGACATGTAGGCTGAAATGCATCTTTAAAAAACGGGAACCCCCATTTTGAATACCTCTGAATGGATTTGCATATATGCCCCCGCCCCTGGGGGCCTCACCAATGCTGTTTCGGCAGTGTAACACATGGTGGGAAATGTTCATGTCACAAGGTTGTTGTCATGACATCAGTCAGAGTCATGAGCCAGCTACTGCCTCACGTTCAGCCTGCCTTCGGGTTGTGGTGCCCCGTCTCATGCAAGGTTACGGGTCATTTAGCAATTTTGATTCTGCATATAACTGTCCCCTGCCAAGTGACAGGGTCTTAGTGAGGATCAGCAGGGGATCCTCCAAATACCACATCCGGGGAAACAACCAGTAGCTCAGGGAGATGCCCTCCTAGGCCAACATGGCCACCCATGTATATGTCCCCAAAATAAGACTTGGGACACTGTCACAGAGCCTTCCGTCCCTCTGTTACTTGTTCCCTAGTTTCTTCCTTTTGTTTCTCATCGCATCAGCATCCTATTCATTCCTCTTTTCTTTTCTCCTGTTGCATTTTGTATAGAACACCTTTATTCTTAGGAAACCTGGGTCTGTCTTGTCCGCCCAAACTATCCTGTTTACATAGTCTGCTCTGAGGGCTAGGATATTTCCGTCACTACAGACTTCCTCTACACTGCTCCTATATGTCTCTGCCTTTCTTGCTTTCCAAACACTAGGTCTCCAGCACTTATCTGCTTTTCCAGTGACTCATCGTGCAAACTCTGGCCTCTGTCCACTTGTTTCTTCTGGTCGTGCTTTCGTACTAATCTTCTCCATTCAGCTTCTTCATACTAGCAGCACCCTTGTTGTTCTGACAGTTCATTTCTGGTATGTGCTGTAGCTCTCCTTCTGCTAGGTCCTGTCTTCAGCAAGCATCAGCTGTAATAAACCCAATTCGATGGCTAGGCTACAGACCCAGGATACACCTTGTTTACACTCCCGGAAGTCAGGTCAGACTATTTCTGAGGTAGCCTGATCTGCAACCCAGTGAAGTCTACCCTTTTTTCAAAATCCCCCATCTCCTCTCATTGATTGGAACATTGCGATGAAGTTGCAAAACATCACTTTGGATCAACTCAGTGAAGTGGTTCTTGTCATCTCTTTCCAGTACTGACTTGTCTGCATTGTCTACACTGCTCTTCCTTGTATAACACACCAGAGGAGGGAGTAGTGAAAGATGGGATTGGGGAGAAGGAAAACCTGGTAAAGGTCACATGGGAAGAGCACAGGAAGGGAAACATATAGCCCACCCTTAAGGACTGTGTTTGTGAGGCGGCAAGGGGAACAAGCACATGACAGGGTGGTGAAAAGGTGAAGCAGGAGTTTTCTAGAGGGTAAAAAGGATATGTGGAGAAAGGCCCCTTAGGTTCGAGCAGATGTTGGGGCTAAGAGCACAAAGGATCGGCCGCTCCATTGCTAAAAGACAAGCATTCACATGCTTTCTATCAGGGAGTTTGGAACCAGATTGTCTTATAGAATACAGTTCTCAAGGTCTTCCTCCATTGAAAGCAACTCATACAGAAAATAGTGAAAGCAGAGAACAAGAGCCTGACTCAAGGACCCACAACTCGGAAGTAAGTGGCCCACGAGTGTTATGTTGCCCAAATATTGTGAAACCGACGAGAGACTCAAAGAGACATCTGAGAGATATTGCTTTTATTTTGGATTGAGAATTCAGAGACTTTGAACGAAATGCCATTGTCACTCTTGCTTTAGAACAAATACTTTGGTATGCTCATGAACCTGTCTAAGATGAAGACAAGACCAATAGTCTAGAGGGGGCTTGTGTGGAGTGGGGAAGAACTATCCTAGGATAAGATAACCCACCTTAGTCCACACTGATTTGTTCAAAACCAAACTAAAAACATACCTTCTCGCCACCTATCCTCTTAACCTAACTCTAAGGAGAGTATAGGTTGTGCAGCTATACTGCTCAGAAGACTCAGTATTCAAATTCTCAGTTCCTTAGTATAAGCATGAAAGCTCAAGTGTCCTTGAATAAGCAAAAATAGCCATCCATTTTTGTGAATGGTGATTTATTGTAGTCACAGCCGACACATGTTTCGACCAATAGGTCGTCCTCAAGGCTGTAATAAGTAATCAAAAGTGTTTCATACAAAATAGTGTGCACATAAATGAAAATCCATAAATTAGAAACATGAAAGTGAAACATTCTAATCATAAAAGTGACAAATTGTAAAAGAAAAAGAATCACATGGTGGGGTTACATAAGCCAAGATAGATGGTTAATCGTTGGCATTTGTACAACATTTGCGTCAATCCGTACAATCGTTACTTCGGATACTGAATTGAATGTGGGTATGTACATCCTTACTGGCAATTTCTTTCAAAAAATTTACAGTTTGACGCAAATGTTGACCAAATGCCAATGGTTAGTCATCTATCTTGGCTTATGTAACCCCACCATGTGATTATTTTTCTTTTACAATTTTTCACTTTTATGATTTAAATTTTTCACTTTCATGTTTTTAATTTATGGATTTTCATTTATGTACACGCAATTTTGTATGAAACACTTTGATTACTTATAACAGCCTTGAGGACGACCTATTGGTCGAAACACGTGTCAGCTGTGATTACAATAAATCACCATTCACAACAATGGATGGCTATTTTTGCTTATTCAACGACACTTGAGCTTTCATGCTAATACTAAGGAACTGAGCATTTGAATACCAAGTCTTTTGTGCAGAATAGCTGCACAACCTATACTCTCATGACAATAACTTTTGGAGGAATCCAGGGGAACCTCCTGTGTTGTGGCTGCTGCATTGGGCTACCTATAATTTGAAAAAGTTGAGGGCACCTTAACCTGTCATTCCCCGGTTTTTGTTTTTTTACTAATCTGCCTCCCATCTGCTTTCAAGCTAACATGTTCCCTCTCACCTCTACCCTGTCCTTGACTTTCTACTGCCTCCACGCTAGCACTTCATCTATCATGGTCACATCCCTAACCCAGCTGCCGTTCCGCCTACCTGCACTTAAAAATGCCTAATATTGGTTGTCCAAAATCTATGTATGTCCACCCAAGTATTGTCCCAAGTGGCGGTTCCATTAACTCCCCCCACAACCTAGTCCGAATGTCACCCAAACTCACCCAATTGTAAGAAGCTCACTGCTTCCCGTCAAATCTGATTTTGTATCTATTGTGCATTCTTTGTTATCATAGGAGCATTGTTCTTCCTTGTAAAAATAAATGTAATCAATAAATAAAAATGTAATAAAAATATTATGTAATAAATAAATAAAAATAGTTTAGTTACCTTCCCCAATCAATTCAAAACATTGTTTGAGAAACCCTAAATAAACTTTATGCTTAAAAATCCTAAATTGGTCTGTTCTAATCTCGTTGTTCCAGGATTATATGTTTACATCCAGCAATGTGTGCTCTGCATCGTTCTTTGACCTAATCCATACAACACATTATCATCAACCTTCCCTTGTTAACACCCTTTGCAGAATAAAATAAAAGTCAGTTCATGTCATGATGCCCGCTCCCAGGGAGCCGGTTCAAGCCCTGCGTCCCCGAAAGCGGACATCCAGTCCCCAAGGAAAGACCCAGCAACCCCATATAGGGGCCCTTTGGACAGTGTCCTGGCATCTATGGCGCCAGGCTCATAAAAGACATCAGTCCTGGCGCCATAGGCGCCAGGCTCATTATGGGAGTGCTTGGGTGCACTTACCTGATGCAGACCATGCTGCAGGATCCCGGCCTCCTTGAGGCCTGAAAGGAACTACTTTACCTGTGGGACTAATTTACCATCCGGGCGTGGTCGGGGAAGGATACATACCTGATTGGGGGAAGGATACATACCTGGAACTTCTTCCAAGGCTATTTAAACCCCACCCGAACAGCCACACGTGCTTCGCGTTGTTCTGCATCTAGCAGCTGGACGCTCACTGTGTCTGCTCCTGCATCCTGACTTCTGCCACGCCTGCCAGCATCCTGGATCACCTGCAAAGGAAGAGAAGAAGAGAACAGAAGAAGGAAAAGTCCTTACCTGCTAAATCCGCATCCCGGAGACATCTCGCCGACAATCCTGAAAAGGAAGACTTTTATTTAAAAGCTCATCGCGTCGATCGCTGCAGCGCCGCATTCCACTCACCTTTACAGGACGCCTCCATGTTCAGCAGCGATCATCCATATTCGCAGTCACGCCCCAGCGCCTAGGGAGAAAAAGGCAAGAACAAAAGGTGAGAGAAAGAAGGGAATAAGGAAAGCTAAATCTCCATGTTAAGACTTACCTGTTGATTCATTCCTTCTTCATTTCGGGTCCGCGCCGCATCCTGGCATTTCCGGACCCCGGCCCCTAAGGGGAAAAAGAGACATCAGCGTTAATGAGCGAATGAAAAGACATTACCAAAAAACGCTCATTAAAGACTTACCTGATTTCTACAAGGATTTCACCTCTCATCTCGGGTCGGTGCCTGTTCCCCGGCATTCCGTACCCCGGCCCCTATGGGGAAAAAGACACTAGCATTAGTACATTAATGCATGGACACAAGGGGAACCTCTTATCAAAAAACTTACCTGGAAGCCAAGCAAGTTTGGTTCTCACCAATCCGAAAATCCAGTGAAGTAACTGGATACCAACGCGCCCCTGCATCAGAAGCAGGATGGAGAGCTCGTCCTTCCAGACCCTAAGGTGAGGCGCTACGGGGAATCACAGAAGGGTTTCGAGGAGGGTGAAAGGGGAAAGTGGGAGGCCGATTGCATTACCCCGCAGACAGTTAATCCCCTATTTTCGCCTACAGAAGGATACTTCTGCGAGCCAGACAAGCCAGATTTGGGGGCCCGGTCCAGTCCGTCTTCCGAACCCTGAGCATCACCTTAGAAGAGGTCACAGCAGCGCGAACCAGGCCAGCGCCTCCGTGGGAGTCAGGTGAGCGTTACAGAACGCGAAGCCTTCCTACAAATTCCCACCCAGGCGCTATGGAAAGTTCTGAGACTGATCAGTTGGCCCAATTACTGGAGGAATTACGGGCCAAAGTACATGCCGCTCGTCAAGAGACTAATGCCCTCAGGAGGGAATTAATAATATCAAAGGAAAGAACTGATGACCTGGCCAGACAGCTTTTGCAAGGTCAAGCTGGGCAAACTCCTCTACCCGGTTCCGGAGGGAACCCCGCTCCTGTGGTTTCCAGTAACCCTGTGCAGATTAATCTACCCGGAAACATGCCGCTGGCCCCACCCGAACGCTTTGCTGGGGACCCCAAACGATTCGCCGTATTCATGAATCAGTGTCGCTTGCACTTCCTATGCAGACCTGGGGCCTTCCCTAATGATCAGACCAAGGTAGCCTTTGTATTGTCATATCTCAGCAGCTGCGCTGCCGATTGGTCAGTTCCACTGGTTACTCAAGATGACCCGATTCTCCGTGATTTTCAAGGGTTTCAAGCAAGCATGGAAAGGTTATTTGCTCGACACTCTCAGGGGCAGGCTCTGGATGACGAACTTCTATCCCTGCGACAGGGCAATCAGGATCTCCTATCCTATATTGCAACCTTTAATAGACTAATTGTGGAAACGGGATGGCCAGAGGATAAAAGAGTCACGTTGTTTTATCGAGGCCTACGCAGAGAACTTAAAGATGTCTTGGCCCAAGTTGTAAATCCGCCCCAAGAATGCACAGAGTATATAGACTTAGTGGTCCAATTGGATCACAGACTTCAAAACAGAAAAGCAGATCGGTCCAGGTTTGAGACCCGGGTGTTGGTCAAGACCCATGCTAATCCCAAGGGAGTTGATGTCTCTGAGCCTATGCAAATTGGAGGGGTTAAAGGACCCTTAACTCAAAAGGAACGTGAAAGGAGGCGACAGTTAAAATGATGTCTTTATTGTGGGAATTCTGGACACTTTCTACGAGATTGCCCGGCAAAACCGCCCCGAAAGGCGGTAGGAGCCGCTGATAAAAACCATGAAGACTCAGTTTCGGGAAACGACTCCACCCGACAAGCGTAGGGGTCCGCTTGCCGAGCTTGAAAACTAACTCTCAGACCTCGCATTTCATTGTGCCAATGGTTCTCGTAGATCCAGAACAGCCTAAGCGGTTGCATGCAATAAAGGCATACATCGATAGTGGGGCTATTGGAAACTATGTGGATCGTGAATTGGTCTCAAGGATTAACCTCCCTCTCCGTCCTAAAACCAGGAAAGATGTCATCACCACAGTCGATGGAACTGAAATTGCCTCTGGACCGGTAACACAATCCACTACTGAGGTGACTCTTATTGGTCCCGACGGCTATCGGGAGCGTGTTGTGTTTGATGTAATCAAGGCTCCACAGTTTCAGGTTATTCTTGGAATCCCTTGGTTAGAGACACATAATCCTCAAATTGATTGGCGAGCTAAGAGAATAACCTTCCCGGATTGTACACAAACCTGCTACCCAGAAAACCTGAAGATTAATCTGGCATTTGTAACCTCTGCCTCCATGCAACTACCTCCGGAATACCAAGACTTTCAGGACGTCTTCCAAAAGGAACAGGCCAACACGTTACCTCCTCACAGATTGTACGATTGCCAAATCGATCTGGTGCCCGGTGCACAACCCCCTTGTAGCAGGATTTATGCCCTTACCGAACCTGAGAACCTGCATTTGAGACAATATTTGGATCAATACCTAGCTAATGGTTTTATTCGCCCGTCAAAGTCCCCGGCATCCTCGGCTTTGTTCTTCGTGCCCAAAAAAGAAGGCGACCTTAGAACTTGTATCAATTACCGCGCATTGAACCAGATAATGGTTAAAAACCGTTATCCTCTGCCTCTGATCCCTGAACTCCTTGACCAGGTGAAGGACGCTTGCATATACACCAAGTTAGATCTCCGGGGGCTTATCATCTGGTACGAGTTAAAGAAGGCGACGAATGGAAAACTGCCTTCCGTACTAAATACGGATTATTCGAGTACCAGGTGATGCCTTTCGGATTGTGTAACGCGCCGGCTGCCTTCCAATACTTCATGAATGATGTCCTTCGGGAACTCATCGATGTTTGTGTTGTCGTATATATCGATGACATTCTGGTGTACTCCTCTCCGGAATCTGATCGAAGAAAACACGTCAGGGCAGTACTTGAAAAACTGCGCCAACACAAACTATTTGCTAAATTGGAGAAATGTGTTTTCCATACCACAGAAGTCGAGTTTCTAGGTTTCATCCTGACACCCAAAGGAGTCCGAATGGACTCAAGAAAAGTGGATGCCATCCTCAAATAGCCATCACCTAGCTCTGTAAAAGGGGTTCAAAGTATGCTCGGCTTTGCCAATTTCTATCGCAGGTTTATCCTGGAATTTTCACGCGTGGTACAACCCATTACTGCACTCTTGAGGAAAAATAAACGTTTTGAATGGTCTGAAGAAGCCGAGCAGGCCTTTCAGGATTTAAAAGCTAAGTTTACCTCCGCACCTATATTAAAACACCAGCGTCGAGATCTCCCTTATGTCGTCGAGACTGACGCATCCAGCCTAGCCATGGGAGCTGTCCTGTCCCAAAGAGATCCTGAAACCAACCAACTGCATCCCGTAGCATTTTGGTCCAGAATATTCTCGGCACCCGAGGTTAATTATGCAATCACTGACAAAGAACTGTTAGCCATTAAGTCCGCTTTTAAAGCCTGGCGGCATTATCTGCTTGGCGCTCGACATACCAACACAGTGATCACTGATCACCGGAATTTACAGTATTTGAAAACCGCCAAGGCTCAGTCATCACGGCAGCTCCGATGGGGTTTGTTTTTCGCTGAATTTGATTTCGTGATTACCTATCGACCTGGCTGCAAGAATGGCAAAGCAGACGCCTTATCCCGAATTGGAATGGGAGAATCTGATACAAACTCAGAACCAGTACCAATAATTCCCGAACAGAGGATTCTAGGCATGACTTCGTTACAGACGCTTGAAGACATTCAAGCCAGAGTGAAACAACTCCTGGACCCTACAACCTTACAGGATTGGATACAAAAGGGATCAGACTTTACCATAGATAATGGTTTACCATATTTCCAAGGACGCTTATTCCTGCCACATAAGGAATTACAAGAACTAGTTATTTCCGGTTATCCTGATACATTAATAGAGGGACACCCCGGTATTGCCAAGACAGAGGAAAAGGTGAAACGACAATTTTGGTGGCCCTCTTGGCGAAAAGATGTTAAATCTTTTGTGATGTCCTGTGGTGTTTGCGCCCAAAATAAAAGTCAAAAGAAAAGACCAGCCGGTCTCCTTCAACCTCTAGACATACCGCCAGCACCCTGGCACACCCTATCAATGGATTTTATTACGGACCTGCCTCCTTGTTCGGGGTACAATACTATTCTGGTAATTGTGGATTTGTTTTCCAAAATGGCCCACTTTATTCCTTTGAAAGGTTTACCTTCAGCTTCTGTCCTAGCCAAAGAATTCCTCGAAAATATTGTTCGGCTACATGGATTCCCATCTATACTAATCTCTGACCGGGGAAGCCAATTCATTTCCCACTTCTGGCGCAAATGTTGTCAAATGGCGCAGATCGACGTAAGATGATCGACCAGTCACCACCCTCAGACCGATGGTCAGACCGAGAGGACAAATCAGACCCTTGAGCAGTACTTACGGTGTATGTTACAGCAATCTGAAAGCAACTGGAAAGACATTCTTTGGATAGCCGAATACGCATATAATAATTCGGTACACTCTGGAACTGGCCACAGTCCTTTTTATACTTTGTTTGGGCATCACCCTCGAACCTCAAACCTTGACTCACCTCAGAACCTCGGAATGCCTGCAGTAGAACATCTGCATTCTACAATTACCCAAGCCTTCAAAGAGGCAACTATGCATTTACAACAAGCCAAGAGAAAATACAAGGAGAATGCTGATCTACATCGGAGTGAAGCACCTCAGTATCAGATTGGGGATCAAGTGTGGTTAGCTACCAGACATTTACTACTCAAAGGGCCTCGAACTTTTAACCCAAAATATCTGGGACCTTATTCTATTACGGCAATAATTAACCCAGTGGCTGTTAAACTTGATTTACCAGCTAGTATGCGAATTCACCCTGTTTTTCATGTGTCACTTCTGAAACCAGTGGTACCCGGAACACGACTACTCAAACCTCCAGAACCTATTCTAATAGATGGGGAGCCCGAATTCGAAGTGAAAAACATTTTAGACTCAAAAATGTTTAGGTCAAAACTGTTCTACCTAATTGATTGGAAGGGGTACGGATCTCAGGATAGGTCGTGGGAACCCAGCGACCATGTGCATGCACCTCGATTAGTCAGGAAATTCCACCGACTCTTCCCAGACAAACCAAAACCCCCGGAGGGAACAACCTTGGGAGGGGCCTTGGGGGGAGTGCTGTCATGATGCCCGCTCCCGGGGAGCCGGTTCAAGCCCTGCGTCCCCGAAAGCGGACATCCAGTCCCCAAGGAAAGACCCAGCAACCCCATGTAGGGGCCCTTTGGACAGTGTCCTGGCGCCTATGGCGCCAGGCTCATAAAAGACATCAGTCCTGGCGCCATAGGCGCCAGGCTCATAATGGGAGTGCTTGGGTGCACTTACCTGATGCAGACCATGCTGCAGGATCCCGGCCTCCTTGAGGCCTGAAAGGAACTACTTTACCTGTGGGACTAATTTACCATCCGGGCGTGGTCGGGGAAGGATACATACCTGATTGGAGGAAGGATACATACCTGGAACTTCTTCCAAGGCTATTTAAACCCCACCCGAACAGCCACACGTGCTTCGCGTTGTTCTGCATCTAGCAGCTGGACGCTCACTGTGTCTGCTCCTGCATCTTGACTTCGCCACGCCTGCCAGCATCCTGGATCACCTGCAAAGGAAGAGAAGAAGAGAACAGAAGAAGAAAAGTCCTTACCTGCTAAATCCGCATCCCGTAGACATCTCGCCGACAATCCTGAAAAGGAAGACTTTTATTTAAAAGCTCATCGCGTCGATCGCTGCAGCGCTGCATTCCACTCACCTTTACAGGGCACCTCCATGTTCAGCAGCGATCATCCGGATTCGCAGTCACGCCCCAGCGCCTAGGTAGAAAAAGGCAAGAACAAAAGGTGAGAGAAAGAAGGGAATAAGGAAAGCTAAATCTCCATGTTAAGACTTACCTGTTGATTCATGCCCTCTTCGTTTCGGGTCCGCGCCGCATCCTGGCATTTCTGGACCCCGGCCCCTAAGGGGAAAAAGAGACATCAGCGTTAATGAGCGAATGAAAAGACATTACCAAAAAACGCTCATTAAAGACTTACTTGATTTCTACAAGGATTTCACCTCTCATCTCGGGTCGGTGCCTGTTCCCCGGCATTCCGTACCCCGGCCCCTATGGGGAAAAAGACACTAGCATTAGTACATTAATGCATGGACACAAGGGGAACCTCTTATCAAAAAACTTACCTGGAAGCCAAGCAAGTTTGGTTCTCACCAATCCGAAAATCCAGTGAAGTAACTCGATACCAACGCGCCCCTGCATCAGAAGCAGGATGGAGAGCTCATCCTTCCAGACCCTAAGGTGAGACGCTACGGGGAATCACAGAAGGGTTTCGAGGAGGGTGAGAGGGGAAAGTGGGAGGCCGATTGCATTACCCCGCAGACAGTTAATCCCCTATTTTCGCCTACAGAAGGATACTTTTGCGAGCCAGACAAGCCAGATTTGGGGGCCCGGTCCAGTCCGTCTTCCGAACCCTGCGCATCACCTTAGAAGAGGTCACAGCAGCGTGAACCAGGCCAGCGCCTCCGTTGGAGTCAGGTGAGCGTTACAGTTCAATGCTTCTCCCATTACTCAAGTGTGGCTATAAAAAATATTTTGCATAATTCCTACTGTTCATGCACCAATGTCAAAGATCGGATTTAAACTAAATTGGCCAATGCTGCAGCAGGTTAGTTTGAATGAAGAAATGGGATATGGAAGGACCAGTGGCAGTAGTGAAGATTACCAGCAAGTAATCCTAGCATTACTTCCTCAACGCCTTCCCCATCTCAGTCCTAACACCATATGCAGCTATAACCAAGTGGCATGATTATGATTAGATCACAGCATACCCAGGGAAAATCACATCACAATGACAGTTATTGCAATCAGTTCTTGGAAGGCTTTTATGGCAAATTTTTTGAAGCATAGTGTAGACACAAAGAAGCCCTGTTCCAATTTAAAGTTCTAAGTTGTATCTCTATACACCAAGTTCGGATATACCTCCAGTCTTGATCATAAAGATAAGCTACAAAAACTGATGAAGCCCTCTAAACATCCAGACCGACAGTCACTCTTTGTGTCAGTCACATAGTGCAGAGTTCAGCTGGCCACGTACAAGCTTTTGTGTAACTTTTCCCTGTAATTGATCTCCCCGTTTTTCCTTCCCTATTACTGCACAATCTTGCTTTTCTACCATCCACAATACAAACCAATCTGATTTTTCATCAGACTGATGCTTTCCGCACTTCTACAAAGTAATGAATTGATTGCCCCAATCCTCGCGAAACTCTTCAATCTCAGCTTCTCTCAAGCCAGCATGGGAGTAAAACAAGACTTAAGGAAGGAACTATTGACCCCCAGAGACATGTGACTGCTCTCCCATTCCTGGTCTAAGACATTGAATCAGTTACTACTCACCAGCTTCTATCATAAACTCACATTTTGAACCCTATGCAATCTGGTATAAAACAAAACAAGTAACCAAAACGGCCATGCTTACACTAGTAGAATATCTTTGCTGGATAACTTTCTCGAATGGCTGTGCACTATTGGTTCTCCTGGAGCGCTGAGCTTCATTTGATCACCATCTACCACCAAATTCTTCTTGAATGTTTATCAGTCGTCCATGGCCAACCTACTGTTCTACTCTGCTTCAAATCCTTGCTATTTAGCAGATTCTCCAAACCATTTCACCGCTTCAGGTATCCAAAAGCCTTTCGCTGTTCTACTGGCTACCAGCAGAGTCCCTTAAGGTTCTATCGCTTCCCCTATACTCAACATCAACATGCGCCACTTAAGAAACATCCTGAGCTCTTGTGGTGCTGGATACCACACAAATGCCGATAATATACACAATTCAATACCTGGCAAAGACTCCCCACACACTGACCAATGACTTGAATATTCAGCCACATTCGTGAGATGTATTTTAATATTTTGTATGTTTGCAAAAAGAATGTCATGATGAGCCAGATTCTCATTTGAATTAATGATAACTAACACTCCTTGAACAATGACAGCACTGATTCCTAACTTCAGAATCCCTCAACGTTATCCCTAATGTATGCACTACATGGTCTTCGCGATTACCACTTTCACTCCTTTGAGGAGTGCATTAAGTCCATGTTGCCTACTGGCTAATATGACTTGAAACTTCTGTGCAACATAAAATCTTTGCTCCCACATTGTTGTACCGTAACGAGTTCTCACTCCTCACAAACTGGACCACTGCAACCCCATTCTTGAAAGCTCCAACTCCACATTAGTCAGAAGATGTCAAATCCTCCAGAGTTCAGCAGTTAGGCTAAACATGAACAGTTGAGGGGAGAACAGATTTGTTCTCCTCTCCAATCACATCACTGGTTGCAAGTCAGAAATAGATGCAAGTGTAAGGTCTTGGAGCTTGTCCACAAAGCATCAAGAGGAAGAAACCAAATTAACTATGCAATCTGTCTCATCCCAAAAAGGACTTGCTGGACCATCCTCTCTTCAAATCTGTATTAAACCCTTACGTGGCAGGCTATTATGCAAGTTATGCAAAAAGGACAAGCATAACCATGATGCAAAAGATGCACAGACCTAGAGGTTTCCCTTTGGAACTCTGCCTCACATCTTTTAAACATCACTAACCTCTATCAATTCCATTGTAACCTCAAGACCTGGCTCTTCGCCTACGTGTTCCAATAATTCTCTAATCTGCTTTAAAATCCCACCTTCCCTGAATGACGTCTTGAGCTCGGCCATGATATCTGTGTTTGACTTGCAGGAGCCGAGTTCAAGTCCCAGCATGGCAGAGTCAACCTTCAGAGGTTGATACATTGAGCACCATTAAAGAAAGCTCCACATGTTATAGTAATAAGAAGGGATAAATCTTCCATGAACAGCCACATAGAAACATGATATTATGAGTTTATGGAGGGGGTCTGCACATTTAGTTGGTTACTCATTTATAATTCTTTGATGGTTTTGCTTGTCAGAAGAGAGGCCAGAGCCAAATACCTTCTAGGAAAAAGGGGCCAGATCAGTAGGGTTAAGCCTGAGGGAGATTTACAGGTTTCACCGTTCAAAGAGGTTGCAGTATGTAGTATCTCCATACTAAGTTATAGGCACTGGAAAAAACTTGCACCTAGCAGGATTCTACAATCATTCAAACCCTCCTAGAGACACCCCTGTTTCAGGCACACTTTTTGGAGGTCTATCCAGATATTTGCTCCTTATATTTAGGATATGCAATTAGATACTATTCACTTTGCAAACTATAATCACGATGCGCGGGCCCGGACCTTAAACACACGTTACAAGAACAGCATGGGGCTCCAGTTGTGATGTAAGTCTTGTATTGTATCACTGGCCAGGAGTGCATGCTGATGGAATGTTGATGTATGCATGATAGACAGCTCAGAAGAATGTTGAGTGGGTGAGTGTTCCATGAATGTCAGTTGGGGGCCTGCGCTGCGAGTGAAAGCATGGCCGATGGGTCTGTTCCTGTCTATGTACCTACAATGTCTACTTGCGATTACCTGAACTGGTATTGTACATACTAAGAGTGACTGGAACCTATACATATGTATATATGTACAATAAAGCCTTCCTGAACTTAACTACGTGGCTCCACAGCCGGTCTGTGTATGCATAACAGCTCCGTTCTGTTGTTTGGGGCAGCTTGTCACGATTAGTGACAGACCCGGAACTCCTCGCAGAGGGGATCGTGATGCGTCACTAATCACGCCAAAAAAGCTGTCAACCCCCTTCGACTCAGGCCGCCCTGGCCAGTGCTGTCAGAATGTTGGGGTGATGGGGGGGGGTATCGGGTGAACATTTCTCGCACAGGGAGCTGGCATGTCTGGGGCTGGCACTGATCCCTCGTGTAGAGCAATTTGAAGGAGGGGAGAATATATTAGGACTGTTTTAGTGGTGGGCAGCAGCATGCCCGTCATGAGAATACCAAAGTAAGGGCTGCGGCAAAAAAGAGAAAGACTTGGAGTTATACAGATCATTGCTAAGTAGCCAAAGAATTATGGATACAGTATATGGTATGATTGATCCAGCAGTGGCATTGTACTTACAGAAAAGCTAATATCCCCAGACATTCACAAAGTGCCCTTCTCCTGCTATTACCTGTCTGGAATCCCAATGAAGACCGTCTCTCTCGTGCGCAGTAACTGAATCACACCGCTTCTATCTCATCACCTCTGCACAACGCCCACACTCTGCGGGAAACCGTCAGCGTTTCTCGGCACCGCATCCTCTCCTTAGAAAGGAATCCCTGACCACACTCAGTACGAATATATTACGCCTTTTCTCCAGAAGCTGTACTCACCCTTGATAACAGAGTCTAAGCAGTTTTACATATTACCAAATGCTCCCCAAACACTGGCCTAGTGGGGTACCAGCAGCAGGCAGGGGCCCCTAAAAGAGACCACAGTTACCAACTGCTTTCCACAATCTTTACTGTAACAAGAAGACATTTCCTGCTGAAAGCCAAGCCCACTGTGCATTGTGTGCTCAATGAGCTAGCATGCTTCAATCATTATCACAGAAATATATTTTAAATATAAAAATCTATGTCCATTTCTATGTTCCCAAAATGCTTTTTGGATTGTATGCAAAGGAGCCAGGAACTATTGTGCCATTTATCCCCACAACCCTTTCCCATAGGAGATATATTCACAGAATGAGGGAGATTTACTCACTTATTAATGTGTTTATATACTGAGTGAAAGAATATATTATTTATACACAGCAATTTATTTGCAAACTGAGTCAGAGATATGTATTTAAAATATGTAGACTGGATACAAATATCTGAGTGCTGAGTGGCCCAAATACATGTTTGCAGTGTCTCCTGATTTTCTTATTATTGTATTATAGTATTTATTTATCATGGACCTAGCTTCGGAAAGCAACAGACTGCTTTACAAGTCATGGGGGAAGTACACAGTGAGGGAAGCACATCGCAAGGGGTGAATACAACAGAGCGTGGATCTAACAATGACGGAGGGAAAGCAATTTGGCACAAATGGATAGACAAGTTACCAGGGGAGGAAACAGGAGGGAGCATTATGCCCGTCACAGGTTAGGTGGAGAGTGAACGGTGTGTGCACCTAGGCGTTAGGCAGAAACTATTCTTTGAAAATGTAAAAGTGAGAGGGTGTGTCTGGTGTTGACGGGGAGGAGTTTCCAGAGTCTGGGGGCGTAGACAGAGAAGGTCAACATCATCCAAATTGCTCAATTGAGAATGTTTATGTATTTGTAGTTGCGGCTTCATCAACGTGATTTACAGTGACCATACTTGCATAAATTGTTACTGCAGTTTGGCAAAAGTCATTTACAGGGACCATACAAGTCTAGATTATGTTCGCAGCTTTATAAGAGTATTTCACAGTTACTATAATGGCATAGATTGAGACCACAACAGCAAAGTGCTTCATATTGGGAATGCTGACATTTATTATGAACTACACTCTATGAACTGAATTACACTGGTAATGCTGGCATAAATCATGGGTGCAGTTGCGTAAAATGACTTACAATGACAATGTTGGCATATGTGGCAAATTCAGTTATCATGAAAATGTTGTCGCATCGTCATGTGTATTGTTGTTGATATGGAATCTACTAGATTGTTTCATGCATTACTCTAGAGAACCAATTGTAAATTGTTTGACTTCTTAATCCATTTTTCTCAAGAAATATGCTGTAAAATGCACCACTTCAACAGATTAATTTAAAACTTTTCTTTGGAGAAACACACAATTTCCCCTCCATTAGTTAGGGCTGTCTTGCTATGCATTCCCGCCTGGGCTAATTTGTGGAAGATGTTATTGCCCCTGAACTGAAGATATTCATATGCCATAACTGACCTGAAATCGTTTACAATGCCAGAGACCCATGAGAAGCCACTTGACCCCCTGGCACCAAAGGTTGCCTCTGCTACTGCCAAGTGCATATTACTGTTACTGGCCGCACACATTGGCAGATTAATCTTTTGGGTGTCAGGGTCCAAGTGCCGCATCCCTTGTTTCTAAGTTAGTCGTAAGATGTAAGATTTGATTCAAAACCGTACACCTTTCTCCTAGTGCAGTCCGCTTCACACTGCTTGTGACACCATGATCATCATAATCATTAGACATGAGTGATGGCCCAGGCAGGCCTGAGAGTCTGCGGCGCAGAATACGCTTCGTCAATAGCATGGTGGAGGGGGCTCCTCCATGGCGCTTGCAGGGAGGCTTGCTCATTTTGTGTTATGCTACTGTTTCAAGTAAGGGTTTGCTGTGGTTTTGGATTGGCATACACCCAGGTACCTTTTAAAGAACCACAGATACTGACAGAAAAGAACCACTATCAGCTTTAGGTTGTGTGCCTAATTCACTTCTGACTCCAACACTGCCCACTATCCTTCAGCCGAATGTCGTGGAGATTTTCAATGCTCAACGGTGCATAATTTATTCCGACTTGCACAAATGAATCAATGGTTTGTAGTGGACTATACAGCAAATAATACCAGCTGTGCAGATAAGTGGTCCTGGGCTCCATAACGTCTGATTATCAAGCACAAGTATCTTCACAAATACCTGGGCCCCTCCACAAACAAGTGGCAATCAAGGATTGGTCTCTGATGGACCACTTCCTGATTTTTGTATGTCAGGCAGGTTAGGGAAGTGAAGTAAACAGTTCCTTCACTACCACATACAGTTCTCCTGTGGTGCTAGAGCATACTAAAAGTCTGCAATCTATCTTCAATGGACAGGACATGCGCGTTGAAAGCAATGTATAATCATGAACTACAGCAAAGTCACAGCGCCAATCCATCAATGCTAGACTCAGAGTGAGGCATTATGAAAGTCAAACACACAGTCCTGAATTTGCCGTCTACATTGTCTGGAGAAACTCAATGTGCACTGCATAAGTGGTGCCCACACAGCTAAGAAAAGCTTCAGTAAACTGGGAAGCGTTTGCTTCCCTAGCTTTGCCCTGCTCGACAGCTGGTGCAGTTCTAATGAGGAGATCTGATCTCTCTGCTGCGGTCTGGTCTCAGCGCCGGTTAACAGACCCTAGATCCACCAGGGCTTACATATGGTTGCGCCACTAGGTGAGACAGTCTCTTCACCGTATCAATCTCTCTCAACTTTAGATTCGTTACTGTTCAGGACGCCAGCCGTTGTCTTGCTAGCGATCAGCTCACTCTCTACACTAATGCCGGTTCCGCAGTCTAGCTTTGCCCGTGCCCCTCTAAGACGTCCTCCTGTCAGAGGCTCGCCTCTGTGTAGGATTATATCTCATTCCTTCCAGGTTCCTCGTTATTTTACGTACGTCATCACAAACAAAAGGGGTATGTCGTTCCTCTTTGACCTTGGAGTTCAGGCGAGACCCAGCATTACCTGAAGCCAAAGAGATTGAAGACATGTCACTATTTGCTGAATCCAAAATAGAAGTAACAGTCTTTCTGATTCCCGTGTAGGCAGACAATGTATTCTGTATAGGGAGTTCCTTGCAGGAATGGGAGTCCTTGTCCCCAAGAGGGGAGTCATTCCCAGAGAGGTCTCACTTTCCCACACCCTCAAAGAGGGTGGCTCCCTTCTGGGGATTAGGGACGAATAGTCCAGATTCATCACAGTATGGAATGTTATCCCTCTAGATCTTTATTAGAACTATGTGGCAGGAGCCCAGCACTGCCTCGCGATGAGACATGGGCACACGTTGTATGCTGGAACATTCTCAGGAAGCTGATGACATTTTTCACTGTGCTTCACTTTCCGGTATCACTTGCCCTGCTCAGGTCTCTGCACCTAACATGCGGGCACACTAATTCATCTTTTTTTTTATAACGTGCTTCAAATCGGAGACCAGTCTCTAAGCGCGGGACTGGGATTCAAACCTGTATTGCTCTGTGTTGTCTTGCTTCCAAGACAAACACATTGCCCCTGATTTATCCTCCTGGCCCAGCAGCCTCTCTATTCAGTGCAGCAATACCCATCTACTTCTACAGCCTGCTCTACTCAAGCTGCCTTTCATATATTTTTTCTGATGCTAGTGGCGTTTCCTGTTATGTTGATCTCTGAGGGTTTGAGGGGTTATTTCTGGCCTCTCTGGTGTTAATCTCAGACCCATACTAAGGAGTAAAATGTTTCTAATAGTCCCACCCATTTCCTCGCTCGGAGTGCACTAATGAGTAGGCTTACTAGGGAAATGCTGCTTATTTAGGGAAAGGTGAGTCCTCCTCTACCTCTATGGCCTGACAAGTCCAAGAAACAATGGACACAGTCTATGGGATTTAAATAATTATATGGCATTAAGCATTGATGGACTCAGTAACATAAGAGCTGCCCAACCCACAGGACAGGCCCAGTATAAGCCCTGCAAACACACTTCCATAAAATATCACATTAATGAGAATGCAAGAGAGTCTAAAAGCTCTCTCGGGAGGCCTATTGCACATAATGAGGCCATATTAAAATAGAATGGGAGATATGGAGCTACTCACTCCCTCTAAAACAAAGGGTTTAGTGGCTTTGGGGTCTCTACAAGTATTTTCCATATCTGATTCACTCTGCTCACAAAGTGAGGATTGAAATCTCTGAGTCTTGGGCCCCTCAGATTCAGTCTACTTGGACGATGTGGACCACTTCTTTGATCCAGCTAAGGAAGGTCTTTGTCACAAGTATTTTCATCAAGGTCGGAAGAGACAGAACCTGCTACTCTGGCCGTCAATCACAGGACTCTTCCGCTCTCCCAATGTGCCCCCAGAGGTGCTCAGAATGGCACCTCCTTTGCTAGAGGACATTTTGTTTTCTCCTCAGTTGAGCGACAAGGAAGATGAAGATTTAACATAGGTCCTGTGTTCTCGCAGCCCTCCAAGATAAGTAGACTACATTTAAAGGTTTCTTAACCAGAAGGTATAGGTGGCAAATCCACCTACTAATTCCGGAATTTGAAACATTGTTTTACTCCCCAAGTCGGCCTGCCAGTTAGTTTCCACTCTTCCCCTGGTATTTGACAGCAAAAAGGAGTCCTTAACAGATCTGGACCTAACAGTAAAAGGGGCAGTGGTGCTAGTGACTTTTTACATGCCCCATTACCAGCACCATTTTCCTGGTCCTAAAGGCCGATGCCAGATGTAGTGGTCAATCTGAAAGCAGTGCCTCCTTTTGTGGCGTAACGCCATGTCAAAACGTAAGGCATCCATCTGCTAAGAGACAGTCTCTTGGATGATCAATGTTGAGTTCATGGGTGCATAACTGTGATCCTGATTCATCCTCCTCATCAAGAAATGACTTCAGTTCATGTGCGAAAAAAACACTTTGCACAACATCTCTGCCATAAGGATGCAGCTACCTTTCACGACAATAAATTTGACTGAAGCGTCACACATAATATCTTTCCTCTTGGACCTCTCTCCCCACCAATCCCTAGCATACCTCTCTCCACCAATAGACATGGGTGGCTAGCCAGGACTTGGCACCCCCTTATAACCTTTAACAGCTACAGGCACACACACATTTTACAACCTCCTGTTTTCCCATACTCTGGACTTTGATCCTTCCGAGGGCTTTTAGCCTACAGCTGGTTAGGACCATACCCATGGTGAAAGGCACTGTACAAGTGACGAAAAAGAATACATTGTTGCAAGCCACAGGTGGCAGGCTCACTCCCATTCAGGCTCTCATCATCCCCTTGGTGTTTCAACAAACTGCTACAACCAGTGATGACTTACCTCAGATTGGGTATTTGAGGATAGGGAGGTGAGCACACTCCGCAAGTCCCTCCCAATGGGTAGGGGCAAGTGGCACCTCAATGGGAGTGCCATCCCCTTAGGGCACAAGGACTCCCATTCCAGGTGGATTTACCTAGACCAAATACCCTATCTGCATATATATAGTACTACCTGCTAGGAAGACTAATCTATCATCCTTATGTTTGGTTCCAGGCAATATGGGAACAACACAGGTATACCAAGGAAAAGGAGATATCTCTTTAAAAAGAGACATGCATATAACTGGGATGAATAGCTCTTGGGAGGCGTGAGAGTACAGTATGCAGAGGAAGCCCCCATTACGTGATTACGCCTTGGAGAGGAAAATTGTCATAAAGCAGGCATTAAAGAGAAGGCAAGGCCCACAAGTGTATTGGAAGAGCCGCATGAGCTCATGAAGGAAACATCAAGAGACTATCAGGGAAGATAACTTAAAGGATCCTATATACTAAACAGAGACATTTGTGTATCAAAAAAACACAGGAGATAAGATACAGCCATAAAGAGAAAGTCGTTGGGCAGAACCCCGACAAAAGAGACTACCAGGAGAAGGGAGACATTATCTTGAGCTATTTTATCTTATTCGTATTAGTGGTAGGGTCAGGTAGAGTTAGGTTTGGGACAGAGGACTGATTATACTTTTTGACTTCTTGATGACAGCCGAGCACTTTAACAAGAACATTGTTATGGTTATTTAACAAGAGTATTACTTCATCTAACTACTGAGGGACTAGCGCCTCCAGAGGTACCAGAGCATAACTAGTAGTCACATTAAGGTATGGGTTTACCTTACAGTAGCTGCAGAGAGCGATAGTCCGCAAAGTCTACCTTCAAGTAGTTGGTGCAGAGGGACAAGGCTTACCCCGCTTCTGGAACCAGACACTTATAAACATCCACCCTTTTGTATCAAATTGATGTAGCTGGAAAATGGTGTGCTCTGATGAGTCACAGTGCCACAACCAGACACAACTTATATTTAAAGATTTCTGTGCCACCAGACTGACAAGGGTATAACATAATTATACATTAGTTCAGGGGTGCAGGATATTAAAAAGCTATACCTGCCTGCAGGGACTTTGTATCTCAGATGATATGTGACTGTTGAACCTGCTCTACGGCAATGCAGAGCTCGAGCAGTAGATGTCAGAAGACTGGTTACAGCAAAGGCACATGTGCACACTATAAATTTGGCGTGAGAATGTATGGTTAGAAAACCTCCCTATCAAAAACAGAATTACTCACATCAATGATAATAAAAATCAAAAAGATCTCAGGCTATTCTGCCCTCACCAGATGGCATTATATTAAATGTTTCTTTCATCCAACATTTAGGGTTTGTCATAAAGACCAACAAATCTGTTCTAGAGCCTATTCAAATAATCAGGTTTCTTGGATTTGGTTATAGAATCTAGGCAGTGCATTCTTCTCCTTCCAAAGATAAACATGAAGGAAATATTCAAAGAAATCTGAACGATTATGTAGAATGATGTCTTCTGCCTCTACTTATAATGGGACTTGTGGGAATGCAGTCAACATTCATTCAGGCCATATTACCGGCAACTCTCCATTGCAGGGCTCTTGTCACAATCAAACCTCAGAAAGACACAATTCTTAGGATTTGGGTTTCTTTATGTTGGTCTGTATTACACAAAAAGCGATAAAATAATAAACAGGTTGAGAAAGCTGAGTGGGCAAGTCAAAAGAAAGTTCTCCTCTTGCAGGACCAATTCAACAAAGCAAAAGAAAGTTGCAGGACCTAAATAGTCTCAAGTGTCCAGGCCCCCTCATGGCAATCCTTGAGGCGTTTCCGACACTTAAGTATGAGGTGTTTTAAGTGTTCCCTGTGCACTTATTTCCCAAATGTCTGATAGCTGGGGTCCTCTGTTAATGTAACAATCTGGTCGAGAGTGGGAATGAGGACAGAGGTCAATCCAAGTTGTTGTAACAAATGCCCTTCATTGGACAAGCAATGATCTCCATCTCAATCTCACTGTCAGCTCAGCCACCTCCGGGACTGAGACCTCGTCCAGCTGATCTTTGCTCCTCCTCTGTTTATTTATTCACCTCCTCCAAGTCTCTCACTACCATCTCTTTTTTTGTTGACGACTCCTGCTGTTCTTTCTCCATTTCTTTGTTCAGCTTCTCTTGTGCCTTCACCAGGGACGTCGTTTCCCCAAAATGCCAGGGGTAGCGGAAGTGACATCACACGACCCTTCATCCCAGATTACGTCACAGGAAGTGATGTCACTTGACCCCACCCGAAGTGATATCGCAGGAAGCGATGGAACACGACCTTTCACCCGTTAACAAAACAGGAAGTGTCATCACATAGCATTGTACACTACTAAAAATATGGTTACGATATCACTATAATGTGATGTACATTTCATACAAGAATGGATCGCCATATGTATCATTAAGATCAGTGTGTATAGGCCATATTACTGAATTACTGTGAGTGCAAGCGGCCATCCATGACCAAATGATAATGATGTGTTATTATATAGCACTTACACTTAAGCGCTTTGTATAGAAAAAATATACACCCAATATCATCCAACCTGTGTTGGTACTCATTTATCGACCTCAGAAGGATGAAAGGCTGAGTTGAGGCGTTTAAGAACAGACTAAATCAGTGACTCACCCCCTGAAGTGTGCCTGAAATAAACCTTTAATGAGTCTAGCAATTATTGTACAGAATTCCAGAAAGACACATTATTTGGTATTCCTATTCTTTCTTATTTAGGGTCAGTGCTGAAAGTGTTAGACTTGTGGCACTCCTGGTCTTACTTTTCTTCTTTTTTTAAGGGGCCTGAACAAGAAAGCCGAAGTAAAGAGCCACATGGTGCTGGCCTCAGCCCAGGAGCTTGTATTACAAAAAAAAAAAATATATATATATATATATTTATTTTTGCTTTTATTTTTTTTAGAAGTCGCAAGGGAGACCACAGAGGTCGCAGTTGTGACCTCTGGCGACCCCTAAATGACGTCCCTGGTCTTCACCATATTCTCCTTATGCCACCTCACCACTTCTCCTGTTCTTTCACCAACTCCTCATGTTTTTCACCTTCTCCTTCTGTTGTTTCACCATCTCCTTGGCATCAGAGATGAGGCCCTTGTTTGGTTTGCTTCATACCTTGCCCCTAAACACTTTCAGGTGTACTGGAAGCACCTTACCTTCGCACATATCCCCCTTACTATGGAGTTGCCCAAGGGTATGTCCTTGGTCGACTTCTTTTCGCTCTTTATACTTCATTTTTTGGTGCCCTGATCTCCTCTTATGGCTTCTACTATCAACTATTTGCTGACAACAGTCAGATCTTTTTCTCTTTTCCCACCTTATCCAACAAGCTATTGTTAAACATTTCAAACTGTCTCTCCGCCAGGGCTGCCATCCCACTCGCTCATGCTCAACTCCTCTAAGACTGAAGTTCTCTACTTCCTAGCCAAACAGACTATCTTTTCCTCTACCGCTCTTCTTTCCTGACTACCTTCCTTACTATGCTTCTGCTCATCCCTTGGTGTCTTTTTTGAACCAGCTCACAAGTTCTCGCTCTTAATCTCCAAATATGCCACTGCTGCTAGGCTCAACCTCCTCAATATCAGAAAAATCCATCATCTTCTTCCTTTCAATACCGCCAAACAGCTAATCTCCTCCTTTGTCTTTTCTAGATCTGACTACTGTGCCAGTCTCCTCTATGGGCTTCTCTACTATGCCTTTTCACCTCTGAACAAAGTCGTCAACTTCACGGCTTGCACAATTTTCAAACTTTCTTGCTTTATCTCTACCTCTGCCCGTCGCAAGATTGGATGACTATCTAGGAAACAAAGAGTTAAGTATAAATGTCTTCTCGACATCTTTAAAACTATACATGGACTTGCTCTACCAGACCTATCGGCTTATCTCACCGTCTACTGTTTTCTTGCTCGTTACAATCATCCTCGGATCACCCTCTTGCCACTACTCGAGCCCCCTGGGCTCCCTCTTGTTTCCTCTCTCTCCCTCTCCTCGGTCCCCTACTCTGGAATGCTCTTTCACACCCTTTCCATACGACTCCATCTCGATCATCCTCGGATCACCCTCTTGCCACTACTCGAGCCCCCTGGGCTCCCTCTTGTTTCCTCTCTCTCCCTCTCCTCGGTCCCCTACTCTGGAATGCTCTTTCACTCCCTTTCCATACGACTCCATCTCCATCACTACTTAAATCCAACCTCAAAGTCCCCCACCTTTCTGAAGAACCTGTTTCCTAACACTCTGTGTTACTACATCAGCCTGCTTTTCTCTCTCCCTACATTCACACACAACCCTGCAGCACTTTTCCATCACCCCCCATCCTTAATTAAGTACTTCCTGCACCACTCCTATTTTATTCTGTCCTTGTCCCTGGTTTATATTTCCACCTTCCCCTACAACATCTGCTTTTCAAGTCAAAATCTCTCACCCCATTGTCGAGGACCTATGTCCTCTGCTCTGTTACCAATGTTACATTTTGTAAGTGTTTTGGTACCAGAAATGCATTGCTTTCCTGTGATGTCTATGAATAAATAAAATAAATCCTCCTTTTGCCCTCTTGCCACCTCCTCATGATCCCCCACCACCTCCTGATACCCTTCCACCACCCCCTTGTTGTTTGTCTCCCCCTTTCCCTTTTGTTCAAAACCTTCTCCTTTTAATTCTCTACTCACCTATCCTTGCCTCCCAACCACTTTCCCTTCACTTTCAACCTCCTCCTGACATCTTCTCCAGCCTCTACCAAAGCCTCACCCTCCTGTTCACTCCTTTTGCATCCAACATGCTTCTTCCACTGCACCCTGCACTGCTCGGCCCTGCACTCAATACAGAGACCTCACTCTGCCTCTTGGGATTGCACTGTCTTCCATCAACCAATATGAATTATATTGTGCATGCTGCACGGGGGCTTGGCTTGAATAAGTGTGGTTGCTTGCCACTTCAGCAGCACCACCAGTCCTGGATCCTTGACCAAGTCTTCTGAAGGCCGGCCGCAATTTTGGATCCAATGCTTATTGGTAGAAAACAGTTTTCCAGGTTCTAACAGTTCTTGCCCTTCCTGTCAAAATTCCAAAAGTATCTCAAGTTTCCAAAATAAACCCTCATGTCCCTGAACAAATCGAACGTCCAAATTGTGGTAAGTGGAGGGATATATCCTTAATTCTCTCCACCACTTGTGTGGGTTTAACCCCACTATTTTAACGTCATGGTTCTCGCTGTGTTCCCCTTGAAGTTGCTCCCATGTGTCTTATTGGGCCCCTCTGGTTCCCTTGGGTTTCTCTGTTCTAATGTCTTACTTATCTTATCATTTTACTTCCAAGAAGCAGGTGAGTGCAGCCGTTCCCATTGCGACCCCATTTGTCCACTTTAAATTTAAAAAAAAGTGCTCCCAGGCCTTTTACGCCTCTGCAGTCCTCTGCGACCATTTCCTGGTCTCCCCTCTCCCTCCGGCCTCCCAACCTGCCCACCGCTTCCCATTGGTTGATAATATCCCGTACTTTCAGGTTTAGCAACCCGCTCGCTGCCACCTGCTTCATTTTACTTCCAAGAAGCAGGTGAGTGCAGCCGTCCCCATTGCGACCCCATTTGCCCACTTTAAATTTTAAAAAAAGTGCTCCCAGGCCTCCTGAGCCTCTGCAGTCCCCGGCGACCATTTCCTGGTCTCCCCTCTCCCTCCCGCCTCCCAACCCGCCCACCGCTTCCCATTGGTTAATAATATCCCGTTGTTTCGGGTCTAGCAACCCGCTCACTGCCACCTACCTTCCTCCCGCCTCCCAAGCCCACCCCCACCCCAAGAATGGTGCTATTGATGGTCTTAACCAACCTTCCCTGGGCAGCCCTCTGCCCAGCAGCCCCTGTCGCTAAGGGCCCCAAGGCAAAGGGTGGCTCCTACAAAGGCGGTTCCAGGAAGTGTCAGCAGGTGTCCACAGGGGGAGCCAGTGAAGCCAGAGGTCAACAGACACCAACAAAAACTTTAAGTGTGGCATGGGTGTGGTGTAGAGCAATTACTCTACACCAGAAAGTCCCAGCCACTCTACCTTACTGCCATAGACTTAGTCCATGCATACTTAGAAAGATTTGTGACCACCAGCCCGATTTATGCATGACAGTATTTGAAATGTTGCCTTGCACTGCATCCTAACATAATAGTCAATGTTAACAAGTGTCAAACCAGGAGGGAATCGTGGACGCTAGCCTGCGTCACATCTAGATAGGATTGTGAATGTTAGCATGTGCCACACTTAGATGGAACTTGAATGTTAGCATGTGCCACACTTAGAATTGAGAACATCAGCCTGGGCCATATCTAGATAGGATTGTGAATGTTAGCATGTGCCACACTTAGATGGAACTTGAATGTTAGCATGCGCCACACTTAGAATTGAGAACATCAGCGTGCCCCATATCTAGATAATTATTGCGAAAGTTAGCGAGAGCCACACTTATGAATTATGTAGATCAGCTAGTACTACACTTAGACAGAATGTTATCATGTTAAATGTCATATAACCCACTAACCAATATAAACTCAAACTTGCTTATAATTATAATGATTTCGCTTAAAAAACTCACACAACCATATCTTGCACAATCAAGCCGCACGCACTTCACCACACTGCAACACATAAGCTGCACCAACAGCACACGCAGACTGACACTGATCCAATACTCGCACCAAAGCTCAGCGCCCAGCCAACAGTACACCACTCCTCTCACTATCCTCCTCCTTTTTCACCTTACTAACCCATCCCACCTTCCCGTTTACAGATCCGCCAGAGCGCCTGGGGACCAATTCCGTTGGAGATGGTGCGCTATATAAGTACCTTTAACATAACATACCATAACATCTCCCAGGTGTATTGGTGACCTCTCTTCACATATACATCTCTTGGTTCTCTAGAGCTTCTGTGAGCCGTTTGGCTGATTACAATATTCGGGTGTCTTTGGCGGCCATAGCACCTTTTATTACTTGTTTCCTTCTCGCTCTCCGAGCCTTTATGCCCCTGGTAGGAGTTTAGGGTAATCCTTTCTCTTTCCCCTGTCACTCTTTGGTCTCTCGGTCACCCTCCTCTATGAGCAACCCAGGAACCTTCTCCATCACAGGGTTTGCTCGAGTGAGGTGGCGTCTGCTCGGTAGCGGTGTCGTTCTCCATTGCTTCCTGGTTTTCCGTTCGGGATACAAGCAAGTTTGCTGTTCTGTTTGTGTCAGAGCTTCTCTGCTCCTCAACTCCTTTGTTGCAAGCGGAGGATTCGATCCTCCCTCGTGTTCTTGGTTCACTGTGGTTTCGCGGGCCCCAGGCCCACCACATCCTCTGTATGGTCATGTCTCCAGGTGGAGCCAGCTCTGCTCAACCTTGCAGACACTGCACGCCTCGGTGCCTCATCGGTGGCATCTCTCTCATTCTCCTGTCTCTCACAGCGCCACAGCAGACCCCGCTGTGCAGCACGGCTTTGCCTCTCAATGACGTCAGCATGTTGGAGGCTCGCCTCTGCGTATTGCTTCTCCTCCTCCATTGAAGGGTCAATGTGCCTTTATTCTCGCTTTGTGGCACAAAAGAGATGTGTTGTTTATATTCAGCTGTCAAATCCACAGAGAGACCAGCATTGTTTTGAGTCATATAGCCAAAGGCACTTGCAATGTTATTTTGAATCACACAATTGAATGCAAAATCAGTTTCTCGGATTCTCATGTATGCAGAAAATGTCTTAGTTACAGGGAGTTCCTTATGAGAATGGGATTCATTGTCGCCTTGAGGGGAATCACTCCCAGCGAGGTTCAGCTTGCCCACAACTTCTTGCAGAGATGGCTCACCTCCCTAGCCTCAAAGGGGTGGCTCACCCTTGGGAAAACGGAACGTATAACCTGGATTTGTCACAATTGCTACTGCATTTGCAAGAGTTCTGATGCTCTTCCCTGGTCTCTTTGCACAGTGACTTCATTCTGCTCTTTCCTCCGGCTCACTGCAACACAGAGATGCAGACCCAAGTCTATCAGCATTTTGCTGAGAGGATGCCCAGATCTAACTAAGCTACCCAAGGAGTGTGACCTGAGTATAGCGTCCTGGGATGTGGAGAGGAAACACATAGTAACAGCTAGCTTCAGGGAACTATGCTCTCAAAGAGCCAATAACTTTAGTTTGTAACCTGTGACAAGTGCCTGGAGAGAAGGGTGGAGTAGACCAGTGTTTCCTCCGAACACTGCCCCGTGACCCACATCACAGCAGGTCCTGGTTCATGTGGTAAACCCAGTTCTGCTTCGATATGTGAGTCAGCCCTCAGAGCTAAGCAAAGCACGTTGTCACCATCTCCAGCTTCTCAAAGCCAGACATCTCACCATAATTTATCCTATTCTCAGCTGGATCAGTTACCCCCTGTAACAAAATAGATGAATGTTGTGAATAAAAGTCTGAGCCAGCGTAAACCTTTTTTTTATGGATTACACGAGAACCCAATTCTTTTATTAACATAAACACTTTCTCTTTTAGATTATTGGAAAAAGGATACGTCTTTTCTCAGCTTCTCCTGCTTCTGCTCCAGCATGTGACTTGTAGGTAAATTCAGGTAAGAGTTATAGTACTTTAGGGTCTTTTCTATTCTGAGATTCTTTCTTGTGTGTATATTGGCTTTATCCGACCCTAGAGTTGTCACTCCTGCTCTGACTCGCTCTCCTCTGTTTGTTTTACTCTTGTCTCTTCCTATATCTTTAATCTTTGCACCTTTACTCTGCTCTTTGTTCCATTAACTTCCTGTTCCTTAAACAGTTCTATGAGTCAGCTTCTTGCTGGATCAGGTTGTAGGATCACAACGATTTCTCATTTGACTTTAACATGCACACCTATCTCATTCAGGCTCTTTTCTTCAATGTAGGGTAGCACTTTAAAGATTTCTCCTTTAAATCGCTTTTGGTTCTTCAGTAACGTTATTCCTCTGTCCCAAGGCCAAGCTTCGTAACACTGTCCAGGACAGTTGGTACTCTTTCCCCACATTTTCAGCTCCGAAGCATCCCAGGGTTGAAGTTTACCTAGTAGCTTTACAACGTTCGGCTGACCAGTTCATAGCACAACGGTGCTTTCGCTACTGCCTCTTGTGGCAACAACACTCGCCTTTTCCCGTAAACAGCTTCAAATAAATATAAACGCAAGGGCGTTGAGGTCATTAAGTAAGGGCAACGGCGCTGAGTTCATTAGATAGCGCAACGGCGCTGAGTTCATTAAGTAAGCGCAACAGCGCTGGTTTCATTAGATAGTGCAACGGCGCTGAGTTCATTAAATATCCACGGTGACGACGGTCGCCTGGGACTCATCACACGTCTTTCTTCACACTCGTCAAACAGGTCTTCGACAGTTAGCTTATCAACAGCCGTCCACTAGTGACAGAACAGCGTTTCCAGTCGATAATAGACATAAACAATCTCCTCATTACTTTCACCGCTTCACGTTACCTTCAGGCTTTCGTTGTACAATCACGCTTCAGAAGCCCCAGTAACAGACCTTTGTACAGTGTCGGGTCTGCGCGATAACGATCGCTAGCAATACGATCTGGCTTCCTCTTTCTCGCCGCACCTCTGCCAGCAGCTCGACGGCAGGAATCAGTCAACGTCCTTCTCAAACACACGCACAGTTCGTCGTCTGCCCCTCAGCTGTTCAACTTCGGCTCCGCTCAATAAGCCCAGCTGCAACCGTCATTCTCTCTCTCCTCCTCTCGAGCACCCTTCTCCTAGGCAACCAAAATGCACAGCAAAAGGCATTTGAAGAAAGCCCATACAAGCAGGACTTCCTGGTTTAAGCCTGTCCAAAGGTCATGATGAATGTGTGTCCGCCAGGCATTCCACAACGTCACACCCCCAGACAACAAAGAAGAGAGTTTTTGCTGGTTCGAGCACATGGAAATCTGGAACCGAATTGTGGCCTTTGAGTCTTTTCCCAATATGGTTTTGGAGTGGGATGCAAGCAACTTAGGATGGGGCATTTCCAGAGAAGGAAAGTGTCTAGACTTTTTGCAGGCTTCTTCGCACCAAGGGCCTGGTGAAAGGTCAAATGAAATGTTGTGTTCTTAGGATGGAAAGTATATTGGTGGTAAGGCACATCAACTGGCTAAGAGGGACGTGTTGAAGCTGGCAGCACTTTATCTCCACATGAACTATGGACATAAATTAACCATGCACAGAGTGAAGCCACAGCCATGATAGCAGATGTTATGCTAAGTTGATTTATACCTCGCAGCACTGCCATGACACGGAAACTGCAGCCATAATAAGGGAGGTTGTGCAAAGAGAAGGCCTATTGGTTTCCATGGACACAGAAGCCCATAAGGCTGCGCATATGTCATGTCAGAATTCATCCAGTGCTCAAGTATGCCCAGATTTCCAGCTCAAAATGATCACTGAAGACCAGCTAAGACCTATAACGAGAGTCACATGGGCACTATGTGTCACATCAGGCTGTGTTATGTAGGATGGGAAGATCCATTAAAGGTGGTGATATATATCACTTGGATAGGCTGAGCGGTATTGTACAGGGCTCAAATGGTGCTGCATATCAAAGCCCTCCAAGGCCGGAGGATGTGCTGTTAGGAAGCCCGTTATTATTACTGTAACCATGCAGATTCTTCTGATAAGTGTCATTGTGTAAACCCTATAAAACACCATGAGGGTTCTATGATCGTGGCCACAATTTGGTGATGGGATAATCTGCCTGATTCCCTACCCATAGAGCTATATGGAAATAAACTGTGTCTCTACTTTTGCTGCCTAGTTTCACAATTGGATCAATTGGTGATGGGCCGTTGGATTCGTCAGAAGAAATGCAAAAATCTGAAGGCACTTGCAAATTATTTTTGCCATTTTTGACTGGATAGAAATTAAATGTTGTGTTGGTCAACACAGCAGAAGACTGGAATTTCCGATACCTGCACGACAGGAGCGACAAACTGTTTGACGGCCTCCAGTTTCTCTATGTCCCGATAGAGACAGATCTTTTTTGCCTCACTTATCAACTGTCAGGTTCCAAATTCTGCAGTTGGTATCCATACCCAAATGTCTCAATAGTACATTCCTTTATGACTGGTCTCAAATAAAAGTGCATGCTTTCCTCCCCTTCTTTACGATAGCGGAGGTCCTGGATTCATTTCACTGAAACAGACATCTCTTGTTCTACTCGCTACTTTTGGTTGTCTCAAATTTGGATGCTTTCCCTTATGCAACTCTCAATGGATTTCCGCAGGCATCTCCCATTGCATCCGCATCTATTAACAGTATTGGGAGGCCAACTCCACAACCTATCCTTCGGGTTCACCGCTCCTTCATAGCTTGACGATTTCAGCATGTCCTGGATTATCCTAGGCTGTTGGGAAGACACTTTGCTGGTATGTGGATGGACATATCTACCCTGTATCTGCTCCGCTAGTGGAAGTGGCAAAGTTCCTGGTTTCCGTATTTAATTAGGGTAAGACTAGTAGGGCGATTAATGGGTCCAAATGTGCTATTTCAACAGGCCACATTTAGTCAAGGGTCACTCCTTGGGCAGAAATGTCCTAGATGAATAAATCATTACATTCTATCTGCATTATGGGACAACGTAAGGCTAAGTATTCAAACGTTTACAATGTCTACATCGTTTATCCACCTGATTCATTCTTGGACTAATAATGATTAACTGGGCCTGCATAAACCGTGTGCAAAGTTAACACTGTTGTTATGTCTTATCTCCATGAAGTGTGTGCCTGATAGGACATCTCTAGATAAATACAATAAGGTTTATGCACTGTAAGGGCGCAGAAGGAGGAGACTGACACCCACGTGGCATGGTTGTTGGCATAAACGTTTATTAGTAATGAAATTAAAGAGAAAGCCTAACTTTCCCTAACTCTAAGAAGGGTTACCCTACCACAACTATAAGTGCTAATGGATCTGTCAGGATGTTGCTACAACTAAGAGGAGTCTATGGTCCTGTGTCAAAACCTTACTTCTGTCCCGCACTCTTATAACTAAACTAAAGAGGTAGTGGATCTTCTTGGTCCATAAGAATGACTCCCTCCTGCTGGGCAGTGGATCACAGTTCCAGTTGTTAGGTGGGATCTTTATCTGAAGGAATGACTCCCTCTCCCAGGTCTCAATCCCTTTCCAAGACACAAAACAAAGTTCCAGGTTGTAATGGCAAAAAGCAGTAAAGTTCTCAGTTCAAACTCAAAAGGTAAAGTTCCAGTCCAAGCATCAACATTCCTTATTGCCCGTAGTTGCTTCTTCACTATTGGGTTCCTGGTGAATGCCTCCCTTTTAAAGGTATCTTGACACAAAGCCAGCAGGAATTACTCGCTTCCCCTAGAATCTCTTTTCACTTGGTTCTACGGTTTCACAATGCCGGGGGAATGACTCCCTTCCCCTGGCCTTCCTTGGCTTTAGTTTCACAGTTCATAATGCCAGGGGGAAAGTCTCCCTTCCCCTGGCCTTTCTCAGGCTTTTAATCACAGTTCATAATGCCAGGGGGAATGTCTCCCTTCCCCTGGCCTTCCTTGGCTTTAGTTTCACAGTTCATAATGCCAGGGGGAATGTCTCCCTTTCCCTGGCCTTTCTCAGGCTTTTAATCACAGTTCATAATGCCAGGCGGAATGTCTCCCTTCCCCTGGCCTTCCTTGGCTTTAGTTGGCTCCCTTCCCCTGGCCTTCCTTGGCTTTAGTTGACTCCCTTCCCCTGGCCTTCCTTGGCTTTAGTTTCACAGTTCATAATGCCAGGGGGAATGTCTCCCTTCCCCTGGCCTTCCTTGGCTTTAGTTTCACAGTTCATAATGCCAGGGGGAATGTCTCACTTTCCCTGGCCTTTCTCAGGCTTTTAATCACAGTTCATAATGCCAGGGGGAATGTCTCCCTTCCCCTGCCCTTCCTTGGCTTTAGTTTCACAGTTCATAATGCCAGGGGGAATGTCTCCCTTCCCCTGGCCTTCCTTGGCTTTAGTTTCACAGTTCATAATGCCAGGGGGAATGTCTCCCTTTCCCTGGCCTTTCTCAGGCTTTTAATCACAGTTCATAATGCCAGGCGTAATGTCTCCCTTCCCCTGGCCTTCCTTGGCTTTAGTTGGCTCCCTTCCCCTGGCCTTCCTTGGCTTTAGTTGACTCCCTTACCCTGGCCTTCCTTGGCTTTAGTTTCACAGTTCATAATGCCAGGGGGAATGTCTCCCTTCCCCTGGCATTCCTTGGCTTTAGTTTCACAGTTCATAATGCCAGAGTGAATGTCTCCCTTCCCCTGGCCTTCCTTGGCTTTAGCTTCACAGTTCATAATGCCAGGGGGAATGTCTCCCTTTCCCTGGCCTTTCTCAGGCTTTTAATCACAGTTCATAATGCCAGGGGGAATGTCTCCCTTCCCCTGGCATACTTGGCTTTAGTTTCACAGTTCATAATGCCAGGGGGAATGTCTCCCTTTCCCTGGCCTTTCTCAGGCTTTTAATCACAGTTCATAATGCCAGGGGGAATGTCTCCCTTCCCCTGGCATACTTGGCTTTAGTTTCACAGTTCATAATGCCAGGGGGAATGTCTCCCTTTCCCTGGCCTTTCTCAGGCTTTTAATCACAGTTCATAATACCAGGGGGAATGTCTCCCTTCCCCTGCCCTCCCTTGGCTTTGGTTTCACAGTTCATAATGCCAGGGGGAATGTCTCTCTTCCCCTGGCCTTCCTTGGCTTTAGTCAACTCCCTTCCCCTGGCCTTCTTTGGCTTTAGTTGACTCCCTTCCCCTTGTCTTCCTTGGCTTTAGTTTTACAGTTCATAATGCCAGGGGGAATGACTCCCTTCCCCTGGCCTTCCTTGGCTTTAGTTGACTCCCTTCCCCTGGCCTTCCTTGGCTTTCGTTTTACAGTTCATAATGCCAGGGGGAATGACTCCCTTCCCCTGGCCTTCCTTGGCTTTAGTTTCACAGTTCATAATGCCAGGGGAATGTCTCCATTCCCCTGGCCTTCCTTGGCTTTAGTTGACTCCCTTCCCCTGGCCTTCCTTGGCTTTCGTTTTACAGTTTATAATGCCAGGGGGAATTACTCCCTTCCCCTGGCCTTCCTTGGCTTTAGTTTCACAGTTCATAATGCCAGGTGGAATGTCTCCCTTCCCCTGGCCTTCCTTGGCTTTAGTTTTACAGTTCATAATGCCAGAGGGAATGCCTCCCTTTCCCTGGCCTTTCTCAGGCTTTTAATCACAGTTCATAATGCCAGGGGGAATGTCTCCCTTCCCCTGGCCTTCCTTGGCTTTAGTTGACTCCCTTCCCCTGGCCTTCCTTGGCTTTAGTTTCACAGTTCATAATGCCAGGGGGAATGTATCCCTTCCCCTGGCCTTCCTTGGATTTAGTTTCACAGTTCATAATGCCAGGGGGAATGTCTCCCTTTCCCTGGCCTTTCTCAGGCTTTTAATCACAGTTCACAATGCCGGGGAAATGTCTCCCTTCCCCTGGCCTTTCTCATATACTCTGGTTGATGTGAGTCCCAGTCCCGTATCACAGTTCCTTTAGTGATTTGTTTTGGCAGACCTGGTTCTACCCTGCCAAGTACTACCAGGAAGAAGATTACTAGTGATACTCTCCCTCTCAGGTTGTGGGTGCCAGACCCTGCTCTCTTCTCTGTATTTTACTCCTAATAGATCTGGGTCACTCTCCTGCTAGGTACTATTGTTTAGAGAATTTGTCTGTGTTACATATGGGTACGAGACCCTTGGTCTGACCCTTGGAGGACCTAGAGAAAGTTCAGCAAGTGTGCACGATAGAAACAATCATCAGTAAAGGCATGCTATCCCTGGACTGCCTGTCTCGTGTACACAACATCTGTTTGAAATGACACCCCAACAAACATTGAATAAATAAAATATTATGAATATGAATATGGTCAATGTTCGCTTGTGGTCTCATCAAAGAGAAGACTCCCCATTGCAGAACGATTACTGCAGTCGTGTTTGGGTCTCCTTGTGTCTAAGGTATTTTTATGTATTTCTGTACTAGGTTATACAATATTTGTAAGCTGCTGGTGCAGAACTGAGAAAGCATAGGGTGGCTTTGGTGCAGGCCTAGATGGTTCCAAAGCATTAGTCACAGGGGGTGAGGTCATGCGTGCCCAGTCAGCAGATCCTGCCCTTGCTGCAATTTGCTCGATGAAATGCGGCTCTCTGCGGTGACATCATCGGTGCCTCTTCAATCCTAACCCAAGTAGCAGTGACTCAATTTAGGCCGATTAAATGCAGAAGCAGATCATGCCATCCAGGAAAGGGCGGTAGCGATTTGAAAGAGAGAGAGGGTGGTGGGGGGCAGGGGGAGAGAGGGAGGGAGAGAGAGGGGAAAAGAGGGAGAGCTAGAGATGTGGCGTGCAGGAAATCCAGCCCCAGGACAAAAAACTGGGATGAAATGTGACATCACACATGACTATGCCATACTGTGTGATACTGGGCAAATAATATATGCCGCAGAAGGTGAATCCTCACCTTGGAGGGTTGCATGAAACACTGCAGTTTCTCGAGACATATCTTGTTTCACAGTATGTAAAACCAGCCTTGAAGGAAGTGAGGTTTGCCTGCGTTCATTAGCTTTGGCTATTAGGTGGTGCTGTAAGCAGTGCCTGTAAGTCGAAACCATTGTTATGGAAAGTGAAGACAGGAAAGCAATGTAATTTGAGGAGGAACACTGAGCCTGCGGTTACTGTTTGGATTGTTACCCACACAGTGACCGTCTATTGCTATGCTAGTACTTGTGGCAAATTCCCACCCACTATTTGCCTTTCACTGCCCAAAATACATCCCTGTGTAATCTATTTTAGAAAGCTCTGTTCTTCTTTATGGGGAGCCTTATCAAATGTGATGATGTGAATGCGGCTATAAACCCGTCCTGGCGTAATACAAATGTCTTAATCAAGTGTGCCTTCAGCTACTTCATTTATAAGCAGTATTTGGAGGCTTGCATCTGTTCTTTGCACTCAATTCCTGTTAAAAACAAACTCTGGTAGAGTCAATAGTTTTGGCTTTTGCTTATGCATTAGATATGCATTTACCAAGCCAGGCACTACCATAATATGTCCAGGTGCCAACAACATTTGCCAGCTGTTCACATCTTATGGATAGAAGTACCATTATGTCTGTACCTGGAAAATGCATAACCCATGCCTACCCAAAAGCCAAAACTGTTGGCTTTGCCAATATTAGCTTGTAATGTAATATTTAGGTATGTTGAGTTCCCTTTCCCTCTATCATGTTGTGCCCTTGCATCTTAAAGATGAAGGCCTTGGCTACATTTGCAGCATCCCCAGTGGGGGAAGTTCGAGGGAGCATGAAGAGTGTTACACCGCACCACCGCCCTAGGCCTATGCACCCAGTTGTGGGATTAAGAGAGTCTGAATTTGATTTGATACTGATCCTGCGCATGCCTGCAGGACCTGGGCAGGAGAACCTGCATCGAGCCGCCTATCGAGGACTATGCGCTCAAAATGGATGGGATTCATTGAAACTGAAAGGTTTTCAGTTATTTTCGAAATAAATGCGTTTAAAGAATTGATCTGACACATTGTAATTCCTTGCGGGAAAGAGCAATTGATTAAGGAGCTCATTTTGATAAAATTAGTAAAGTAACATGTTGACATACATGTAGACAGCTCCCTGCCCCTAAATGTTTGTCATTTGCTCAGTCCAAAAGTGCACGGTAAAAGGCGGGGTACACATATGTACCCCGCCTTTTGCTCTGCATTTGTGCACTCCACAGTGCAAATTGAGTAAACGCTTACTGGCATGCTGGCAGCGTTTAATTTTATGAGCGTGCATGGTAAGCAGTGTTCACAATTACAATTAAACCCTGTCCGACATGCGGGGGGGCTGAGTTTAATTGTACATGCTGTCCGCCATGTGTGCATGGCAAGCAGCATTTACAATGGATCACTGTGGGGTCTGCCAGCGTTATGCTGGTACACAAAGCCGGTAGTGCCCAGGAATCTCCAGCATTTGCACCGGAATGAAAATCCAGGAGAGGAAAAAAGGAGGCTGATAAGCAAGTTTCACTTCGTCCCTCCTCACTAGCATGGACATTAAAATGGGGTGTCCGCTAATGGCTTTCACGCCTTCCATTAACGTTACACCCCCATACACAATGTGCGCCTCCATGTGGTGTGTGAAAGGGCGGACCCAAGATGACGAGCGGGAGTTGCTGGAAGTAGGGCCATTTAAATGGAGTCGGTTACAGCATCTGTAAACCAGCTTCTCCTCTGTTACCTCCTTACATTGAAAGAGAGGAGTCTTTGCTGACAGAGGTACAGTTTCCATAACCGGAAGAGGAGCAATACCCATCCGGTGATTGTTTTAATAGATTCAATCTTTTGTTTATAAAGTACTCCTTAAAACATTGGGCAGTAGGATAGATGGAGTAAAGGCTTGTAGCGTGGGTTCCAGGACTAGAGCGGTCGTGACTGGTGCTCACCACCGCTCTTGCTGGGCTTTCTTTCTGTAATGTACAGACATGTTGGCATTTAAGGGAAGCCGGGGTCAAGCAATACACGAGAAATAGGGTGTGGGGGCAATTCCCACTCCAGTAAACCTTTCCTGTGCAAATATTTAGGAAACGTGCCATTGTTGGTTTGGATAAGTGGTGAGCCATATAAAAGCGAAGGCCCCGCCACAGCTCACAGCACTGATTTGTTAATTTATGACAAACAAATTCAATCAAATACTTTACAAAGCTACCTACTTGTTTGACATGCAAATAAAGTCACTTTTTGGGCGAAACTGCACCTTTTTTATATAATGAAAACCAAGCTGCAAACCCAATGCAATTGACTATATAACCCAGAGAGCTGTATGCAGCAAAGTCATCACTTTCAGAACCACCTTAGCCTGCACATCTACTACATGTGATCTCCATGCATGTGGGGTTAATTAAACTGCACTACCGTGCTAGGGAGTAACATCGCATGGCCAAAAATAACAATTCATTTTATTTGCAGATTGAGGTCAGATAGGGTTTGTTGAATTGCTAGTCAGCACTTAGGGCATAAGTGCATTTAAGCAGCACCTGGTGTGTTTTAGACATTTTAAATTGCAACTTGTTTTAACCCTTTTAAAATTGTGCAAATTGTATTTTTACATTGTATGAGATCCCCCAGCCAGGCAAGGACCGGCTTAATTTGAATTGAGGCCAAGACAGCATTGCCTTTTCGATCGCGTGTTGTCAAACAATAGCAGCCGACGCAAACTACAAGTTCCAGCAGACTTGTAGTCCGCGCGCGTTCTTATTTCCACGTCAGTCGCGTAAGCGCCGGCGCGTAGGGGCCGGTTAACTCCGGTTTGCTCCGGGTGTGCTCTGCTCTGCAACCCCTCTGTTCAGAGCGTTCTAACATCTAAGGTAAGCGCTTGTCTTTCTGCTTCATGCGGGTTGAGGTCGCAAAAGGGGGGATGGAGTGTGCTGAAGAGCACTATAATAAGCTACTCTAAAGCAGCTTCATCGAGTGGTCCATTGGAGCAGTGTATTAGCCTCAAAGTGGGCCTGCTTAACACACGCTCGATGACCAAACATGCACTGAATATTAAGGACCTGATTATGGATAATAATTACGATATACTCTGTGTGACCGAAACCTGGTTGAAAGACCCGATTGGGCCTACCTGTGAGCAAGCGATACCGGTTGGGTACACAGTTTATAATGAGAATAGACAGCATGGTCGGGGCAGAGGGGTGGCAATAATTGCTAAGGACAATTAAAATTTCTTTAAAGCCAATTTCAGCTGCAGCGGGTATGATGCTATTCATTTGAAATTAATCTATTCACCTAATTATTGTTTCGACCTGATTGTATTATATAGACCACCAGCGCTGGTCTCGGATTTTACCATTGAACTCTGCTCTGCTCCCAACTGGCTACTCTAAGATCTACAAATGTGCCTACCCTTGTGGTCGGAGATTTTAATTACTGGCGGGGTAACACGAATGATAAGGGAGCTATCACCCCATAGCAAAAGCACTAAACAATCTTGATTGCCTAGTTAAGAATGAGGATCCTACAACCCACCCCAATGGAATCAGTTGGATTGGTTGTGTGTCTACAACATTCAGACTCAGGACTGCAAAACCATGCCATGCATCTGGAGTGATCACTACCTGGTCTCTTCGACCTTAAAATTGCTGGTTCACCTCCCACAACATAATCCCCACATCAAATTAGGCAGTAGGAACTTTAAAAACCTGAATAAAGTACACCTCCAAATATGCCTAGATAAAATCCTGCTCTCATTTCAGGCGCAAGATAATTGTGCGACTTTGTTAGATAAATACACCAAGTGCATAAAATAATTGGTTGAGCTGGAGGCACCTTTTAAAACCATGTTAGTTAGAAAAAACAACAACAATCAAAAATGGTTTACCACCAAGCTCCTTACTACCAAGAGGGGAAAAAAGGGCTTTGGAAAGGAAGTGGATATCGGATAAATCTGAGGAAAATAAGAAGTAT
Source organism: Ambystoma mexicanum (assembly GCF_040938575.1). Taxonomy (NCBI): domain Eukaryota; kingdom Metazoa; phylum Chordata; class Amphibia; order Caudata; family Ambystomatidae; genus Ambystoma; species Ambystoma mexicanum. The sequence goes on along the minus strand of NC_090923.1, from coordinate 100,708,963 downwards.
AGAGATTTAATTAGGACTGCGAAGAAGAACTTCTTCAATGTTGAAATTGAAAATGCAGCTAATAAAACTAACAAACTCTTCGACATCTTGAAGAGTATTGAAAAACCTAAGAATCTCACTCCTCCGTTTCTGCCCACAGAGGCAGATTGCAACATCATACAGAAGGCCTTTCTAGCCAAGACAGATAAAGCTAGGCAAAATATAATCAAAGCTAGAGAATCCTTGAACCAGTCAACGTCGCAATTGGAAGATGTTATTAGCTTCGGAGTTGAGCCTTTCAAGTTCGAGACAGTCACGAAAGCTGAGTTGTTAGAAGCACTGAGCCACATGAAACCAACATCCTGTGCAGAAAACATATTACCATAAAGCGTTATTCTGCAATATAAAGAACTCTTTGCACCTATTCTATTGGAAATAGTGAATGCCTCCTTTAAGGAGGGCTCAGTTCCGAAGGAACTCAAAAAGGTCACCATTACACCTTTAGTAAAAAAGGCGGGCTTGGATCCCAAGGATCCGGCTAATCTTCACCCTATAACGAACTCTAATTTTGTCCTCAAAGTCCTGGACAAACTAGCCAAGCAGCAACTCCAACAGTATGTGGAGAACCACTCAGCTCTACACCAGCAACAATCTGGCTTTAGAGCCACCCACAGCACGGAGACAGCGATGCTGGATCTCCAGAACCACATGCTGAGCATGGTGGACAGAAACAAAGTAGGGTTGCTGATGCTCTTGGATCTAAGCGCAGCTTTTGACCTCGTAGATCATCAACTCCTTATCAAAGCTCTCAGGGATAATGTGGGTTGCTCCGAAAAAGTGGCTGGTATCCTTCTTATCCGATCGCCAGGCAAGAGTTCATTGGGAAGTAGTTTCTCCGAAATCGTGCTCTATTCTTTTCGGTGTCCCGCAGGGTGCCAGCTTGTCACCTATGCTTTTTAATATATACATGAGGGCTCTGTGTAGTATTCCTGTGAAAGCCAGAGTGTTTTTCACAAACTACGCTGATGACACACAGCTGATTTTAGAACTTAAGGGAAACCATGATGCTGATAGTGTCACAATAAGCAAAGTCTATAGGATGATTGATGAGTGGATGCAGGCCAATTGGATGTGTCTTAACGACTCTAAAACTGAATTGTTGATTTTCGGTTCAAGTCATCAGTTAGCCAAACTTGGGGGGGATATAAGTCCTTTCAAATAAAGGACGCTAAGATTCAAGTATCCTCCCATGTCAAAACCCTTGGCATGATGGTTAACTCAGTGGTTAACTCTGAAGCTCAGACCAATTACCTACAAAAGAACACGGCCTACTATCTCAGGCTTATTAAAGCCATAAAGCCTTTCCTGAAAGAAAGAAATCTGACCACAATAGCCAGAGCCATCGTCTTGTCTAGGCTAGACTATGGGAATGCCCTTTTGATAAGGGCCTCGTCTAAGGACTTGGCCAGATGCCAAGTTATTCAAAATGACGCTGTTAGGCTAGTCAAAAATTTGAAAAGAAGGGACCATGTAGCGAACAAAAGAGTATCCCTTCACTGGCACAGAGTTGAGGAACGGATACAATTTAAAGCTCTCACGCTGGTGCATAAGTGCCTATATTGCAAAGCCCCAGGCTACTTAAAGAACAGCATAGTGCCCTACGCTCCCCATAGACGGCTACGATCGGAGGGCAAGTGCCTTCTGGTTGTTCCCAAGTTCAGACTGAAAACAGCGTTGGGTAGTTGCTTTGTGGTCCTGGCTCCACAACAGTGGAACAACCTTCCGGAGGCTCTGAGAGCAGAAAGTAACCACCTAGCGTTTAGGAAACGTCTCAAGACACATCTCTTTAAATAAGCAATTTAGTCTTTTATCCTTCAATGCTAGCATAGGGTTAGGAACGGGTGAGGTTCTGTCTCACTATACATGTATTGTTTTGTGCAAGCGCCCCGATGCCTGCGGGCTACCGGCGCTATACAAGCATAAATACATAGATACATGCAACAAGACGGAAACAGGACCGGCCGCAAATATCTCTGCCTTGGGAAGTGCTTTACATGGAACAAAAGGAGAGCAGGTACTCACCAATCTAGACTTTAAGTGGCCTGGGTCTGGGACAGTGGTTGCAGTGAACGAAAAGAAGTAGTGGAACTATGTTCCCTGCTGGCCTGGACCGCTCCCCACAAACCCCATCACGTCCCCTCCCACACCCAATACACACCACCAAACACTTGCACCTGCTGTTTAAGGGAACGTCCTGTGCAGTGCACTGAAAGGGCAAGTTTCAACTTATTTCTACACTTTTATTTTAAAACTAAACCATTCTGGGCCGGTTTCTTTTTAAAATAAAAGTATAGGAGCTGTAAAAGGTAATTAAAAAAAGTAGAGGAGCACTGCTCCCGACCGCTTCCACTCACTTCGACCAGTGGTCTGGGAGGGTTTTAAAATCGCTCTCACGCTGGAGCCTGGGCTAGCCTCAGTGGCCCATTTCAGTTAATCTCACACTGCGTGTCCTTATCAAAATCCATATCCCTAATTCTCCATTTTGTCTCACTTTCCACATGTGCCTCATTCTCTAGTTTTCATTTCTATATGTCTCACTCCCCACACTTCCATTTCACATATGTTCTTACACCCACATTACATCTCTGGGGAGACTAGCCTGGGGAGCTTGCTTTGCTGGTACAGCTATTTTCCCAACACAAATCTCAGTTTAATGATTTACCGTTAGTCATTACCTTTAAATTTGATTCTGTCAGCCTGATGCAATGATCTCTCAAAGACGCTCATCAATCACAAACTGATTTTGACCTGTTTTTACACCAATACTGTTATGTTTAAAAGATAGGATGCTTTTGGGGCGCTGTTGCGCTTGTTGGAGAATGGCCGCCTAGGAAGGAGCTCCGTGCTGGTGACTACATCCTTGGTTACAACTACGGCTGTACAACGACGTACTCTTTGACAAGAAGACCGGTAGTACATTGAGGGAGATCCTGCCCTACTGCCACCTGAATTCCAGACCCTGAAATCATGTTATATTGAAGATATCTCCGTTCCTGTGTGACCGGGAGGCGGTACTCCCCTAGTCCGACTTTCCCTTCCAGTGTGGCCAGCCTCCTTCGTGCGGAGACGCCGCGTCTGCGGGGCCTGCTGTGGGGGAGGGACACTGACTCTTGGCTGGCGCTTTCCTGGCTCTGGTGGGGTGAGCCGACCGACACCCATCCAGGAGGTGGCTGGCGTGCCGTCCTTGCCATCCCTAGGTGCCGCTGCCCCCCTCTCCGCTGCTACCCACCCGGAGCCCTAATTTGGCACTGATTTGGGCTGGAGCCCGTATCTTCCTGTTCCGCCTAGAGGCCCTGTTCGACGCTGTTCCCCTGCCTGCAGCAGCTCTCCCCAGCGGCCCGCTTCCCTCCCCTCTGCGGTGCGGAGACCGAGCCCCCGCTCACGTGGGCTGAACGAGGAGTGTGGCGGCCTCTCTGGAGCTGCACGTAGAGGACGCCATCTCTTTGGATATGCGGTGAGTCCGATCCCCGTCATTGCTGATGCGGGCAGTATCGACCCACAGCAGCCAGCCTCCTACCTGCTTCGTGGGGCGACCAAGGCTGATCTAAACCCACAATTGGCTACCACAATACCCCTTTTCTCCATTCTTTTTCTGCGGGTGCACAGCCGCGTCCCTTTTCCTATATTCAGCGTTGGCTGGGCCACATTTTCAGACTTTATACGAACCTCCTCCATATGACCTGCAGTGAATTAACATCCGCTACTAATATACGTTCCCCATATCCTTCCAGCTACTATTACCTTGAAGGCAGGAGAATCGTAGGCTCACCTTTAATACGTGGGGGGACACAGTCCAGTCGGACATAGATGGTTCCAGCTGCAATGTCAGTTAAAGTCTGCTCTGTTACCAACACCACTGCAACTCGATGATCCACCCTAGTCTTTCTTTGGCAACCTTATACATAAGAACTGTACAGGAGGCTACATTGATTTGCCTGAATCCCTATGCTCTTTCCAGAATACTTTGGTCTAATTTTGTGCAACGTCTCCTTGAGGGGCTTCTCCTGCATATGCGCAACTGTTCTTATTTATGCTGCCCGGCAACGATTGATACCACACCATCGCCTTTCCTCGCATCTCTGGATGTAGAAGTCTCCAAATCTTGCTGATATCTGCTGGTGGATGCTCTACTTTATCTCTGTTTCACCACATTAACGACTGCATGCAAGCCAGTTCGCCTCTTCCTTACCACTTAAGAAGTTCACAACTATTCTGGCTCCAACCCCGGATATTCCTACACGTCCTGTGTAACACTGCACACATCCCCCCTATTGGGATCCCACTTTCTGAGTCCCTACACAGGATCGGCACGCTAGTCTTTCAGACCCCCATGCTCCTCTCGGAAGGCCCGCTTTGACACATATTGTGTAAACAAGCGTAGATCCCCTTTGCACGACCAGTCCGAAGATCAGTACACCACTCAAGAGTTGGAGTTCTTTGTCTTCTAGTCCCACGTCATTCGCTCTTTCACTGTCCTTCAACCTGAGCGAAACACATGGCTTTGTGTACCCATTCTGTCTCCCCTTGTGCGGCTCGATCGCTGACCGTAGATCCATCCGAAACCATGACAAAAGGGTCCGGCAAAAAACAAAGCTACATCAACATGTTCGCGAAAGCTCTGACTAAGTCGACTGAAGCTGCTTCGGAGCCTGAGCCCACCACTTCTGCACCTCCTGAATCAGCTGAATCTCAAAAGATGATGGAATTCATGCGGGAACCACCCTCCACTCAAAGCTTGATGATATAAACGGGACCATATCACCAATCAAGGCCCACATGGAGAAAACTGATGGTGGAATCACGGAGGTCGAGTCCAGGGTGGGCAAAGCAGAAGATGACATAGCTGCCCTCCGAACTGAGGTTACCACATTGTCTAGACAGGTGCTTGAGGTCGCCAAGAAGAATGAAGATATTGAATCGCGCTCAAGGTGTAACAATCTCTGCATCATCGGGATCCCTGAGGATAGAATCTCAGGCGCCATGGAGGACTACATTGAACGCATCTTACTTTTGCTACTTGACTCTCCAAAGCTATCCCCACAATTTGTAATAGAGCGTGCCCATCGCGCCCTGACGGCGAAACCAAAGCCGGGCGCGCCTCCACGCCCCATCATTGCAAGGGTTCTGAACTACCGTGATCGAGATACATTACTCAGGGCAGTGAGAGCTAAAGGACAACTCTTCCTGGGATTCTCCAGGATCCACTTATATCCTGACTTTTCGGTATCCGTGCAACAGGAACGCAAAACCTTTCTAGCAGCCAAGAAAAGGTTGTATGAACTGGGGGTCAAATACTCTATGTTATATCCAGTCAAACTCCTGATCGAACACTCTTAACAAGTCTTTCTTCACTATTCCGGAAGAGGCCTCCAAATTCATTGATGAACATTTCCCCGGCTGACCATACCTATCCTGGTGACCATGTTCACACTACACACATCACCGGGAAAAATATGTCCGGTCCGAGAGGCTCCTGAAACCTGTTGTTGAGAATTTTTTTTTTTTTCGTTCCAAACTTTGCGTTGAAGGCGTATCTCTATTTGTTCATAGTTTTTTCTCATAATTGTACTTTGACCACCTGTCTTATCTGCAACGTGCGTTAAGTAGTATGACAATCCTTAATCTGTTCCCAGCTCGGCAGCACCGCCACCCAACCCAGTGCACAGGCCCACAGGCGTTGATGCCACTGTTTTTGGTTTTGTTAGATGGGAGTTGGGTTTTCACTCCTCTGATTGGGAGAGGATGTGGGTGGGGGTGGAAAGGGCGTGGAGTTATGATAAAAAAGGCTTGACATGCAATGGAGTAGTGAAGTATGAGATTACACCAAGGTATCTGCACTTGTCTAACAGACACACTTACTGTTTTCTGGGCTCGGAGCCCCATCTACTGACCCAACATCTAGTAATGTCCATGTTTCTTGTTTACCTCAATGGCTGACGACAACCTGGTCTGTATGAGTTGGAATGTTAGGGAACTAGATAATTACAGGAAGATGCGTAATGTACAGCTATATGTTGAACGACAAGGTGTAAAAATTCTTTCTTTACAGGAGACACATGCCCGAGGTGAGGGCTGCTAAGGTTTGCAAAGACATGGGCCCCCCCAAAGATACTACACTGATTACTCCACTCAAAACAGGGGTGTCATGATTCTGATTCATGCGAGTCTTAACTTCCATCACACTGTGTCCCACCTAGACCCCTCAGGGCGTTATGTCCTGATCTACGGCAAACTACGCAATAAAGAGGTTGTGCTCCTCAACATCTACGGCCCCACATAGACGACCCTGAGTTCTATGCGCACTTGGCTTCCGACTTGCATGTTTTCCCCTTGTACCAATCCTTAATACTCAATACGATCCTTGACGCGAACTGGGACAGATCAGGCTCCAAACCCCGGCAACTTTCCAGGACGGGTAAAGTATTTATAGATGCTCAGTCTCAATTGGCGGTCTCGGATGCATGGAGACTAGTACATCCCGATTCCCGAATGTACTCCTTTTATTCTTCGGTACACGATTCTCATTCCAGGTTCGATAGGTAGCTCACATCAGATATACTTATTAGGAACATCACTCAATCCTCCCCAGGACGCACTCAGATCACTCCCTGGTGACCATCTCCCTTAGTTGGGGTACAGATTGCAGTACATCTCGAACATGGAGAATAAAGCTGCAGTCTCTATCGGACATAGCTTTCAGTGCTGACCTGGAATCTGCTATAGACGACTATTTTGCACTAAATACCGGTTTGGTCCGCACACAAGCCACCCTTTGGGCATCGTTCAAAGCCTACGTTAGAGGCATAGCCATATCCAAAGAATCTGGGATTCTCAGGGTGATCCGGGGGGACATCTCAAAGAGTGAAGCGACGCTCTCCACCCTTGAGATCCAATGCGCCCAGTTACAATCCCCCGATACACTTTCTATTGGTATAGAACTAGATACGTTCCGCACTCATGCAGAGCGGGAAAGGACATTTATTGCTCGCTCAGAGATATAGTGAGGGTGAACGGCCTGGCTGTGTTTTGGCCAGGCTCCTCCGCCAGGAAATAGGATATCCCCATATCCCGGCTATAGAGAAATCTGACGGCTCTCTGGCCCTTCTTCCACAGGATATTAATGTGGAATTCCTTTCTTTCTATGAATCCTTATATTCTAATGTTGATGCCGTCCCTACATCTGAGATTGACGTTAACTTAGACAGTCTACATCTCTCCATTCTTTTGGACGAAACTAGCTGCTCTCTTGAGACACCAATCACGGCCGACGAAATATCAAAAGCCATTGATTCCCTAGCTTCAGGCAAGGCCCCTGGTTTTTACAACAATATAGATCCCGACTGGTCCCTCAATTGCTGGCTTTGTGGGAGGAATCATGTGAGGGGCGTACACTCCCCCCCTCCCTTTGCGAGGCCATTATATCTGTTTTGCTTAAACCGGGTAAACCTCCCATCCAATGTGGTTCATACCGGCCCCTCTCCCTCATTAACTGCGACGTCAAGATTTATGCTAAAATGTTAGCCATGCGATTGACCCCTTACATGTCCTATATTATCCACCGCGACCAGTCGAGATTCATCCCTGGGAGATCACCCTCTCTCAACCTGCGCCGTCTGTTTAATATTATCAGTCGAATTGATCCCAACACTCAGGCTGTAGCGGCTACCCTTGACATGCAGAAGGCTTTTGACTCCGTCTCATGGAGTTACCTCTGGAGAGTACTTGAGAAATACAACTTTGGGCCCCGCTTTCGGTCCTAGGTCAAATTGTTATATTCAGATTGAATGGCCATGGTGCGCACTGAGGACAGATGCTCGCCTACCTTTCGCATAGCCAGGGGAACGGGGCAGGGCTGGCCCTTTTCTCCCCTGATTTCTGCCATAGTCATAGAACTCTAGCGGACAGGATGCTCAGATCCATTCACACAGGGGCCTAAGATTGTCGGGGGCGCCGGTCATTATATCCCTATACGCAGATGACGCCTTACTCTCCATTCGCTTACCAGTGCACAACCTTTCCCAGGTCCTAGAAGATGTCATCCGCTTTGGCCAAATATCGAGACTCAAGGTAAAGTGCTCTAAATTGACTCTTTTTCCGCTTACTGATGCCACCCCTTGTCCCCTCGACCCTATGGGGTTCGTCTGGTCACAAATTGAAATCACCATCTCGGGCAGTGGTGGCACGCCAGTCCGACTTAGTGTTTGAGGCTAACTATCAGAAATATTTAACTATGCTGACCAAGAAATGTCTGGGCTGGGCCAAACTTCCAATTTCCCTGGCTGGCAAGATCAGTATTTTAAAGATGATTGTGCTCCCTCAACTCCTCTATCGTTTCCTTAACCTACCCCTGTGGCCTGGTAGAGAATTTTTCCAGTCCCTACACTGCAAAATTAACATATTCCTCTGGCACTCCGGTGCAGTTCACCTTAAACTTGACACATTAACTACTCCCATGGACGGCGGCGGTTTTGGAGCTCCAAACCTTGAAAGATATTGGCTGGTCGCCCAGGCACAATTTGCATCACATTGGTTTACCATCACAAACTCCCCCCACCCCCGAGTGACAGGGTATTCGTTCTTTGGTTCTCGCTCCCCCATGTCTTAAATGCAACCCCCTGGATCCTGTAGGTACCACGTTCCTAGCTCTGTCTAAAGTGTGGACCCTGTCCAGCGTTTCTCGCCCCTTTCACAGCAGTCTACCTCTCTGGAATTTCCTATCGGGAGCCCCCTGTGTCCACCTGCCCATAGTACGCCACTGGGCGGATGCAGGTTTTGAGACCATACATGATGTCTTCGACTGAGGTAGCTTTCTAGAATGGCCGGACCTACCCGAAGCCTTACGGCGGAAGCAATCCATATGGCTTCAATACTCAGGCCTCTGCCGATTCCTCAAAAGGAGTTATCCAAGCTTTCCAGCTATACCCTCTGATGACCATACACTAGCTGAAATCCTAAACGCTAATGCTTCCAGAGGGAAGATTTCCAGGTTGTACGCTGTATTACAGTCCAGAACCACTCCCCCATTTGATAAAATCAAATGCTCCTGGGCGGAGGACCTGGAGTTCGAAATGACCGATCAGTGCTGAAATCGTATGTGTGCTCGCACTCACAATGTATCATTTAATTCCTGTTTTAAACTTATTCAATTTAAAATTTTACACAGATTTCACTACACCCCAATTAGATTACACCGCATGTCAACTGAGCACTCCCCCCGGTGTCCCAGGTGTGGATCTGAGGACGCAAATTATATTCCAATGATATGGTCATGCCCTAACCTGGCTCAATTCTGGGGGGTGATTTGTTCCATGATGTCTGATGTTATGGACGACAAGATCACCCCATCCCCACTAAAGTGTCTTTTTCATGAGTTTCTGGTCTCGCCCGGGTCTCCAAGAAGTTGGCGGGGCTCTGCATGCTTCTCGCTGCATGCTGTATTCTGCTATGCTGGCTCCGACCCGGCACTCTCAGTGGCTCAGTTCCATGACATGGGCCTCAGTCACCGAGGAGGCCTGGACCCCCCACTGTCCAAGCCTAGGAATATCTGGTCCCCGTTTCGCTCATACCTCTCCTCTATCTCAGCCGATGATGATGAAGGATCAACTACACCCTCTTCTCCTATCAATGTTTCTACCTGAACTGTGACATTAATTGTTGTATTATGAGTGTGTTTTAAATGTTGTCCAGTGTATGGGCCACTGCCTCATTGTTGATACCCCATACCAATTGGTTGTGTTAATACTGCAAATGCTGATGACCCTTTTGTTGCTCGCTCTTCTATTGTCATGTCAAGCTCAATAAACAAAGTTTAAAAAAAAAAGAAGGTAACATTATCACACAGCTTCCATTGTTGTGTTGCCTATTAGTTATGTTATGAAGGTTTTAAATTGCACCCAGCAAACCATAGTGGTATTAGATCACTTACACATGTCTAGAAAATAGCATATTTTACCCGTGCCTCGGGTAACTAGAACTTAGTCTATGAAGGAAGGGGAATGGGAGAAAGTGAGATTGGGGGAATAGCTAGGGTAAGGATAGGAAAACAGGTATACTATCAATTAGAAATATACAATGGGGTTGAAGAAGATTGATTGTCATAGTCTTAAATTGTAGTCTTCTGCTTACAATGCAATTAAAAAATCTACACACGTACTATTTATGCATACAAATAAGGGGGGGTTCCTTTGATAACTCTCCCAGCTTATTATCTTTTTTCAATATCTCCCAATGTGTGAGTACCGTTTCCTTAATTCTAGTACTTTGCATATAGTGTATTTAGAGACAAAAACAAATGGTGATGTCGTCCAATTAGGGGAAGCTCCCAATAGAGAGCCCTCTATCTCTTTCAACTGTACCTGCTAAAGCTACCTCCAATTCCTACTGGGGATAACCCCTAATTTAGAATCTGTTTTGTATGTCCCCTCATCTGTGCTTGGTTTTCATTAAAATAGCGGACAATTCTTTTTACTTGTAAAAGTTGGCTTGCCGGTAGACTTGTTAGCATGGCCACAGGAGGGAAACTAAAACTGTGGAGTACATTATTCTTATCTGTGGTTTTTCTGAATACATTAGTAGAAAAACTCTTGTGGTGATGTGACATTACATGTACATCCAGGGAACTAAAACACAGGTCTGATGATAGTACAAGGAATATCCAAAAAAGTCCTCAAGTGTATCTGCTGTACCTCTGCCGTCAGTTACACATGCATTTTATAAGGATTCACAAGAAGTCATGCTGGCAGGTGCCCTGATCTTCTAAATGTAAGTTTTCAGTACAGCTTGTTTGCTCGTTTGGGCATTGGAAGATTTATGAGTAGGATAGCGTGTTTAAACCGATAACATGAAAGTGTTGACGTTGTTGCCCTCGGTTTGCTTGCAGGCACGTGGGGACTTTAAGCTGAACGTGTGCTCCAGTATGAAGGTTTTATATTTGCTTTCGAGATTCTTCTTCAATTTCACAGAGATTTGTAATAGGTGTCAAGTTAGTACCTCTGAGATGGTTGCACATTTCGGGAAGGTGGGTGTTTACACAAGCTTATCAAGAACCATTATACACAGGATGTGGCATATTTTGGAGCACAATAACACTCTACTTTGAGTACGTTGTTTGCTAATTGCCTAAGATGAACAAGTTACTTCTTACCTTGTAACGTTCTTTCGATGGGATTTTCCTCCGACGTATTCCTTATCTTAGATATCTCTTTCCAGCTTTGCTGGCCTCGGAAAATTTTTCTCTAGAGGGCGCTGCGTGTTGACGTCCGCCGAGTCGATGTCCCTCGACAGCCGCCGTATCGATGTCGACGTCATCCTGCCTATAAAGGCCGCGCGCAGCGTCCGTTGCTCAGTTCCGTTTTGTAGCCCACAATCATTCTTTCTGGACTAGACTAATCACCCTGAAGGAGCGTAAGCTGCAACAACAAGGGAAGTAGTACTGCGGGTATGGATGGGAGGGTCGATAAGGAATACGTCGGAGGAACATCCCATCGAAAGAACGTTACAAGGTAAGAAGTAACTTGTTCTTCGAAGGGATTGTGTCCTCCGACGTATTCCTTATCTTAGATAGGCTCCCATAGCAGTATTGTTATTGGAGGTGGGAGTACTGACTTCATGCTTCCTTTTATTGATGAATAGAGTGCAATACTGCCCTTCCAAACCTAGTCTC